>NC_134458.1:62865607-63181857 GCF_047948215.1 Lycorma delicatula
ATTACATTTATGTGCCATCTACCAGGAATTTTGTAAATGTATTCATGCATACAGAAGTTATGAAACTACACAATTATAAAAGTTGAACGTAAATAGAAATATAGCTATTGGTTATATTTAGTGAAACAGCAAACTTTGCTTTTATTTGTGAGTTTAAGTTGTTTTACATTAATCTAGAATAACGGAACATTGGCTGACCAGGATACATAATTTAAATTTTCTATTTATTTTATAAATTTAATTTAAAATTTTTTAATTGACATCATATTTACATATATGTAGTTATTGTATTTAAACGACTTCATATGTTTTTGTATATATGATTGTAATTTTAATCTTTTAATTTAAAAAAAAAATTATGTTTGATATGTAATTTTGTATTATATCTTATATACAACTGATGATGCGGGATCCCATGAAAGTGCTTTTGGAATAAAAAAAAATATATAAGGTAAGTGTCATTTCATTTACTTTGTAATTCTAACTTGGGTTGTTCAAGTTTGTTTTTGATTATAAAAATACAATATACTGGTACAGAGGAATATGGGTCTTATAAGTTTATATATATATTTTTATTTTAAACAAGCTAAAAATCAATCCTGATGCTAGATATAAAACTATTGATAAGTGAAATATCACAAAAGGTAAAGGTAATAATATATAGAAAAATTAGCCATAAAAGCACAAGAGAAATTTAAGAAAGCTGAAAAACTGAAGTGAAACAAAATATGGAACAGATGTTTTAAATAAGATAAAAAGATAAAAAAAACTTTGCCAGTGATTATCTATGCTCATATTTTATATGAAACAACTGTAGTAAATTGAAAAAAAAAACACTGAAAAATAATGTTTTCAGATCTACTTCAACTTCAAAAAGTAAAATTTTGATCAGAACTACAAATTTTTTATGTTTGTCATAACCTAACAAAACAGGTTACAAATGTATTAAAATAATAAATACTATATTCAGTCTTATGTGTATTAAATATGGCAGTGAGTTTGGTGATAACTTCTGTGAAGACAAATGCAAACTGTATATAAAATCTGATTTATATTTACGTACAGAGATAAAATCACAGAAACCTCGAGAAGGAAGACCGGGTGGATCAGGCCACACTGCAGCTGAAATGAGGTCTCTTACTGTGTAAACCATTCTCCGATCATCTGGAAAATAATTTAAAGCATCACTGCTGTAAATAACAGTGAACTGAGATATCAAGATTACAATAGAATTATCAATTACTCCAAAGTCACTTTTAAGTTCACAATATACAACTGAAGTTAAATTCAGAGTAAATCAACATTTAAAAAAAAATTCCAAGAAAAGTTATTTATTGATTACTAATATAATATGACTACAGTTGCAATAGATAATCTAATAAATGTGAAAAACACAAGAATTTTGATTGTTTAAAACTTCAAATAGAACAAAAATACAAGTTACAAATACTGTATTTATTTGAGTACGCCCCTGCCCCCGAATAAACCCCGCACCTTGATTTTTCAGACCAAAAATCTAAAAAGAAATCGAGTATATACGGTATTTTAAAGTACAACAGATATGATAAAAAAATACGTAAATACGAAAATATTCAGAAAGTAAAGCATTTAATTCGTTCATTTAAATTACAATATTAATATTACATTAATAATTAATTACCGTTAAGTACTAGTTTAGTTCAGAATCAGTAGGCCAGTAAAACGAAAAGAAAGTATCATGTTGAAAACGATCATTTCAATACACTTTTTAATATGAGATTTTATTTTTAATTAATCACTGTCACTGTCACTGTCAATGTCTGTAGAAGAGTTACCGGTAGTCGCCATGTCGCTCTGCCAAATGTGATCGTCTTCACTACCATCAAGTTCATTAGATATTCCACATTTTTTAAAACTTTTCCTTACTAATTCCATGGAAATACCTTCCCAAGCATCTTTTATCCAAACACAAATCTGGTTAAAATCTGGGCGTTTGATTCTTCCTGTAGGCGTGAGAAAGAAATTTTCATCAGCCATCCATTTACTGTACAGTTGTTTTAATGCAGATTTGAATGGTTTATTAATGCAGACATCTAGTGGTTGCAATAGAGATGTCAATCCGCCTGAAATTATTACTTGGTTTGTCATACCCTTTTTTAAAATGTCTTTCACTTTATCAGTCATATGCCCCCGATAACTATCCATTACTAGCATACCGGTATTTTTTTTATTAAGTAAATCTCCAGATCGCTTTTGCCATACACACCTGATCCAATCTAAAATTAAGGTTTCGTCCATCCAACCTGATTACTGTGCTCTGATAATAACTCCATTTACCTGTACGGTAGGAAGAGTTTTTCTTTTAAAAACAATGTAGGGAGGTAATTTTGATCAATCAGAAGTAATGCAAAGCATAACACTACACCTTTGTTTCTCATTACCACCAGTGCGAATCGTAACACTTTTTTCACCTTTTTTTGTGTACGGTTTTGTCAAATGGCATTTCAAAATATACACGGGTTTGATCAGCGTTTCCTATTTGAGAAGGCAAATGACCTTTATCTTTTCTAAGATTTATTATGTATTTGTGAAAATGTAATATTTTTTGTTTATAAGCGTCTGGAAGTCGTTGAGAAATGGTCGTCTTTCATCTTACTGACAAATCATTTCATGCAAAAAATCGTGTTATCCATCCACGGCTTGCCTTAAAATCAACTTTATTCAATGATTTGGCCATTTCATGAGCATATGATTGACACATTTCTATCACAGCATAACCGCATTTCCTTTTTTCCGTAAGTTATACAATTTTTTTTTCTATGTCTGTGTATTATTGGTTTTAAGCCACAAAAAGCCCTTTTATTACCAGTGCCTTTCACCAGAAGTTGTTCTTCTTACACCAGTCTAGCTTTCATCTAGTCAAATTTTCTTCCACCCAATTTCCAATTTTTTCAGCCTCCTATAACGCGCAGTTTTTCATTTACTGTAAAAGATCATAGATGATGTCCTTTTGTACTCATTTTAATGTCGTAATTAAAATAATTCACCGTATTAAACTTTACAAGATAAACTAAACAGATAAAATGCACATAACTGTCCACATATACAAACAGTACAATGTCTACGGCGAATAAACAAAACGATGATGGGTAACTGATACTGTAACTGTAGTGTCATTAGAACTGGATGCAGCCTATACAGAATGAATCAGTTTTATAAAAATACCATAACTTTAAGGATGTATTCTGTATAAGCAGCATCTGGTATTGATAAACGAAAGCCTAATGTAACTATATTTATGTGATTTAATTTAGGTACTTCTAAGAAAACGTTTACATAAATTATCCTGGCTAAAGGCTATGTTTCAAGTAAGCCCCGCACCCTTATTTTTTCTCTTCAATTCCAAGAAAAAAAGTGTGGGGGGTACTCGAATAAATTGGTAACTAAAAAAGGCCATTCGACATATGACATACAAAGTTGTCCAAACCCAAACCCTTTAAGGATATTGTCAATAAAACAAGACATTGTGTGAAAACAAATGACTATGTTTAACTTTAATAACCCTTTATCCACACATTTACATTCATTTGAGTTCCCAAAAGCTTCAATCCTGAAGCATCATAGTTGTTATGCATGCGTGCCACATATCATTAAGATTGTTCACATTGAATGTAAATGGCATGCAATCTTTAACATGCTGTTAAAGGGTTATAAAGGTAGTAGTCAGAAGGTAATACAGATTATGGAAGTTATCACAAAACCATACCCAATTCTCTGAGTTTAGAGAAGATATCAGTTCTGAGGTAGAATTTCAGGGCTAACATGCTTCATCCTGAGATAACATCAAGACTGCTTTGGTGTCATGCACACGTTTACAAATGACTTCAGTCTCCTTCACCAAATTCAATTTTACATTTTTCATAACCGTTCTTCCAGTTTCTAGTAATTCATTTTACTGAAACATTTCAGCAACCCACTAATCTGACAAATATATCTTTATACTGAGTATTTGTTTTAAAACAAACCAATTAAAAAAAGAAAGTAATGTGATATATTTAATAAAATTAGTTATAAATATTACAATTGTTTGTGCAAAACAATACTGAAACCAAATTTTTTTTATAACAAATGTTGAAAGTGTCCACAATTTTCATCAACGCAAGGCATTAACCTCTTTTTCATATTTTGTGCAGCCATTCGAAGGGTACCACTTACAATTTCTCATAATTCTTGAGTTTCAGTTCTTCAGTAGTGTGGTTTATGTTTTAATACACAGCTTTTTAGATATCCCCAGAGAAAAAAATTCTGCAGGAGAAAGATCAGGTGACCTAGCTGGCCACAAGCCAGTTGATATTAATTAGTCTTTCACCAAAAAATTCCTCAAAAGGTCCATTACTGCTCTTAATGTGTGACATGTGGCCCCATCTTGTTGAAACCATGAATCTCTCTCATTTAATTCTTTGCAATAAATTGCATTACATTTTTCTTGGTAGAGATCTCCGTTAAGAGTGTTTTCAAAGAATACGGGGCCAATAATTCTTCCTCTGGAAATTGCATACATGTGCACACACACACACATACCAATTTTCAGTGGGTGTAGAGGTCGTGAATAGATGATGTGAGGACTGTTGGAGCTCCAGTATGATCATTCTGACTATTAACATAACCACTCAAAAGAAACCAAGCCTCATCTGTAACAAATACATTATCCAATGCTTTAATGATCTCCTAAACAAACTGATTAAACCATTGACAGTAGTGGAGCCTAACAGCATAATTATCTGGGTGTAATTCATGGTATATGAATTCAGTATGACTTTAAGTTAAGCTGCCAGGTTGCTTTAAAGGCACTATACAGAGCTATTCCTTTTTTTTGTGCAAGTTTTTATAATGATTGGCTAGGTGGATTTAAAAAGCTTACCCTAACATCTTCCAATGTTTCATCATTAAGTTCTGAATGTTTCCGGTTATGTCTCTGGAAACAGAATCAGTTCCTCTGTATTTCTTTATCAAACAATGAATTGAAGATTTATTTCGTACATTCTTACCCGGGAACTGCAATTGAAAAGCTTCTTGGGACAAAAGATTTAGTTAAAAAATTTTCTACAATAAAAATCCTTTCTTCTGTGTTCAGAACCATTCTTCTGAATAAAAAACACAGATGAGGAAAAATAACTAACTGTTCACAAAAAAGAAATAGAAAATTATATCAGCTGATTATAAAACAACATAGGTAATGCTGTCAACCTCTTAATCTGAAATTATATTAACTGCCAACCAAGAATCCAACAGAAATATTTTGAAGTTTTTGCAATGTTTTATGTCCATAGATGTCAGAATACTGCAACGTGGCCTATGTATAAACTGTAAGTTTTATTTAAAACCCAGTGAACTACTTTCATGGATGAAAGCACAATAGAGACAAATATGTGAGGCTAAAGCATATCTAACAACATACAAAACCCTGAATTATAATCTATTAGTTAAGTAAGCATCAAATTCTGAGCAGAGTAACATTTCCTTCTTTCTTGAGCTCCATTCATAGTACAACAGACACACATAAGTCATCTGTTTTACATTACCTGGTCTTAACATGAGTGAATCATTATAACGAGCAACTAATTCATCAATTTTGATAGAGTGTGAGATGCCAGCAAGTTTTAATATCTCTTGAGCATCTTTCACATTTAACCGGTTCATAGAAAAATGCCATGAAGATGAGCCGGTTCCTGTGCAAATACATAGTCCGGAACTTTTAACTTTGGTAACTGGTTGGTTTGGAAATTCCAGTTCAAAGTATGACACACGCGCTGCCAGACACTCCCCGATGAAGACCTGGATCAAAAAGGACTTAAGGTAAAGCATTTATGAATATTAATATAACATACTACATTAGAACTTTTAAGACAACTGAAACAAAGATCACTACCTAATTTTGCTAGTCATTTTTCAATCAGATATTTGTGACAAACTTACTAGACAAGTAGTGAGTGATCTGTTTAGTATATTTATTATATTGTCCTGAATATAAGCTACCTTTTTCCTGCAAAAGTTAATGACATTATTTCACCAGTAAATTACACTCGCAGAAACAGTATATTCAAGCTGATAGCTATGCAGAATAAATGCTAGATCCATTATAATAAAGAAATCAGTCACAGCATCTTTATGTTGCAACTGAATGCACTAAATAACAGTATTATTATGTGAGATATCTGATTTTGTTGACAGAAACAAACAAAAGTTGAACTTAAACAAAAAATTCATGTCAAATGTTACCTACAAACTTGTTTTTTAATTATCTTGCTTCAATTAAAAAAAATTATCTATTTTTGACCTCACTTTTTTATCTAGACAAACTTCTTTAGGATTTTTATTTCATACAGTTAGTTTCACTAATAGTTTTTAATTTGTTAGTTTGGATTTAATAATTATTTTTTTAATAAAATATTAATCAACAGGAGTGGCTTCAAATTATTTTTAAATATATCTTCAGCAATTAAATATTTTTAAAAAAACATTTGAAAGTTTTATAACTAATGAAAGATCTGCTTCAAAAAATGCAGAAGCAGTTTTACTGTTAAAATATTTCATTCATTGTATTAATCAGTTTATTATTAACATGTAAGATGAAAATAACTAATCGTTACACCATTCAACTGTATAATACATGAGAATTTACTCATGTATCTTGGCATGATAAATACACATTAAATGCTAAAAATTTTGGTAAAACCAAAAGGTGATGGAAGTAAAGTTAATTCATGCACCAGATTCTCAATATAAATGGATTTTTTTTCCAGGATTTTGATTAATTTTAGAATACGACTTACTATTTCACAGTTCTTTAAGTTTAAAACGGAATAATTATTTATTTCATTGTAAGCCTAATTTGTTATAAACAGTTTGCTTTTTAAAACTGTAATTAAACTCAATGATGATTTTGTTACCTAAAAATGTTGAATCGCTGGCAAGACTGCATTATTCTATCAGACAGCTGCAGTTGTCTGAAGATCAAATTTAAAGGAAAGTTCAAATTTTATTTTTGTTATTGATTTTTTTAAAATCTGACTGCTCAAATGTAGTGATTAAAAAGCGATATTTCAATCAAACTTTTGCAGTGTCATAATCTTATATATATATATATATATATAAATGAATGTTTTTTGTTTGTTTGTCCTGTATGCGTTCCTATACCATTCGTCCGATTGCAATGAAACTTTGATGAGTTGTGTGCACGCCTATGAAAGTTTCTGGATTAGTTTGGACCTGCTAGGTGGCGTGGGGTCTAGATATTTCAAAAAATTGTATTTATGGTCCAATTTGGCTCATATTCAGAATATGTATTAGTTACGTGAAAATAAATATTTTTGCGAAAAAAGGAAGAAGGAGTAATGATTGGAAAAGGAAAAAGTAAAGTTTAATATTTGTGATGTACTATAATTTTCAGTTTTTTAATGTTTTATCAAATTTTTATTTGTGTTCATTTAATATATATATATATATACTCAAATCTAGCAATAGCAAGCATTGCTGGGTCAGCTAATCAGAAATAAATAGTACACTGTGTATGAAATATATGAACGAGTCTGGTTTTCCATATGTGAAAAGTGTGATGGTTATTAAAGATGAATTTTTAAAAAATTTGTTTAAGGGAGCATCAGTTATGCTGCAGTTATTGCATCAATTGATGTAGTTATTAGTTATTAATTAGCCACTAAACCCTGATCTGATTATTTATATGAATGGACCCATTGTTGTTTTATGTCAATGATTTATTAAATATAGCTGCAATCACCAGCATTAATCCTTAATTCAACCTTTTCATTTTCCAAAGTCCTGAGACATTCCAAGCATTCTAAATAAAAGAATTATACTGACAAATGGGCACAATAATAAAAAAATCAATTTAACAGTACTCAAGAAAGTTCAGATAAATATCTTAACAGCTATAAAATATAATATTATACTCTTTTCTCCAGGATTCTTAGTTCTTACTGAATTCCCTACTTTAAAGCACATTTTTAAAGAAAGCAAAGTGAGCAGTCATATAAACCTTCATGATCATAAGACAACATAAATATAGATACAGCCCTAGTATAATGTCAATAAAATTCTATCATTTTTAGAATACATGAACTAAATATAATTCTGCTGAATACAAAACATCACATGAAAATAATTTCAATAAAAAAAAAAGAAGAATTTTCTTTCATTACCTCATTTAGTGCTCGATAAGGCAAAACTGATTCTTCAAATTTTTCACAAGATTTTTCATTATTTTCACCGAGATTTGTTCCCCTATAAAAAAGGTGAAATTTAATAACAATAATATTTCTCACGGTTAAAATAATATGAGTAACAGAAACTCTATGAGGCAAAAAAAATGGTATAACAGTCTTAAAGGTGGGTTTAATAACACAAGGTGATGTCAGAAAATTCCTGAATAGGTGTAAAAAAATATATATACGAGGTGCGACAATAAAGTAATGAGACTGATTTTTCTTTGCAAGATGTGGCAACCCTGCAGCTTGCATAGACACACCATCTTTGACCTTGGTCTATAAGCTAATTTTAGTCCAAGCGGCGCATTTATGCAACTGCTCGGTCGTGAGTTGTGCTGTAATAAGTGAACACGTGTTTGTGTCCCTCGTCACAGCTTTTTGGACATCTTGTGTTGTTTGAAAATGGTGTCCCTTGACTGCCATTTGGACTCTTGGAAATAGAAAAAAGTCGCACGGAGCAATATCTGGTGAATAAGGTGGCTGTGGTAGTACTGAAATTTGTTTTGAGGTTAAAAATTGCTGTATGGGATGGCGCATTATCGTGATGCAGAATCCAATTATTAGCAATGTTGGCACGGACACGAAGAACTTGTTTACGAAGTCTTTCTAAAATTTCTTTGTAGGAATATTGGTTAACTGTTTGTCTAGGAGGCACCCACTCTTTATGAACAATTCCCTTGGAATCGAAGAAGCACACAAGCATGCATTTCACTTTTGACTTTGACATGTGAGCTTTTTTTGGTCTGGGTGATCCCTTTGAGCACCATTGCGAACTTTGGCGTTTTGTCTCTGGATCGTATTGAAAAAACCAACCTTCATCACCAGTGATAACATGGCTCAACAAACCTGGATTGATTTCAGTTTGCTCAAACAGAAGATCGGCTGCCACATTTTTCCGTGTTTCTCGCTGTTGTGTGAGATTTTTGGGGACCATTTTTGCACAAATCTTTCTCATACCAAGATCTTCAGTTAATATTAGACAAACCGTTTCTCGATTGATGTTGAGTTCTTCTGTAATCATTTTCACGGATAATCTTCGATCAGATCGTACGATTTCATGCACCCTGGTCAAGTTGACATCTGTCCGTGAGGTTGTTGGTCGTCCACTGCAGTCTTCATCTTCAATATTGGTTCTGCCTTCACTAAAAATTTTATGCCACCGAAAAACTTGAGCTCTTGACATAACCTCTTCTCCAAAAGCCTTCTGAAGCTTACCATAAGTTGTCGTCACGTTTTCACCCAATTTAACGCAAAAAGAAATGGGATACCGTTGCGCAATATTTTGCAGTTTCATTTCTGTGACGAGAGACACAAACACGTGTTCACTTTTTACAGCACAACTCACGACTGAGCAGTTGCATCAATGTGCCGCGTGGATTAGAAGTAACTTATAGACCAAGGTCAAAGATGGTGTGCCTACGCAAGCTGCAGGGTTGCCACATCTTGCAAAGAAAAATCAGTCTCATTACTTTATTGTCGCACCTCGAATATCCCCATTTCCAGTGTTTAACTAGAAATCCAAACACTAATCCTGATACCTTTTTCCATGCCTAAAAAAACAGTGGCAAAGCCTTTTCCTAAGGACTATTTAGTGGAACAAGCAGTTGAACTTGGATGTGTTTTACGGTGTCAAAGCGCAGTATTTCAATTTCATTACAGAAAAATGAAAAAAAGTCACAAGTTGCTACATCAGAGAAGTACAGAGGGTGTGAGATGACTATCACTGCACCGGTACTTTTAAGGAAAATGAAGACGGGCATTTTTCACAATTATCTCCAAAATTAAGGATTTTATAAAAAATATTAAAATAATTTTTTTAAGCTTGTAATATTTGTTTTTTATTAGGTTAATGTACAATCAAAATTGATCAGTAAACATCTTTAAATATTGCTCTTTCAAAAACATAATCATAGCTTTCTACATAAGTTTTAAACTGATTCTCACTTCATACTCGAAAAAGACACCTTATCACTAAAAAGTCTAAAAAATATCTTTGATCATAAAAAAATAACCTGTTTAAAATGCATCCCAACAAATTAATAAGTATGAAATTCTAATTCTTTACAAGACATTTTCTATGAGTATATATTTATTTAATGATTATACTTTTCATACAAAAAAGACGAGTTCATGAAAAATTTGGATTTTTTTAAAAACCGTTCAATAATAATAATTGCATTTAAATAAATAAGAAAAGATAAATTACTACGATATTTTGACACTAAATAAATATACTTTAAAATTATATTTTCAAACTTTTATCACAAGTCCAATGCTTGAAGTATATATTCAAATGGCGCTGAAATTACCAAAAATGAGCAATATTTGATAATTATCTCAAAAAATTTATTTTTAAATAATGTACAAAAAACAATTAGCTTATTTATTTACTGACATTAAATATTCACATTTAAAACTAACTAACTTTTAAAAATTTCCAGGTAAATGTGTTTTTATGAATATCTTGTAAAATACGGACTGTAGAAAAAAACATTCATTAATGATAAAGCTTATAAAGTTTTATTTAATTTGTTAATTTTCTGATTTTTTTCTAAAATTCATATGGCAAAACTTACAGAATGACATTTTCTGTGAAATTTCAGATATTTTGTACATCCAAGGAAAAAAAATCACTTGAATTTCAGCAAGAAAATTATCAAATGATGCTCAATTAACCACCTTAGCATCAACAAGTACCTTATACAACAAGATGTAATATCTCTAGAGTACCTAATAAGCTGTCCTGACTTATAGACAGAAATAAAAAAAAAGTAAAGCGATGTAAGGACATAGATGTCATCACCTATGTGGTGAAGTAGCCACAGAAGATTTCTAAGAATGGTTTGAAATATGTTTACAAAAGTTTTTATGAACATCAGCAAATTTTTTTTCTTTTTTTGGGGGGGAAAACGTTTTTACGTTATCATCGCCTGGAAAACAAGAATATAAAATACAAAAACAAAATATAAAATTTAATAAAACAACAAAAATTAAAATAAAATAAAAACTAGAAATTTAAAAACAAAATTGAAACTTAAACTAAAATATTAAACACAAAAACATACACTACTATCACAACTAACATATTAAAAAATTAATTATAACCACTATCACAGAAAAAACTTAAAAATAAATAATATTTAATAAAAACAACTATATATATTTTTTTTAATTTCAGTTTAATAAAACTAAAATAAAAATAAAATAAATTTAACAAACTCAGCGAGGAGAGTTTAAAATAAAATAAAAATTTTAAATGAAATGCTTAACAGTAAAAAAAAAACAAAAACATAAAACAACACTATAAAAAAGTATCTAAAATACTAACACTTTAAAGAAATAAAAACGCTCGGTCCAAATTTTCTTTATCATTGTCCAGGATTCGACGAATGCTCCTGGGCAATTTCAATTTACAACGTAAGGTTGCATAACACATTCAATCCACAAGGATGTGGTACACAGTCAAGAGGCAGTTGCATCGTATGCATACTGGTGTGTTCACTGCTGACATCAGATACCCATGAGTAGCTCTCAAATGTCCTATCCGCAATCAGCAGAGGACCACTTTCTAATGACAAATTTTTCTGTATGAGTCCCATGGCAAAAGAATCTTTAATGTGCTGGAGTTTGTTATCTACTGTAGTTGTCCAGTTATCTTGACACTTGGCGCAAAGAGTGAGTTTTACACAGTTAATAAAGTCAGATGTAGCAACACAGGTAGTGAAGGATGGTTGACTACGTGCGTCTTTAGCAGCAGAATTTGTACGTTCATTACCCAGAATCTGCACATGGTTAGGGATCGAGCAGAAACTCACTTGTATGTTGCAATCGTTCTGCAATTGCATTACAGATTTCAGTGATGGTAGGATGTCTGGAATAAAAATTTTCTAAGGCTTGGAGGGCATTACACGAGTCACTACAGATAAGGATATGACAGTACTTAGGGTTAATGATATTCAAGCCTTATTTATAGTGTGTAGTTCAGCAGTAAAGACACTTGTAATACCAGGTAGACCAAATTTATAGGTTCTGTCACTAACAATAAGTGCATACCCAACAGTGTCGTTCTGTTTCAATCCATCTGTGTATACTATACTGCGTCTGGGTTTGTCTTGGGAGAGAATATGGTGAAACATTTGCTGAAAGAAAATAGGTGGTGTTGATGCTTTATTGTATATTGTGAGGTCAAACATAAAATTTATAAGGTTGGTTCTTCATGGAGGTTATGAACAAGAAAAAATTAGAAAAATAGGTGCTTCAACATTTATAAGGTACAGTAAACATCAGTACAAACACCTACAGGTGTAGTGCAACGTGGAAGGTCCTCATACCTTCGAAAATAAGGATTTTCAAGGACTGCGTCAAAAGCCGGATGATTTGGCTGTCCTTTAAGATGGGTAAAATAAGATCCTAAAACCTGGTTCCATCAATCCCAAAGTGATGGCTCAACACTGTCAACAAGGATGCTTAAACGGTGGCTTGATCTAAAGGCACCTGTAGCAAACCAAAGGAAAGCATGATGTACAGCATCCAGCATTTTTAGCACAGTATTATGTGCTGAAGAGTAGGCAACACAACCCTAATCTAAATGGGAACAAAGTAAGGAATAGTAAAAACGCAACATACATGACTGATCAGCTTCCCAAATAGTATTGCTAAGGACTCAAAGCATATCTAAAAGTTTGGAACATTTTGTCTTTAATTGTTTGATGTGTTTGACTCACATAGGGTGGCTATCAAAAAATAAACCTAAAAATCTGACATCTGGAAAGATAGCAATTAGGTCCCTGCTTAGAAATACTTGCGGAATAAAGGGGTCGCAGAGGCCTGAGAAAAAACTATACATTTTGTTTTGTCAGGTGAAAAGATGAAGCCAGTAACCTTGGACTAAGCATCAAAGTGAGATATACTGTTCTGTAGTAGTCTCTCTGCTGTGACTGTTGAACAGGACGTAATATATATATATATATATAGCAAAATCATCAACAAATAAAGAACATGAAACAGGTGGCTGCACACATTTAATATTACTGTTGAACGCTATAGAAAATAAGGTGGTACTTAATAAACTACCTTGAGGTACTCCATTCTCCAAGATGATGGTATACGAGAGAGAATCTCTAACATGAACACAGAAAGTTCAGTCATTTAAGATACCTCTAATAAAAGCAAGCACGTTGCCCTTGACTCCCCATTTTTTAAGAATGTTTAGAATACCACATCACCAGGCTGTGTCCAACACCTTTCTGATATCAAAGAAGATAGCGACAAGGCACTGCTGTAGTAGGAAAGCATTTTGAGTAGCTGTTTTCAATGACACTAAATGGTCAATGAAAGATCATCCATGTCAGAAACCACACTTCTGGAGATAAAAGGCCATGTCTCTCCAAGTACCATGTAAGCTTGCGGTTCACTATTCTTTCCATTACTTAGCATAAGATGCTTGTCAAGGAGATAGGACCACCAGCTGTATTTAAAAGGTAAAACTTTAAAGACAGGAACTTTCAGAGGGATCCCACTAGTGATAGTTTCACTAGCTGTAACTACCGACTTCTTATTTGTTTTCATTAACTCAGAAATAGTTGCAGTAAGTGAAACAACTTGATCAGATAACACCTGAACAAGCTTCTTCAGCTCACTGCAGAATCCACACTCTTTGTTGTACACATTTACAATAGCTTTACTTGATGTCGCAGCAGTGAAAGAGACGACTGGTTTAATCTTCTTTCGAGAGCTAAGTGTCTTTTTATATTCGCTTCAGGCAGCTGAGAAAGAAAGCTCAGTACAGATTTTTGGGATTGCTTTCTCTTCTTTAAAACTTGGGCAGTCTTGAGATCGAGCAATGTGTTCCCCCACAGTTTTCACATTTTTCTTCTTCCTGACAGTCAGTATCCTTGTGGCCTTCTTTTGCACATCTAGCACATATTGCGGTGTTTGGGCAAGCAGTTGTGGTAAGGCCATACATTTGACATTGGAAACACTGCTGTAGGTTAGGGATGAATGGTCATACTCTAACCAATAAGTATCCTACTTGAATTTTCTCCAGTGGTGTGGGAAGGTTGAAGGTTAAAATAAGAGAAAGAGTAGGTTCTTCCATCCCATTCTGACGTTTCATTATTCTCTTCACGTCTGTAACAACTTGGGAATGAAGCTCTTCGGCAAGTTTGTACATGTCAATCTCAAAAAGGTCCCAGCAAAAAATTACTCCTTGGCTAGTATTCAAGGTTTTATGACATACCACGCTTATATTTATACCACCCATATTTGTTAGATGTAAGAGCGATTGATTTTGCTCATCACTGAAAGTCTCTATTAGTATTGATCCGTCTCTCAGTTTTCTTATGTTCTTGGGGGAAGCGCTTGAACCAGTTACTATCTTATTGATCAGGAATGGTGAGACTTATGAAGGGAGCCACCTTCCTGATTATTGCATAAAACCACAAATCTGACATTTGCATATTGCAAGTGATTTGTCACCATTTAAATTATTTACCTTGGATAATTATCATCATCGGACAAAGCTGATTGGGGTCTTTTCACAAGAAATATGTTGGTGGTTTTTTCAGATGGACCACCAACCATCATAGAATTTGTTTGCAAACTTAAAATTTTGGTCCCATGAGTACCGGCGACATAACGGACCACTCGCAGTATACTGGAGTTACAGCAATAGCAATTATAGATCATTATTACAGATATAATAGATCATTGTTACAGAACATTAATGTTCTGTAACAATAAAAAGTTCTTTTCAGGACTACAAGACATTAGCACGTACAACACAAACTCATAGAAACACAACAGAAAAACACTTTAAGCCCCCATATGGTAATATATGACAACTATTGTATTATTTAAAATAATAGTTATAAGTATTTCTCGATGAAACAGTTCCAAGACCAGTGATAAAGTTTGATACTGGATCTGTCCATTATGATATACTGTGTTTTTAATCTACATGCATTGAGGCTGCTACCTCCAGGGTGATGTGGAAATGCAACCAAAGGAACAAAATATTATATTTTACAAGTAATTTAGACATGAAAATAATATTCTTATCTGTATTTAATTTAAAAACAATGATATAATTAATAATTATTACTAACTGAGAAAATTTAGTATCTATTATAAATGAATTTAAAGGTGTTGGGGGGGGGGGGGGGTTTAAAACATACAACACAAAATTACACATAATAAAGACACTTTAAACCCCCATACAATAATGTATGACTATTGTTTTAATTTATTTAAAATAGTAATTATTAACATTATTGAATGTAATGGTTCCAAGGCCCATGATATGATTGATATTGGATTTATTCACTGTCCGATTATGTTACAAATGGTGAGGAAAGTGTTTAAAACAAATATATTTTTCTTAGGAGATTCAATTATTAACATAACTGTTTTACTTAAATATATTACCATAAAGGTGTGTAGGATGTGTAAAACAAGGATGTAGATATATTTTCTTAACTTGGGTATGACACTTTGCATGTGTATAGCTGTAACTGACTGTTAGATGCACATGTGTAGGTTTTATAATAATTTACAATTATTTTATTATTTTCTTTACTAATAGATGAATTGGTATATGTTGAATTTTAGAAAAACTGATTAATTGTTTGATAGATAGATGAAATTTTATTTTAAGTAAATGTAGACAGGAAGGTCTTTGTTTAATATGAAGAAAGAATTAAACAAGGGGGGATGATTGTGACATTATAAGATGCATTAGACACTAAAAGTAATTTCTCTTGCAGATGCAACTTATTTAGAACAAATTTCATTCAACATGTTGGGGAGCCACTGTAGCTGATTGGTGTAAGGCATCAGTCAGCTGTGTACTGTAGTTGGTCAATTTGAAATCTAGCCTGACTAGTTACTTTTTTCGTTTTAAATATTATTTATTTATTAAATTCTCCTGCTCACATGTGATGTCACACATCATAGCAGACAACTGCAACAGCTGTATGTCAGTGCTACCAACCTTTGAAATATTAAATAATTAATATTCATCGCAAAAAAATAATTAGGTTGGCAACCCCGTATGTTTCAAATCTCCCAGTCCAACAGAATGAGGAAAAAGGGAATCTCCCACACGGAAATTTCAAGATGGCGGCTGTAACACTAGCGCTCCTAGCAGTAACAGGAGGTACTAGTGGCATAGTACCCCTATTTTAGCACTACTAATATGTATAGATGCAAACTAGGAACTTCTTGAAACTTCCTCAAAAGATTTTTAAGTATTATTATTATTATTGGATTCCATCCTTGGCTCTTGTAGTGAAAGGTTGTGTCTTATTGTGCTCTGTGATTGTGAGTTGTAACCAGTCCAGCCAGGTGTTCAACAGTTCTTCTACCTGCGTCGCCAGACAATGTGAGAGGGGTCTGCTAGGACATCAGCCGGGCGGCCAGCTACCTGGATTACAGGCCAGTCACATTAAGAAAAGGTTAATCCTTTTCTTAATTTTATTTTTCTATTATTCAAATTTCTATAATAATGTAAAGTGAACTCTGGTAGTCATTACGAATACATTAAGTTAATAGCCTATTATTATAGGACTATTGTGCTAGTTTTAAAATAATTCTATTTTAAATTGATTTTTTGTCAGTGATTTTATTTTACAGCAAGTGTAGATTAAGAAGTGTTAAACTAAGTTTAATTTTAATTTTATTCTTTATTTTTCCTCAATGGAAGGAAAAGTAAGGCCTCCCCCACCCCGTTCTCCCACCCCGGAACTGTCCGTCGGTGGAGAGGAAAGCGGGTCTGGCGCTAGGAAGCGCCAGAAACGCCGGGACTCCGCGCCTCCTATGGAGACGGAGCCCGTAGCGGGCTGCAGCAGCCGCCAACCCGCAGGCTGATGATGGGGCCCCATCACAGCCTGCTACCGTCAGGCGGGAGAAAATCCCGCCGATAATGCTGGACTGCCCAAAAGAGTGGCCAGCACTGGCGAGGGACATAAAGTCGAGGATTGGGGGGCGCCTGGTGGCTAAAAACACCGGGCTCTCGATAAGGCTGCAGCTGGGCAGCGAGGCGGATTACCGGGCGGTGCAGAGTTTTCTGCACTCGAAGGGAATCGCCTTTCACTCCTTTCAGCTCCCGAAGGACAGGGAGCTGAAGGTGGTTATACGGGGGATCCCCTATGGGGCTGCCCAGGAGGAAGTAAGGGAGGAACTGACCTCCCTTGGCTATGAGGTGGTTTCGGTTAAGAAGCTCCTCACAAGGGACGGTCGGGAAACCCCGACCTGCCTAGTGGCCCTTAAGAGGACCCCTTCGGCCCGGACAATTTATGACCTTGGCAGTATTTTTTACTGCAAGGTCGTAGTGACTGCGTTTGTGTCACGAGGGGGGCCACCCCAGTGCCACAGATGCCAGAAATTTGGACACTCGTCCAATTACTGCCAGAGGGCCCAGCAATGTGTCAAGTGTGGTGGGGACCACGACACTGCCACATGCGTTAAGCCGCGTGAGGAACCAGCCTCATGCGTTAACTGCAAGGGGCCTCATCCGGCTAATTACCGGGGTTGCCCCTATTATAAGGAGCAAGTCAATAAGGTCAAGGGCATTAAAAAGCCCGCGACTGTTGACGGCCGCAGCTGGGCCCGTGTTGCCGGTGGGGGAAAATCAGCCCCCAAACCGGAGGTGCCGGCACCTGTGGCCAAGGCGGTAGTGAAAAAAGGGGAGGTACCCTCCCCAACACCCGCCAAGCCAAAACCGGCGGCGACCACCAAGAAGGTGGTGAAACAAAAGGCGGCGATAAAGCCGGCCCCGGCGAAGAAGGCCAAGCCTTCCTCGTCGGGAAAGGCAAAGCCTGCTCCGGCTGGGAAGGCCAAGCAGGCTGTTAAAAACACCGCGGCCCCTGTGGCCTCGCGCCCCACCAAAAGGGCGGCCGCGCCAAAAGGCACCTCCAGCGGCAATCCGAAACCGGCTACCCCGTTGGAGACCACTGGCATGGACTTCCTGTCGCAGATGACAGTGAAGGATATCCTGCCAGATATCATGATGGTTTTGCCACGCCTGCTCCAGGCAAAATCTCTCAAGGGCTGTATTCAGTCCTTAATAGAGTGCCTCATGGCTGTACTGTCCAGGTATGGTTAGGCCCACCCTCAGACTCTTGCAGTGGAACGCCAACTCAGTAGTAGGCCGGACGGAGGAACTATGCCGTCTGGCCGAGGATCTACTGATAGACGTGATACTGTTGTCTGAGACGTGCTTGAACCCAAACAAGCAACTGACCCTTCGGAACTATTTTACATATAGGACGGATAGGCCAGTTCGACCCGGATCTCGCACCTCTGGTGGAACTGCGGTTTTAGTCCACAGACGCCACATGCATACGCGCGTTGTTCTTCATACAAACGTGATGGAGCAAACGTGTGTGCATGTGGAGCATCTGGGCACGGTGTATCGGCTGGTTTCGGCTTATAGCAAGCCGAACGACGCGGTAACCGGATGCCGTGCTGGAAAATTGGGATGGGCCCATGATACTCATGGGCGACCTCAATGCCAAACACGTGTCATGGAACAGCATTCTGACAAATCCGAATGGCAGATTGCTGTACGAAAGGGCGAGAGCCCGCCGCTTGGTCGTCGTAGGCCCTGAGGTGCCCACGTTCGTGCATCGCTCAGGCAGATCTAGGCCTGACGTGCTGGATATCGCAGTCATGAAGGGGGGTACCCTCCCATTCATGATTGAAACGATAGAAGACCTCAGCTCAGACCATTCCCCTGTCCTGTTGGAACTAGGTCAGGCAGGGGGTGGCCGAGATCCCCCGCCTATACCCCGAAGGTCAGTTAACTGGAAAAGGTTCTACGAGACCCTCCAGCGGGAGTACAGGCCGGTAAATCCTGAGCTCCTGAACACCCCGGAGGAAATCGACGACACTGTCGGGCGCGTCACGTCGTCAATGACCGAGGCCCTGGCAGGCAGCTCATCGGCCAAGACTCGAGCAGTTGTTCGAAACGACCTCCCTCCTCATATCTCCGAAGCCATAACGGAGAAACGACGACTGAGGAGGAGATATCGAATCACCCTGTCCCCCGCTGATAAGCGGGCCTTTTATAATCAAACGGACAGGGTAAAACAACTGCTGACAAGCCACCGAGAGGATTCGTGGAACGAATACCTCGCCTCGGTCTCTGACGACATCTCCTCGGTGTTCAGGTTGAACAGGAGACTGCGAGAAGGGAAGAAGCCTCGCCATCCGGTTGTGGGGCAGCGAGGTTTTCTTGCATACTCGGAGGCGGAGAGGGCCGAGGTATTCGCCGATACCTTGGAGGAGCAGTTCACTCCAAACCCCCCTCCATCCCCGAACGACGAGCACACAACCGAGGTGGAATCCTTTCTTGTAGATTATTTCTCACAGGTGGAGGACGCCCCTCTAGAGATTGACCAAGTCACTGAAGCGGAAGTTTCCGCAGCCATTAAGGCCACAAGCCCCGACAAGGCCCCGGGTGTCGACGGGATCAGCGCCCGTGCATTCCGGAACATACCGGCCTCCGTGATTACAGCAATTTCGGTGATATTCACGTCCATTTTGTACGTTGGATATTTCCCGAATTGTTGGAAAACGGCCAAAGTCGTATGTTTACCCAAACCGGGGAAAAGTTTACTTTTCCCACGGAATTATAGGCCAATCTCCCTGTTACCGGTATTGTCTAAGTTGTTCGAGAGGATTTTTCTCGAAAAACTGAGGCGATACATGGAGGGAGAAGTGCGGCCCGAGCAATTTGGGTTCAGGGAGGGTCACTCAACTACCCTCCAACTGGTAAAAATAATAGACGACCTTGTCGGAGGCCTGAACAGGAAACGGGTGACTGCAGCCGTTTTTCTGGATGTGGCCAAGGCCTTTGACAAAGTTTGGCATAGCGGGCTGCTTTATAAGCTAGCGCGATCGGCGATCCCCTACCGCTATGTCAGACTGATGCGGTCATATCTGCTAGACCGACATTTTGTCGTGCGCGTAGGGGAAACGACTTCCTCCACCAGAGAAATAGCCGCTGGGGTTCCCCAAGGAGCAGTACTTTCCCCGTTCTTGTACACTTTGTACGTGAACGATATGCCGCTGTCGGAAGGGGTCAAAACAGCCCTTTACGCAGACGACACGGCATATTTCTACGAATCCGCAAATGTGGATTACGCGGTCCGGAGGCTCCAAAGGCAGCTGGACTTAGTGGAACCGTGGCTCGACATGTGGAGAATCAGGGTCAACGGTGAAAAATAGGTGGCCGTGATGTTCACATGCAAGACACGAAAACCGACCAGAGAGCTGGAAATCTCAGGGGAGAAAATCCCTTTTGAGAAAACAGTTAAGTACCTGGGGGTGGTGTTGGACAGGCGGCTTACCTTCGGCGAACATGTAAATTATGCGACCCGGAGGGCTAAGGCCGCCAGAGCCTCGCTATACCCAGTGCTGAACAGTGCCAGCCCGTACCCACTGGCAACTAAGCTCCTCATTTTTCGGCTGTACGTACTGCCGATTCTAACATATGCTTACCCGGCATGGGGGGCAGTGTTGAGCTCCTCGCTTCAAAAGAAGATCGAGGCCGTCCAAAACATCGCGTTGCGGACGATCTTTGGAGCTCCGTGGTTCGTCAGGAACGCCACTCTCCGATCTGATGCGAGATTTCAATCCGTGTCCGAGGTGGGGGTGGCGCAGGCGCGCAGACTGTTCGGGAGAGCGGCTGTGTCCGAACACAGTCATCTTCGGGACATCTGCCGAGAGGACCCAACTCCGACAGTGGTAAGGAAGCGGCCTCACGCCGTACTGGACGAGCCACCGTGATGGTGCGGTGCGGTAGCCGAAAATCGACAAACCAGGCTTAGGGGCCTCCATATCGCATGAGCCATAAACGGAATAGTGCGTCAGACGCGTTTCCGGGGTCGCGAGTGAATAGTTTTTCGCGAGTTATATAGTTTGAAGACTTCAAATACGGTAAGTCGCGCATAAAACAAAAACGCGGTCTAAATTTAAAATTTTTTTTTTTTTTTCGCGTGTGTTTTGTTCTGTTTCTCTTGTTCCAGAAACGGGAGAAGCGTGGATGTGGAACGACTCGACGTGCCGTCTCATCCTGCCAGTCGAAAGAAAGTAAAAATTAAATTTTTATTTTTTTATTTTTATTTTTTTCTCGTGTGCTAACCCAGCAATAGCGACTCCTCCGGAAAAGGGGACGCATTGCTCCCTCCTTATAGCTAGTGTCCCGTTGTGGCGTATTCCTGCTAGCCTATTAAAGAGTTAGCACCGAAAGGACTTCAGTGGACGGTCTGAAGGGGAATTACGTCGGGAGTACAGGCTTTATAAGCCTAGCCTTCCGCGGTCGGCCCATGAAATGGGTTCGATAACGCTGGTTTAACAACGGATTGGAATGCAATTAAATCCGTCTTAAATTCACTAAAATAAAAATAGACAAAACTTGAAAAATTAGATCCGAGATAAAAAAAAAAAAATAACCTTTTAAAAGACAAGCCCGATTAGAATGATCCAGCAGCAAGGGACTCTGTCCAGGTTCTGCGATAAAGTAGGCAGTAATAGACTCCTGCCAACTTTGCATTCCATTATTATTATTATTATTTTTATTATAATGTCTTTGGACATGTTTTACATTTTACAGTTTATAAAATAAATCTGGACAAAGACAAAATAAGAGTAAAACTGAAGAATAGATCACAGATCAATGACATACAGCTCGATGATAATATAAACATAAATTTTATCGATGAAAATACTGTTAGAATGAATTAAAATTATAAAGATTATTATACAGAAGACAAAGCATATTGAAAACCACATTAGTAGCATGTACAATTACAAATGCTAGATTAAAATTCTGTTAGATAAATCAGGTGATGCTGTTGCTTAACAACATGGATTCAATTTTTATAAAGATAATGAAAATAATACTATCAAGACAGGTCACATATTAGGAGAATCGATGGATAAATTGTCATGATGTTTACACATACAAATTGGCTTAAACAGGCTAAAGGTTATTAATAAGAACAATGTGAATCAAGGAACTAAAATAAACAGGTTTACATTAAATCATCAAAATTTACAAAAGTTGAATGACTAACTTATCAGAAAGCAAAGAAAGAAAAAAAATTATATGAAAATATAATCTGATTATAAGTGACGATTAAACTAAAAATCTTATAAAGAAAAATGTAACCAAAGAATGAAGTCTTGGTTGCAAAAAAAGAATCATTTTAACACAATTCCTCATGGATACTTACAGAGATGTTTTCTACAATTTACTTTCATAAAAAACTTTGAATCATTCATTCAACTTTCTTCATCATTCAAGTCTTTTAATTAATATGTTACAGGTATCATATCATTTATTTTATTAACACTTATAGCTATTATATATATATATATATTAAATCTATTTTATTTTATATAGTAGCTCTTTCCTCAGATTATTATAATACTTATTTTCTAATGATTTCTTAAATAAGAATACTGAATTACCATATAATAATTTGAATATGCAATTCATACAAGTTACTGTAAGCATTTTTTGACAAAGATTTTTCACTCTTCATATTTACCTCAACTAAGTTTAAATTTTATAGTTCTATTTTGTTTTATACTTTTTAACATGTTTTTGTAAAATATCTACCCAATGAAAATTTTTATTTATTTAAAAAGTATTTTCATTCTACAATTCTAATTCCTGTTATACCTTTCCATTACCCCACATTTCTCCTCATGTTTTTTACAATATATTTTATAATATATTTTTTTTATAAGAAATTAAACTCCTTATTTTTGAATTCAAGACCTCAAAAAGATCAGGTGATTTATATCCTACTTCAATTGCATCTTTTAAAATAATTTCAAAAGCTTTTGAAATCTTCGGTCTGTTTATTTTTTTTAAAGGTTATGACCAAGCATATATTGGAAAAGATATTTTGGACATTATAACAAGACATGCTGCCCACGAATCATCAGCACAGAGATATTATTTTACAACTTTAAATCTTTTTCTGTCTAATGTAATTCTGTAACTTCAAACTTCTTGATATTTTTTTGGCAAACCTTTCAGTATTTAATCTGACATCTACTACAGAAGCCTATTTACTTAGTCTTATATCAAACCCATGCGGTTGTTTACTATTTAAAGCATTATTTGTTTGGGCTACTTGAGGGTAAATGAGAATATTAATTCTTCAAGATTAACCATTCAATTAAAAATTTATTCTCCAACACAGCTCAAACAAACAATATTTAGACCCTCATTTGCAAAAGATTCATCATTTTAGTTTTGAATATTAATTTCAATTTCTCTAATTCGGAATATATTTTTTTCTTATTAGAACATAAATCTCAAAAAAATCTTTAGCTCATTTCAGGCTGAAAACAGACTGGAAAAAATACAAATTTTTTTGCTTTTTTGTGTTTGTGATGGTAGTAGAATGATTAGTGATGGCTCAGTAAATCTTAATTATGCTCAAACAATCTCAATTTTGAATGAAATTTTCTTTAATAAGTTTCAGTTTTACCCATCAAAACATAAAATCTTTCTTCTTAAGACATTGTTTATCAATAAAATCTAAAAGTTTATTATAAAGAGCATTAAAACAAACAAGATATTTTGTTAATTTTAACTGAATAACACTGTTGTTGATCGCTTAATTCATTCATCGTTACTTATGGTCATGTTGGATTTTTTATTTTCAGATTTGTTCTAATACAACTTAGTTCATCTGTTCAGAAAAAAATATAATAATAATTTTTAATGATAGTGAAAACAGAATTAAATCAATCAATCAATTATTGCTGTAAAACTCTGTCAAACAGATTTTATAATTAACATCTTCATCTGAGTAAATCGGATAAAGTAGGTTTTATTTCTAATTTTGGACCGGTCAGTTTGAATAATTTAATATTATGTATCTTACCATCAATTCATTCAAATAACATTTACCTCCACTTTGAACTGAATATTACTTCTTTTTCACTGAGGTGAAGGGGTGGTTTAGAAACATTCATACCTTTTAATGTTACTCTGATGCGATATCGAAACAACCATGAAAACTCACCCTGAAAACAAATTTAATACTTTAGACATTAAATATTCACCTGTTAATACAACAAATATATTTTAAGCAAGGTTAAAAAAAAATAACCCCCTAAAATAAAAATCTTCTTGAGGCATAAACAGACTTAATATTACGGTTTGAAGCATGCAAGAATAAAAGTGCAGGAGAGGGTATAAGACAGCAAACTATACTTCTTAAAATCCAATTATTCTAGAACACTAGTGGTATCTCCAGGGAAGACCATTACAGTAATTTAAGGATTTGGATTAAAGATAGTGTACAAGTCAGACGTATGTTTAATAAATCAGTTACCACAGTTCACCAAAATTAAACTCTAGTAAAGTTTTACTACATGCTGTCGGCATTTATTAGTGATTAATGACCATTTCAGTCTAAAAAAAACAGAAGAGAATAAAAAAGTAAAATTAAATTCAGAATGTAAAAATTTATGTCTAAAAAGAATGTATATTTATATTTTCTGGATGTATATCATCTACATAAACATACAAAAAATCTTGATATTAAATTTTAATCTGATAGATGCAAATTTTTTTAAAGAATGCATTATTGTTTGGATGAACAGGAAAAAGCATTCAGTTTTTTTTATTAAATACTTTATTTAGAGACATTATCAGAAAAAATGTATTTACTAAGAGTCAAATTACAAAAAAAAAATATTTTTATTAAATACAGAAAATTAAATCGGTTATTATATTGGTTTGACTTTATTAATGCTACTAATAATAAATAGCTGCAACACTTATGATTTACCTTGATGATAAAATCACTAATAATCTGATTTCTTATTACATTGCTTTATAAGTAATCTTATCGCTAATAATAATAAATGTATTGACATTTATTATTCATTCGATGAGAAATTTTGTTCAACCTACTTTTAATTCAAAATTAAAGAATATTTGCCATTTAAATATGAATGATTACTTGTCTAAACCAGAATTCTATAGCAATGATATAAAGCTTAATACTAATAAAATAAAATTTAATTCAGGATCATATACAGGTAAGTTTCACCCACTTCTCTCTAAACCATATTTATTAACCTTATTAAGTCTTTTACTACTGGTATTTACTGATTGATGAAAATTATTATTTTCTTAATATTGAGGTAGTTATGTCACATTGTTGTGGAAGGATGTGATGCTAATAATAACTGTTATCCCACTATAAAAGTTTCAGGTTCAAATAAAATTTTTCATAGTTTAGTGCAGATTAAATTCATTTAGTGTTTATAACTCGTATGACACTATATTATTCGATATCAGTTTTGGAAGTTCACACACATATTTTTGATGTTCCTGGGGAAGTGAAACCTTGGATTTGTGTAATTTGCTAGCAGGAAACAAAAATGTCAATTAAGTTTTTCACTGTGATGATTGCTTATGAATAAGAATTTATATCTATTATTTTATTACACCTATGCTTTTATTTATCATCCAGCACCAGACAAAAAATGGTTCCATAATATTTTGCTCTAAGACCTCCTTCTATTCAGATAAAAATATAATTGAGAGTTGAGTTTACCAAGAGTTTTAACCAAGCCATGTAATTTTATTTGTTCCCTTCATTGAAAATTCATTTATAATTTTTACATTTGATTTGTTCCTTGAAAAGAAAAGGGGTTTTGGGGAGCTAGATGCAGCCCAATCAGGTCAACAGTTTTGCTACTAGTTAATAGTTATAGTAAGTAATTCTTACATAAGTTTGAAAGAAAGGTCTCTGATTGCAATTATTCATTCTCCAAACTCCCCCTGAAAAAAATCTCAAAGCGACTGTGCCCCCTCTGAACTTATTTATTTTCTCATCAGTTTCAGGTGGTAGGGAGACAAAAGGTCTGTACTGTTTTTTGCTCAGAAGCCTCCTTATAGGTTAGAATGTGGATTAGTGAGTATTTGTACAACTTAAACTTGCTTTGGCAGCTAGGATGCCCAGAAATCTAACCTCTTACAGGTCGTTTATTTTCCCTAAATCAGAGAAGGACCTTTCATTTAGAAATGAAGAGTCCCTTCTTGAAATGCAGAACTGCTGCTTCCAACTCCCCGTTTTCAGGTAAATCAATTTAAAGATTTTCAAGAAGTTCAAATAGCTACTTAAACACCCAAAGTCAGAACTGCAGAAGCAGCAGCAGCCAAGTGACAAGTGTTTCAGTGTCATGATCAAGAGGTATTTGATTCGTCTCCATATCGGTTAATTTTTTTTCTTAGACATACACTAAAACACATGATTTTTATAATATAGCATTTATAGGAATCTAGAAATAAATCTTGTACAGTTCTGCACTAGAAGACAGACTTTTCGTTATTCTGTTTCCACGTTCCAACTTGCAGCATCATAATGATTCATGCTTCTAACTTGCCCCATTCAAATTTTTTTGACCTTAAATTGAATAAAACTTAAGTACAAATCAATCAATTTTCATATGTACAACTTGAAATACATTACTACAGCATACCTAAATTTCAATGAAATTGATCCAGTAGTTTTAGAGGTTTTCAAACCACAAAATTTTATATATAGGTCTATAAGCAAATATATAAATAAATATATAAGGAAACCACAGTTTAAGAGAATGGCATTTTCTATTCCTCATATGTCAAAACATAAAGAAAATGCATTTTCACCCCTACTCCCATAATGTGACTGAAAGTAATACCTTCGAAATGTCTATGAATCTCATATTTGATGATTATTTTATTTGAATATAACATTAACAGAAAAATGTTTGTTTTACAAAACTATTTAAATAAATTTATTTGTTTTTTGTCACCTAGCCTGTTACACCTATAGGATGATAATTATCAAAAACTGAACAAAAGAAATATATTTGCTGCACCAAGAACATTAATGATGAATAATAACTATTCATGTAACTTTAACTGCATATTTGTTATAATGTAAAAATTTGTATTTTCGCACTTTTATTACTGCTACTGTTTTAATTTCTACTCATTGACTGTTTACTTCTATTTACCTGGCCGGCTCACTAACCACCTTGGTTTGCCACATTCTTTTGTATCTGACTTATTGTTTTCTATCACCTGCTGCCTGTTGGACAAAAACAATTCCTTAACTGCTTTTGACGATCATTTCTATTGTAATCTTTGTTAAGTGTTAACGTGTCAACATGGATGATATCAACTACAAGTACTTCTGAGTGTAATTTTTCATTTGATCAGGAAAAAATAATTTATGAAGTGGATGATGAAAGAATTGAGTTGAAATATGCTCACAAAGATTTATAGATTAATAATTGTTATATTTAAATAAAATAGTAATAAGTGAACATGAAATTCATAAACTTTTTCTATATTCTTGTAAAAATTGTATTATAAAAATCATCTACATCAGTGTATAGGTAAGAAAAAAAGTTAAAAAAAGCTGGCACAGAGACTCAATCCCAATACCTCTTGATTATGAGAATGGAATACTCACCATTTGGCTGGTGCTTCTGCTGTGCTGTTGTGACTGGGTATATAAATAAGCTACTTGACTGCTTGAAAATTTTAAATGGACTTTACCTGAAAATAGAGCCAAGTTGGAAGCTGCAATTCTGGATTTGAAGAAGGAACTCCCTCCTACCAACCTGCAACAGGGCATTAATAAACTCTGTTGTAAGCTGACCTATTACCTACCCTTGTTAGTGCCACCCCATCGATAGTAGTATAGTCTATAATAAAATTTGCAGTTTGCTGTAATTACAACTATAATTTGTACAATGTAAACATAAAAATAAATTTACAGATTCAATCTTTGACAAGTTACTAAAAGAATTCTGTAATTCCTAACCATAGTCAAATCCTTCACAGACATGTAACTGATATGAACAGAACAATAATAGCTGATATCCCATTAGGTTGCACAGGTAGTGTGCATCATAGTTGATGATCTTGCTATGTGATAAGTAGAATTAACCTCTTCTTGTAAATACTAAATGAAATAAATAATATATATATATATATATATATATATATATATACATTCACACCCACCCACACGTATACTTATATGTATTTTTTTAAAATAACATATTAAACACTGGACACAGTTACACAGAGGTATATACACTTACAATACAGCACTTCTGAGAAATTCTCTGACAGTGTAAAATTATCATAAAACACATTTATAATAAAAACAAATTAACTTAAAATTTAAAAAAATTACGAAGATACCACATTTTTATTATACTAATAAATAAGGACACTGCTAATTTGTTGACTTATACTTTTTAAATTTTAACTTAATATATTCTTATTATGTATATATTTTAAAATATTATGTTAAGCTGTTATCATAAGTTCAAGAGATCTTAAAAGTGCTGTAAGCAACACGTATTCTTACCTCTCTAGTAAATAATCTGGTACTTAATACCAAAATGTCTGTAGTTTAATACTTATTAATACAAACAAATATAATAAAAATATTAAGCTCTGTTTGCTGACAATATTCTCTGCATAATACAAATACAAACAAAAAATAAAATAATGAAAGATCTAACATAGGATTGAATTTATAATACATAAAATCAATAAAAATGGAATAAACCTGCAACAGTTTGTTCAAAGTAGATTTTACATCGATACAATATCTTTTTGGTAAACAAAGAAATCCTTCTGAACGGGCTGGATGAGAATTTAATCCTATAACTGGTTTAGTACTATTTCTAACACGACTTGCAGCTAAAAGGAATGTTCCATCTCCTCCGACAGGAATCACAGCATCACACTCATCTACAGCCTCAAAATTAAGATTTAACCTGAAAATTACAAAGTATATTTAAAATTACAATAGCTACATTTTATAGGTTTCATATACCTAGTTCAGAGACTGTACATCTTATGCCTCATGTTGTAGGCCTTCAGCTGAGATCCAAAAAAGTCTGTTTTGTTTTAATTCTGTATGAATTAATTTCACAAATGCAGAAGTTTCATATGTATCAAGTATTTGCATGTGTGTCACACTTTTGATTTCCGGTGGCTATTTAATAGAGCATGAATTGAAAAAGACGAGTATAAATTTCAATTGTATATTGATCATCTTTGTCCAATTCGTATGCATCATCTAACCCTCTGTCTTTAAATGCTTTTAGTTTTGTCAATTTTTGTCATACGCGAAAAGGATTTGAATCCTTTTCTCATGTTCATATAGTTTGTAAACAAAATGTGAAAAACAGGTTTTACATAAACTTACTTAATTAGAATTATAAATACAATAACTAAAAGCTAAAAGATTCACTCCTTTGATTTCCTCTAGAAAAATAGTTAAAATAATCAAAATCTTATTTTTGTAAAAGATCAAAATAATACAGTCATACTTTCCTACTGTAAAGCAAAATAATCCTTCATATAAAAATGTTAGAAAATTCAGTTTTTCATATTATAGAAAAAATATCTGAAAACATTGAAGATTTGTTAACTTCAGTGTAATGTGAAAACTAGTTAATTCATTCATTGCCATTTTATTCTTACTTCACACCTTTAAATTTTAAGGTTTTGTATAAACATCTATTCATAATGGGATACTATATTGACCAAGATCCACGTAAAAGTTCAATCTATTACTATTTGTTACATATAGCAATTCAAACGACTACATATTTTTGTTATATACAAAATTTTAATAAAGTAAATTTTATATATACTGTTAGTATGATTTAAACTTTTAATGGCATTGAAACCTAAATTTACTTAGAAATTTTTTTTGAATTCACATCACATTTTAGTTCAATTCAGGATGCTAGAGTTCTAAGTTGCACTAACTATAATTAGTTCACAGTCCCTTTCTGTAAGACAAATTAAAGCAACACCATATATATTTATTTTAAATAGGATACAGTTTAAGACAGTTATTTTTTTCAGAGATAATTTTTTTTCAAACTAGTATTATAACTTATTTTTGCAATTTGTTTGTATCCCAACTCTACTGCATTATACCTTTGAATAATAAAAACTTTGTAAAATTTTATAATTTTAAGCTTAGCTTAACTTAACAAACCTGTTTTCAGGTAACAAAGTTTACCTCTATAGGGATTTACATTTATATTTAATCACAGAAGAAAGTATCCTAATAAATTACACACACAATTTCATATAGTACTTTTTAAATGATATCAAATGTTTTGGCCAATATCACACGACTGATTAATTAACAGCAAATTAATTCACTGCCATTTTATCCTTACCTCACACCTTTCAATTGTATAGAGGTACAGCATAAACATCAGTTAATAATGGAATACCATCTTCACCGAAATCCACAAAAAAGTTCAATTTATTACTATTTGTTATTCAAATGGCATGACACATTTTTTTTAAATGCAAAATTCTAATAACATAAATTTTATATATACTGAATGAAATTACAATAGAATAAAAACACCTTCATAATCAAAATTTTATGTAAATAATTTTTAGTGAATATATAATTCATAATTTGATAATCGACAGCCATTTGACAACCAATTCCATGTACTTCATGCAAATAATTGTACAAGACGAATGGATATTAGTCCAAATAGTACAAATGTATGGGCCTTTCAATTTTCTAATATAGAGTATACAAATATAATTTTTTTTTAAAGGTTTTGTAACAGTAGTGTCCTGGTTACATATTATGAACATATGGAAAGGTATCTTCCTAATAGGCACAAAAATGCAAAACATATGCTGCAATTATTTCAGTATTAATGTATAATAGGTCAAATAAACAGGTCATGCATAAATGGTAATGTATAAACAGGTTTGTTTAACAATCGTCCTTTGTAATACTGCCCGCTGACACACCTAAAAAGATGTTCTGTGAGAAGGGTTACCAGACCAGGGTAGGAATTCATGGGAAAATGTGAATTATTTTCATAATCTGAAATTTTTTTAATTTCTTTTTCATTAGGTTTACTATTGACTGTGTTACAACTTTTATTTTGCCTTATTCTGTTGTTTTTTTCTTTTTCCAACATTCCTTCATCATTTCATGATGCTGATTTATTCTTTCTTCCAATTACTGGATCTTAATTTGTTTTTTTTTTTTTTATTTGGTTCAGAAACCTACCAATTTTTTTCTTAAAAATTCCCCCTGTATTGAATTTCCTCTTCAGAGATCTATTTTTATATCAAGTCTTTTCTGTCTTCTGAGAACTGAATTATTCAGTTTTCTGTTTTTAAAGAATTTGAATATTTTCTATGTCGATCTATTTTTATCCATGCTTAAAGGATGTCCATAAAACTATTTTTTTTTTCTTATAGAATCATAAAGTTTTTTATTTATTTATTTTCTTTTTTAAATTGTTTACAGCTATTTAATGTTAAACATTTAAGGAGAAATTTTTAATTTTATAAACTTTTTCTATATAAACTTGTATTTTCTGCAAAAAAATAATTAAAATGGTAAACTCTGTACTATTATAAATGTGTTTCCCACTAAGCTTTTTGTTAGAATGTTTAATTTTCTTATAAAATTAGCATTTTTACAAAATTTGAATTACTAGCTGCACTTTATGCTGGAATTTGAGCTAAAGCTTTTAGCAGCTATAACTCAAACACAGTTTTCGTGCCAATGAGTTTTTTCTTTTTTATATACAATTCCACACATTCCCAAAGTATTCCCGTAACTGTGAGAACAAAGTATTTTATATATATATATATATTGTAACAAGACCAGTATAATGGACCTGAGTAATGGACTCCTGCCAATTAAGAAGAAAGTAGTAGAAAATATAGTTTTATTTGTAAACAGCAAAGGTATTTGGAGTGAAAGAACTTTATACTTGTATTATCTATTGTACTATTGTTGTTAATACAAGACTAGTAGTTAAAAGTGTTATGATTAGTAGTCATCCTAATGTCTTTTGTCAATGAGACTGAATTCTGGTTTTCAATATTTAACTACCTGTAAATAAATTCTGACGATTACTTTAAATTCTGATTTGTATGTAATCACTGTTTTGTTTTTATTTTAATTATTTTTATTATTAAAATTTATTATTATTATTGTTATGGTTAGATTACTATGATTATTAAATGTTTATTATTTACATCTATTGCTATTATCATTGTTTGCTGTTGTCATTATTATTATTATTCTAATTATTATTGTGAGTTGTATATTATTGTTGTTTATTATTCTTATTATTGATTTGTCTTCTTTTATTTATGTTCTTAAATAAACTGTAATTATATGAACATTTTTAATTGTCAATCTCTCAATATCCTGATTGAGCCGCGAACACACGACAATATACATAATATGATGCCTGGTTCAAAAGTAACAGCCGACTTGTTATAAATAGCAATTGGCAACAACGGTTAGTTCATGCATGCGCAGTAGCTTTAAGTGGTCTATTGGGCATGTAACCACTCCATTGCCATCAGTTCATTGTTGTTTGCTTTGCGAGACAGTGTGTAAAAATGAGGGTGGTAATAACAAGTCCTGCCAGTTGTAAAGTTCAATCAGTGATTCTGAACACAAGAAGAAATAATGCTGCTAAAATTCAGTCAGCTGTGAGAAAAATATGGGCCTACCACAATGAGAGAAGGGAAAGTGAGGCAATGGTGTCGTAAGTTTAAGGAAGGCTGTTCAAATGTTCACAACAAACAGAGAAGTGGCAGGCCAAGTGTCTGGACTGATGATTTTGTTGAATCTGTGAATGCATAAGCAAGAGAAAATTGTTGCTTCATTATTAGCAATGCTTCTCTAGAATTTCCAGAAGTTTCAAAGACAATATTGTTGAGAATCACGACTGACACTCTAGGCTACCGTAAACTGTGTTCACAATGGGTGCCAAAAATGTTCACAAGTGCTCACAAAGATCATAGAATGACATCTGTATAGGCTTTTCTTAACTGCTTTAACCACAAGGGAGACAAATTTTATTCCTATATTGTTGCTGAAGACAAAATGGGGATTTCATTTGGCAATGATGAGATGAAACAACCCATGCAGTGGTGTCATTCCAATTCACATAAACTGAACAAATTCAAACAAGCCCAGTTTCTAAAGAAAATCATGGCAACTGTATTCTGGGACCAAAAGGATGTGCTTTTGATTGACTTCATGAAACATGGAACATTCATCACACTACAAGTCTATTGTGAATCACTTTTTAAACTGCATTATACCATTCAAAACCAACAATGGGAAATGCTGACTTCAGGAATTGTTCTTCTTGATGATAACACACGACCACACATGGCTGCACGCACAACAAAAACAATTCAAAAATTCAGGAGAATTTTTTTATTATCCCCTAACAATCCTGACGTCGCGCCCAGTAACTAACATCTCTTCCTACACCTCAAAAATTGGCCTTTACAAACAGAGGAAAGTGAAGAGTTGAAAATCTTATATAAAAGTGGTTACAATCCCAGTTGGTGAAATCTTATGCAATGGATTTGAAGAAGCTTTTTTCATGATATCAAAAGTGTTTGAAACCAAATGGTGACTATGTAGAAAAATTAAGTATATATGTAAATACTTTAAGCCAATAATAAATTTTACATTTTTTCAACTGTTTTCATTTTGTTACTGTTTGTGGTCATTTTGTTACTGTTTTGTGTAAGGATCCTTACTTTTGAACTACGCCTCATATATAGAGTTGTAATTAATTAAAATACAGGGTGATTTATCAGAATATGCAAATACTTTGGTAATTCATTTTACATGTAAAAATAAAGAAAAAAGTACATATAAACATAGGTTTGGAAACAGTTCATTAACGAGTTATGGCTGGAGAAACATTTCACCCAGATTTCACTTCCTCCAGTGAAATGAGGAAGAAATTCTTGGGATGGAAAAATGTAATCTAATTTGATGGTTTCATATGAAATTCGATTTGAAAAAATGTGTCCGAGAACTGTAACTTCAGTAGTTTTTTAGAACCGGCAAAAGACATAAAAAAATAGGAGTTGAAAACACACTTTTTAACGTTTTTCTTGTAATAACTTTATTAAATTGCCAATAAGCAATTAAAACTCTTTAACTTGTAGGAAATGTAACTCTAAACAGAATAGTATAAGTAAAGTAAACAGGAAGTGAATAACAATTAAATAAAATGGACTTTTACTTACAGCAATATAAAGCTAAATTTAACTGGAAAATGATTTTTAACGTAAAAAATTAACAAAATTTACAATAAATTTTCAAAAATGTTTCCATTTACTTCAATGCACTTTGCTGTATGTTTGTGTATTGCTCATGTTGCTCTTATTTCATCGGGGTTGTTCTTTAACAGCACAAAAGCATCAATAATACAGGCAACAAATCTTCTTGGGTATTTACTTTCACCTGATAAACAACATAATTTTTTGATCAGAATAAAAATATGACAAACACCACATAATAACTTAATAGTTAATGTACAGTTGGTTTAAAGTATTTTAAGAAAAATAAGTGTTGTGCATGTGAGTGTGTGTGTGTGAGAGAGAGAGAGTGAGAGAGAGTATGTGTGGATAATAACCTGTACTGCTTCCTACTTGATGGTCCTGCAATACCTTGAATATTTCAAGAGAAACATCATAGAAATCACAAAGGATGTGAAGTAATGTAAAATGCAAAGAACTAAGCCATTTAATAAACTGGCTCCCATAATTTGGAAAAAACTGTAAACCCAATAGTATGAAAACCAAGGTCAAGTACAGTTTAACACCATGGTGTTGGCATTTTTTTGTAGCTGACTGCAATAGCAGTAGATGACACTTAAAATTTATTAATATTAACAACAAAATAAATAGATATAAAAATAATAAGATAATCCGATAATAATAACAAGATAATACAATGTATCTTATGTATGTTACTGAATTTTGTAACAAATCAAATTTAATGTTACCAGTTTCTAGAACATCCTATAACTACTCATAAGTGAATTTTTTTGTTATTACCTAATCACAAGTGAAGCCTGACTAGTATCTACCCAAATAAAATAAAAAAAAAGAACAAGTTGCCAGTTGCCCTACTTACTTATTCACAGTCCTAGTTTCCACACCCGTACTTTCAAAAGCATTAACAACAAGATGTTCATAATTTTTATGTAAATTATGATGCTTAACCAGAGAATCATAGTCTGATCCTAAAACGGAAAGAATTTTTTTATAAATTATTAATAATTACTTAATTCTTTAGAATACAACTTATTAATGGAACAAAAATTTGTCAATAATGTATGTTTTTTAGGAGGAAAGGAACTGGATATTAGTGCTATTATTTTTACACGAGATTACTTCTCCAGGGCTGATTTGGCTTTGAATAACAGCTGAAATGAGTTAATCCACAACATTACAACTTTTTTTCCTCTCCTTTCCCTTTCTGGAACCGCTCTTGGAGCATTACCTCTGACAGGGGAAGTATACAGCCATCAAATGCTGGTATGCGGAGTGCCCATGACCTCATTGTGTAAAGACGACCGCCACATGGTCGGGGGGGGCCTTCTAAGCACTCAGCTGCCAGCCTGTCAGACCCAGCCCCCTCTGGCATCAAATTCCCGGTTGAGCTTCCTCCAAGGCATGTAATCTGTCATTCACTTTCTTGACATAGTCCTCTATAACCTTCCATTCAAGGAGTCCTCTCATTATAATTCTCCAAGTGTCTTCTGGATTAAAATAAACATGTAGAGGGGTCTCCTCCTCAGCATACATGGGGCAAAAGTCCAAGTGTCTAAACAGAATCTGTACAAGTAAGCTCTATAGTCTCCATGGCCTGCCAGGAACTGCGTTAAAGAGTAACCCAGCGAGCCATGAGTCCTTTGGTGCCAGCTTCAAATATCTCTGACAGTGCGATGTGTCCTCCGCCCTTTCGTCCCCTCATCCCATCTGCTTTTCCAGATTCCTAACAACTCCTCTTTAATATCAGCAGAAATTCTCCTATAATCGACAAGGAGATAGAGGTCCCAATGCCCGGAGTCTCTTCCTTTGCTCAATCAGTAGGTCTATTGGTAAAAGGCCAGCCAAGAGCTCAGCTGCCTCCTTAGACTGTATGATAAGCGCAGATTATCCATAAAAACATCCCCTGTGTGAAGCCTCGAGTCATCCTAAATATCGCGTGTACTTAGTGATGCTCCCTCACAATTTAGCCCCATACATCGTGGCATATGCAACTCCTGTCAGCAGTCTTCTCCATAACTGGGTTGGGCCACCGCAGTTGGGTCAGAGACCGGCAACCAACCTCATCTTCTTCATTTTGGCAGCTGCCTCAATGGCCTGTGTTCCAAACCGGAGCCTCATGTCGACCCAGACCCCGAGGTATTTAATCATAGGTCTGGCTTCAATCCATCTTCCCTCCAAGGTGAGTCTCAGCTTCAGGCGTTTCTTGGCAAAAGAAATTGCCAACATTTCTGTTTTATCAGGGACAAGCGTATGAGGCACACCCCCACCATCCACTCTTTCATGGCTTGATAAGTATTGCATATCTTAACAGTATCCTAGTGAACTGTGTCAACCTCCACCACCAAAGCAAGGTCATCAGTGTAACCCACCAGGGTCACCCCCGGCAGAAGGGGAACGTGGAGACCACGTTATAAGACAACACCCAGAGAGTCAATCCATGGACCAACCCCTGCAGTATGCCTCTGTATAGATTACGCTCAATTGTTGTTCCATCTTCCAGGAAGCAAACAAGCCTACGCCCAGTTAGATATGACTTGATCATTTGTCAGAGGTACAGCGGAATTCCGCACTCCACTAGCAACCTCACGTAATGTAATACAACCTGCATTACAGTTGTAATGTAAGTACATTATAGTTGTAATGTATTAAAACTTACAGTGTGCACCTGTAAATCATTAACATAAATTAGTAATAATTAACTGATCGTTCAAAATTAAACCTACAAAATTGTAATCAATACTTAGTAGTTTTTACTACTGCTTTTAAAATGTTACCTCTTTGTTTCAATAGCCTTTTCAATTGTTCTTCATTCAGATCTGGATTATAATACTTTTCTACCTCATATCGTGTCATTTTTGAAACGATAAGAACTCTCCTAAAGTTAAATGATGATCGTGATAATGGCTTAGTACTCAAACCGCAACAACAAAAGAGAATTCCTGCAACGATATATACCGACTGTGTACTATGCAGACAAATACATGTGATCACATATCTGTGTGACCACAAATATTCAAAAACATAAAATTATATTCATCAGTAATTTATAAACATTAGTAATACATTTTATAGGTGGCAGTGAGTTATAATTATGTCTCAAATAAGAAAAAACTAATTATAAATTAAGTGTTAGAACGGTCAAAGAATTAAAAATGATAATAACAAACCTTAATATTTATAATTACTGATTATTTATTCACATAAACAATATATTTTAATATATTAAAACTTTGAAATTCTAACATTTTAATAGTTTCAATGTAAAATTAAAACAATGCATTTATCACATCAAAACTAACTTTTCATCTGAATAGCTCAGATTAATTAATTAGTTATTTTTTATCAAAATCTCTTCAAAAATGAAATTTTTGAATCTTGACTTTTGAATTTTGACATATATTAGTTACTAATATAATATTTTCAATGACTAATTTTGTGACTGTTATAGTAGAAGGAAAATCAAAAAATGCCATCTGTCAAAAGATGAAGCCAGAAACAATAACTCATCATTTTTAAACCCGACATACTAAAATTTTTATTACACAATTCTGTCTGTGTATATACATGCATTATGCGTTGGCTTCTATTTATTTTTATACATCAGAAATGAATGCTCATTTAGAGACGGATCAATCTATTAAATTCTGAAAAGAAGACTTGAGAGATATTGAGCGAGTGCTATGTCTCAAAGGAGGGTCGAAATTCATGAAAATTTTATTTCAGCACACTTCATTTTTGGCTAATAAAAAAATAACATCCATAGAAATATACATAAAATTCACACCCATCCAATTAATATTGAAGATCTTAATTTTTTTTTTTAAACTTTGACCATTTCAATTTACAAAACTGTTATTTTTAAGGTACTTTAATACAAATTAAATGTTATCAAGGCAGGAACAGTTTTCAACCCACATCACAGCAGTAGGGAATACTTCACTCTAAAAATTGGAACCCAATGTGGTTTAAATTTTTATTGATGAATGACTTGAAAAATATTAGCTTTTTTTAACTTAAACATCACCAGTTGGAATACTTATCTCAGAGTGAAAGGATAAATTTTTCAGTTTTTTTAAAAGTTGTTTTTGCAAGTAGGCAAAATATTGTAATCAAGTCATTTTTAACTACATTTCATTTACCTTAGGGCAAAACCTCAGTACAACACAGAAGGGTTGAAGTTGCAAAACTTTTCATCAATAAGCAAATCAATCTAGACAATTTTTATTATTTTCTTCAGATAAGAAAATAAATAAAGTCATAAGGATGATGACAACGCAATATATTAAGTTTCAAAATTATCAGTAAAGAAAGGGTTAAATTTAAAGCTCCATGCAAATGCTTACAAAGTTTGATAACATTATTGCCAGCTTTTTAATTTAACATATATATTTTTAAGTGATGATACAGTACATGAGATTATTATTCAGAACTGATGAAAGTCTTTAAATTTCTAAGTGTTCACACTGTTGTGAGCCACATCACAGAATTTTTTATTATTTTTATTTTACAGAATACGTGGAAGATTAGAATGAAACGAAGTACAACCAAAAACGTTTCACATGAAAATTTGATTATCTTAAAATCCCAAGTATATAATTTTTATAAATGCACACATATATATAGTGCTGCAAAGGGATGGTGCAGCCCACCTCCATGCAACAGCATACAGAATATGAAAATGAAAACAAGAGTAGTTACACTTAAACAAGGGATGAAACTACTCACAAAATAATAAAACAAACATAAATATGAGTAAATCTGAACACAAGTTAACTGAAAATAGATTCTGACTGGAAAAATTAAACTCTTAAAAAACTGAATGACTTACAAGTTTATGATGTTTACGGTGTAAGGAAAGGAAATTTATTAAATATCTAACTTGTGAACAACTGCTTGTTCACAGTATAAGACTATTACATAATATCATATGTACTGTTCTGAATGCAGAACAGTACAATAATATTTGAAAATCAATCAAATATTACTTTTCTATAATTATTACCTTATACTCTTGTCATATTTTATAGATTCTGTCTCCTTTACGTAATTTCAAACACAATAAAGTATAGTACTCCTAAGGCAATCTTTTCTACAAACTCTCTCCAATGAAAAAGTTAGTAAAAATGCCAGAAGAAACAAAAAACATGGCATCTTTTTTTCTACAGATATATTACCTATATAAATATCAGTTAAAATCTCACAATACTTTTAAAGACAGTTTTAATAAATAAAGATAGTGAAAAAATTAATATGGATAGGAATCAGTAATAAAGATGACAAGAGAAAAAATTATAAACAATATGACAGTATTTTACAAATTACAGAAATTCAATGTCAAGCAAGATTTGCAGTTTCTTTGATGTTAACTTTAAGATACTTTGGTTCAGTTTTTCAAATCAAGAACTGGCCTCAAACATAACAAACTTTTTTAAAGATGAAATTTTTAAAAATAAAAAATCATATTTCATGAAAAATAAATCACAACAGAACCACATACAAAAGAAAATAACTGACTTGTTAAAAAAAGAAAATTCAATGGCTAACTGTCTACTTCTGATATAGCTTGGTTTAATTTTTACATAAAAGTGTGCAACATTAAAATCTAGTTACATTTCACATGAATAATAATAAATCACAACATATTTAATAGAAATTTACAACAGTTGTTTACTTTCTTTTGATAATAAATTCAGAAGAGAAAAAAATTTCTGACTTTTTTAACAGCAATCTTCTAAACTATTCTACTTTCTATGAACAAATAGATTTTACTAAATATTTCACACTGAAGGTGTTAAAACTCTAAAATATATTGACAAACTGAAGTACATTTGGTATCATCAACATCAGTAATCGATTCATATAATCTACATATTGTTTTAACTTAATTTTATTACATAAACCTTTTCAAAAGATTTAATTATTTATTTTAAAACTCCTTTTATTTATTCTTCTAAGTGTTCTTAAAGTGTTGTATAGACACCACAACTGATACTCTAAAAGTAAGATATTTGCTAGATATCAATTTTATCGATTAGTATAAACTAGTCACGATATTCAACCGTATTGTATTAGCATGTGGATCGAGGAATCCACAGGGAGCTTTGGATCTAGAAAAGGAATGTCATGCATCTTATATGATACACGGGTCAACATAAGGCTGCAGCAAGAAAATATCAATCTTTGCTCATATTCCAGAACTTAATGTAGTGAGGTTTCCTGGAAAATTCAAGAAATCCTACATTGAGTAACCTAATCTGATGAACTAGATTCCTCAAATTAAATTACATACCAAACAAACAGACTTGATGTATAAAAAAAGTAACAGTTAAATTGACACTGCTGCTTGAATCACAACTAAGAATTACACATCAAGTTCTTTTTATAGTATTGCAACAAACACGCAGTAAATATAAAAATGTATGAAGAATAAAAGGATGAAATATAAAATAAATAACTTTAAAAACTGGTGTACGATTAACACCGTATAATTAAATTTACTTACCAGCTTTCTTCAATCTCTTAAAAGATCCATATTTCCACATTGTGTAAAATATTTATTACAACAGATTGTCATTTACATACCCTTATAATACTAAAAAAAAATTATATATTAGGTTTGCAATGAAGCTATCTTAAATGCTTGACGTACCGAAACTGAAACATGAAAAAACAATCTGATATATTTCTTGTTTAGATTAAAATGTCAATTTACAATGTGTTTACTACTCCATAAGTGTTTAAATTATAATTTTCATAGAATCTAAAAAAAAAAAATAGATGAAAAATACAGATTCTGGTTCTACAGCTGCTGACCAAAACAATACTGCAGAGTATGAACGATAATAGACTTATGTCATTAACTTGAAGTTATTTAAAGTAAAATAATTATTTTATATTAAATAATAAATTATAAAATAAAATAATTATTTTATATTAAATACAGTTGTTTCTGATATTACGGGTCCTCTGTACATATGGGCGTGTGGGGTGTTGTAGAGCTTGTTTTTGGGCCCCGAATACATTGGTAGTGATAAAAGGGTAGTGTACAGATTGCTTTCAATATGACGTATGGTATAGCTACAGAATGGATGGGAATCAGTTTCATCCCACTAGGAAGCTGGAGTGGTCACCAGCGAGAACGGGTCGTTCTCTCCGAAGCTCCACATCATCCCTGAATATGGAGATAAAAGTTGCTGGCTCGACTGCAGCTGCTGGAACGGAGTTGAGGGCTTCTCCAGCAGCCAAGCGCCTTCGTGTCGCTTCCTCAGATGAGGATGGGGTTTCTGGCGGCAACCTGGAGACTCTCGTAGCTAGGCTGGAGGTATTGGCTGATGATTTAAGTCAATATATAGATATACTGCAGCACGAAGCATGAGATTAAGCTTCTCGATAAAGATCTCACTATACTATACTGGCTTCGGAATTTAGAGAACTATGTGAGTTATCTCATTCATATAAATGGCTTCGAAATTTAGAGAACTATGTGAGTTATCTCATTCATATAAATAGTAAATACTACCACAACTTACCAACCGTTGTGCCTGACGGAGAGCTTTTGTAAGCTGTTCGAAAGGTTACTTGTGGCTAGGCTCCAGCAGGAAGTCGAAGCAAGAGGAGGTCTGAGTGACATGCAATACGGCTTCAGGCAAGGTCGTTCTACGATGGATGCTGCGAAGCACATTATGGATTTGGCTGCCAATGGGACTCAGCGTTCCAGGAGTATTCCGGCTGTGATACTCCTGGACGTACAAAATGCTTTTAATTCCATTAGTTGGGCGTCCATCTTCAGAGCCCTGGAGAAATGGCGCATTTCCCCGTACATTCGGGGAATTTTACAGAGATATCTCCAGCAGAGAAAGTTGGTGTATGAACTGGGAGACCAACACCTGTCTTTCGATGTACAGTGCGTGGTTCCACAGGGCTCGGTTGTAGGCCAGCGCTGTGGAATCTCGTGTATGAAGGTATATTTGGGCTGACTTATCACGAAGGAGTCTCAGCTGTCACATATGCGGACGATTTAGCTCACGTAATAGTTGCCAGGAGTGAAAGAGATGTTATCTAGAAAGCGAATAGTTCAATAGTTACTGTTGACGAGGGGTTGACTAGGCAGGGTTTGGGTTTATCTTCCTGCAAAACTAAAGCGGTAGTCTCGGCTGGAAGGAGGCGGCTAGAGCCTATGCGTTTCGATGTGAAGGAGCACTCCATTGTTCCGGACAAAGAAGTAAAATACTTAGGTTTCTCGATCGACCGTAGGCGTTCATTTTCTGCACATGTCGGCCAGGTTGCGAAGAAGGCTGAGAAGAACATCCGGGCTCTGAGTAGGTTACTCACAAATGTGAGTGGCCCTAAATCTTCCAGGCGTAAAATATACGTACATGTAGTTAACTCTATAATTCTTTATGGGATCCCTAAGTGGAAATAAGCAATGAGTTCGAATAAAAATGTACGCACATTGGAGAATTTACAGAGGCGTATGGTCCTGAGAGCGTGCTCCGCATACAGGACTGTCTCGGCTGAGGCAGTCTTTGTTACAGCAGGAACACCACCAGTCGAGTTGCTTGCTAAAATGAGATGCGGAACTTATTCAGATATGAAGAAAAGCGAGGCGTACGACCTTTTGTTAGAGCAATAGCAGGTCCGTTGAAGTGAACTAGACGCTTGATCAATGAGGTTAAGCCATGGGTCCTGAGGGGATTTGGTGAACTCGGTTACGAGCTCACACAGTTTCTGACAGGCCACGGCTGTTTCCGCCAATATCTCCACAATTTCAAGAGAGTGGATGATAACGCGTGTCCATATTGCGGAGACCTGGATGACGCAGAACACATCGTGTTCCACTGTTAACGTTGGGAACCCTTGAGGCATAATTAGACATCTGAGTCCTCTCACACCAGATAATATAATAGAGAAGATGCTTTACAACGACGAAACATGGATTCCATCACCCGTATTATTAGGAGTAAAAAGTCATGCGAGGACAGAATAGGCTGAGAAATCCCTAAATATTCCAGCTGCTAGGTGAAAAATTAGACTGGAAAGTGAGGGGGGATGGACTCCTGCGGAGTCGTAGTTCGTTCGCGCTTGCGTGGATGGATTACGGTGATGACGCACGAGGACTCTCGAACCCCGGAGCCTGAAGGCATCCCCCTGGGCTGAGAGTGCTTCATTGTGGCCCGGACCCGGTGGGTAGTAGTGGTGAATAGGAGTTTTAGTCGATAGGGTGCAGGTATACATACGCTCTTAACATATACCGGAACCTGTGTGAGTCCGACACTGCCCAATTTATGGGGCGTGCGTAAATGGCATTTCTCAGACTCATCAATTAAAAAAAAAAAAAGTATGAATTCCAGTCGACATTGATCTATCATGAAGAAAAGCCTTAGAAGACCGATGAAATATTCATAATACATGAAGTACACTAAAAATTACTTTCAAGAGAATTATTATCGATAATGAAATTGATCAAACAAATCCAAATCGAGTGAAATGATGGCACTCAAGAAGCAATCCACAGGCCAATAAACACCACTGGCAAAAATACTTCACAGGAGACCTTAATAAAAAATACCAAACAATGATAACTTAAAACTAGTGTAAGCTAAACAGAAGATTCAAATACTCAATTATTCAAGTATAATTTTAATCAAAAAAGTTTCCTCTCTTTCTATAATGAGTCAATTGGTCAGTATATTTCTTAATATAAAAATTATATTTTACTAATTTATATAAAATCCAACAGATGGGGTTCACTTCATGTTAATTCCTTGTGTGCCATAACACTATTATTCACACCCAGATAAACAATGACCATCACGTTTTAGAGTTATATATACCTCTCCTTAAAGAAAGATTCAGCATTTAACTTAGAAAATTATACGCCGATCTCATTAGCAATCACATTTTCTAAGTATATAAAAATATTATGTAAAATAAACGTTTAACATTTCCCAAAAAGCATAATGTATTAACAAAATTTCAGCATGGTTTTGGGGAAAAAATTGTCTACTTACACACCTATTTTCCAATTTTTGAAAATACTTTAAATTGCATCAAAAATATTATAGTTTAATCTATTTATAGTTTAAAAAGAATCCATTTCAAATTTTTTGTGGTATAAGTGAAGCATTCGATTTAATACAGTTATTACTAATGAAAAAAAATTAGTAGCGACGAGAGCAGAGCTGTTAGCAATTAGTTACAGTCATACCTTACCGACTGTAAACAGGTAGTTAAAATTTCAATTTAAATAAAAATACACGTGAAATCTAGTTCCTCACTTTAAGATCTAGAATGTGGAGTGCCCAAGAGTGTCCTTGCTCTCTTGCATTTTCTATTGCTTATTAATAATGATCAGTTTCAACATTTTGAACCATTCATTGTTACCCTCGTCACAGATGACAGAACTGTACGTCTCAATAATTATTTAAAAAGAATTCAAAAATTTATCTTAATACTTCGAAAAATTATTCACTGGATGAATTGCAATCATCTGACTTTAAATATAGATAAAACCACCATATCATTCTTCTCAGTTAGACGTAACACTGCTAGTCGAGTGGAAGTTTTTGTTGCGTGAAGACGTGGTCTTTGTCATTCCGTGTTCTACTTGAGTTTTCAGTTGGTTTTTGCGGTTTTTTTACTAAATTTTATATTGGCAAGTAAAGTATGGTGGTTAATTAAATGGATGTGTTTTTACATATCTGAAGATTTTGGATAACGGACGACCTTGTGATTTTTGTGTTTTAAAGCTTTATTACCAGTAGGCAATAAATCGTTATCAACGTTGATATCATTAAAACATTTTTAGAGGTACATTAATTTTAATTTTAGTGGTAAACAAGAAGGCAGGTTATCTTCTTGATAACACACTATTATTAAGCTTAGATATATAAGCTTTTATATAGCTTGCAAGTAAAGCTACTGTTGTTGGTGATATTATAAATTGTAATTATATCGATTTTTTTCCGACACTGGGTGTGATTTGAGAACGTGAAATGGATAAGGAAGTCGTATTTAAACCGTCCAGGCTGCTGGAGAGTTCGCCGACACGAGGAGAGTGTGCCAGTTCGACAACGAAAGGCGACAGCGGCAGTTGAGGAGAAAACCAAACAACTGCTGACAAACAAAGGGGATGAACATGGCGTGCGGAGCGAGATAGCCCAGAAACCTCCAAGAAGGCTCTTAAAGTGGATAGAGTGTAAATTCCTGAACATTCCTGACTCGTTTCCAGATGGCGTCTACGGAATTTGAGGACGAGGTAGAAAAAACACCAGTAAGACACTCAAACGAGTACAGAAAGAGTTGGCCATCAGAAGGAGAAGCCGTTACAGACGGATTGTGCCACTCAGACTGATAGGGAGGTTAGTCAGAATAAGGTGTTGCAACTACTGGAGGATGGAGAGCACAATAATGATCTAGATGAATTAATTATGATCAGATGGCCGAAAGGATGTTATACCCATACGATCGAGAAGAGGACCTGCTTTGGTGAACGCGACGGTGATCTGGCGGTCATCCTTGATCTCGCGAAGTCGAAGGGTGCCTTTGCGACCTCTCATTGTAAAACGGTCCCTGAGGTTAGAGTCTGGATGACTGGGGGACAGTTAACTGTTGGCCAATTGTTGGCCTTCACAGCCTCCACGAAGGTGCTTCTAGGAGATAGTTCAGAGGGGTCGGACAGGACGATTTTTGTCCTAGTTTTGGATTCCTCTATGGATGAAAGGAAGAGGCTCACGCAGTTGAAGAAAGGTATTGGAGGCATTTTCGCTAATGCGTGGAGCGATGTGGTATTTGGAGTAGAGGATATGTTTGCGCTCCCATGTAGGAAGCTGGTGGAGCACTCAGCTAGGATGATGCACTAGACCACGTATGTACATAAACATAGGGCTCCGCAGAATGGAGCGGAAGGATCAGAACCTAAGATCTCCTCAAAAACGGTAGTTATAAAGGCAACTGAAGCGGGTCGCAAATATACATGTGCTGAAGGACTTTAAGACTGAGCTTAAGGGGGAGTCCTCAAAGGTGCTGTTGGTCCATAAGGGCAGGAATGAGGAGGTCCTGGTTCGAATAAGGGACGAAGGACAGAAGGCTGATAATTTATTCCAAAAGCTCCAAGGTGGCATGCAGGAGGTACAAGTCGCTTGTAGAAAGAAGGAGAGACTGAGGAAGGTCTGTATAAGGGATATCAAGGTATTAAACTCGGAGGAGTAGGTTGTAAATGCTGTTGCGGAACTCATTGCGTTAGAAGAACACAAGAAGTTCTTAAAAATGCGGCCTGCTTACTCTGCTACTCAGGTGGCGACCTTGATGGTGCCGAACACTCAGGCGAATATATTATTGAAGAACAGGATACTGGTGGATTGGGTCTCCTGAAGGGTGTTTCTTTACATCGATGAGGAAAGGCGCTATAAATGTTGGGATGTGGGGCATATAGCTGCTAAATGTCAGGGCCCCGATAGGTCCTGATGCTGCTTCAACTGCGGCAAGAAGGGAGACTCTTTAAGGAAGGATACAGGAAACCTGCAAGAAGTGTGGAGGGCCACCAATTTGGCAGCCCTCAATGCAAGTCATGAAAATTCTACAACTGAACACGAACCGCTGCTGCCAGTTGCATGACCTGCTGTGGGTTATGGCTGGGGACAAGGGATCGGATTTTCTCCTAGTTTCTGAGCCTAATTGTCGAGCTGTTACAGACGATAGATGGTACAAGGATCTAGATGGCACTTGTGCGTAAGTACAGTAACCAGTCGACTGGCCGTCATCAACTAGGGAAGAGGTAAAGAATTTGTGTGGGCAACTGTGGTGGGGATTACATGTTATAGTTGCTACGTCTCCCCTAACACACCCCTGAGCGAATTTTTCGAGGTACTAGAGGGATTAGCCTTGCAGATTACGAGCACGCGGGTTCCGACTATTATTTGTGACGATTTCAATGCTAAGAGTCACGAGTTGGCCAGCGTGGTGGTTAATAAAAGAAGTAGATTGTTGGCTGAGACGATGGCCTCCCTTGGAATGGTGTGTGTGAATGAGTCTGGCGCACTCACGTTCCGTAGGGGGGTTCGAAGAACCACGCTGGACCTGACAATCATTGGGGAGAATTACGCCGGCAGTGCGCAGTGGCGGGTATTAGACAAGGAGACGCTCAGCGATCATAACTGTATAGAGTTGGTCGTTGGGCGCTCTCTGAGTGGTCGTACTGGTGTCGAGGGACAACTAAGCAAGCACCCTCCGAGTTTTCGACCTTGGCTGTTGACAGAGTTCCAGATACCGGCACTTAGGAAGAAGCTTCTTAGAGAAAGTGTCGGGTATGGATATGAATGAACCCGAGAAACTGTACGAGGCTATACACGAAGCCTGTACAGAGACCCTGACTAAGCGTGGGGTTTGGACAGATCGTCGCCGAATATATTGGTGAAACTCTATAATAGAAGAGCTGAGAGGGAAATGTACCAGGTTAAGAAGAGTATTTACCCAAAAAAAGGAGAAGGAGTGACTCCTTCTCCTTTTTTGGGGTACTCTTTTTTTCTTAACCTGGTACAGCTGCGAATGAAGAGGCGGCCTTAAGGTTATGACAGTCCAAGAGGGAGCTTAAAAAGGCCATAGCATACGCTAAGAAGGAAAAATGGCGCGACTTATGTGCGGAATTGGATGAAAATCCGTTTGGTGACGCGTAGAGACTGGTCATGGGTAGGTTTGGGAGGGCATTGCCCAAACTGCCGGTAGATCAGCTGACGCAGGCTCTGCGAAAGCTTTTTCCTCGGGAGGAGAAATGGAACAGACAAGAAATCGTGGCCGGAGAGATCCCGAGATTCACGGTGGAGGAGTTGGAATATGCTGTCAACAATATTAGACCCCACAAGAATCCGGGACCGGACGGGGTTGCGGCCGAGGTGTTAAAAATTATGGCTAAGGCGTACCCTTTGCAATTTCTTGAGGTGTTCAATCAGGCCTTCTCTTGTGAGGTCAAGCCGGGTAGGTGGAAAACGGCTAGGCTAATCATGGTGCCTAAGGTGGGAGGTGGTTATCGACCTATATCCCAGATTAATTTTGTTGGAATGGTCTCTTCTGGCTAGAAGACTTGGCCTAGAATTGGAGCGGCGGTGGACGGTGCGCGAAACAATATGATTTCAGGAAGAGGCGGTCCACTATGGATGCAATAGGTAGAATTTTGGAGATTGCTAAGGTGGCTGCATCGGGAACTAGACACACTCGGGAGATACCGATGTTAATTATGGTAGATATTTAAAATGCTATTGGTTGCAATGCTATTTTAGATTCACTGGTGGACAGGAAGGTTTTTCCCTACCTGATCAGAATTATTCAAGAGTACTTGACAGGTAGGGAGATGCTGATCACCTCTGAAGAGGGTGAGGAGGTCGTCATGACCATGAAGAAAGGAGTGCCCCAGGGGTCAATTCTGGGCCCCCCTATTATGGAATGTGGCATATGACGGCCTCCTGGGAGTTGAGGTTCCGGAAGGGGTGCAGTTACCCGCCTATGCGGATGACCTTGTCATTATGGTGACGGAAAGGAACGCTAGTGAGATTCAGCTCCGGACCAACCGAGCCATGGTGGTGGTGGACCGGCTAAAAGCCAGAGGGCTCAAGGCTACACCTCATAAGACTAAAATGATCCAGATGACAGGAAGGAGGATCCCGAGGATCTCTGTTGGATTGGAAGGAATAGAAGTGACCCACTCAGAGAGAACGAAGTATCTTGGTTTCTGGATGGATCGTATGAGGGGGTTCAAGGTGCATATTGATGAAATGTACAAGAAAGTGGAGAAGGTATCATCGGCAGGCAAAGTTTGGAATATGTAAAACAAATTAGTAGGGATGTAGAATGTAAGGGGTATACTGAAATGAAACGACTAGCACCAGATAGGGAATCTTGGAGCTGCATCAAACCAGTCAAACAACTGAAGCCAAAAAAGTAATAAGAATAAATATTTGGGTCTTTTAAATGAGGATTTTGAGCTGCATCCTTTTCTGAATGAACACATGCAGTATTGGGCACCACAGTATTTTACACTTTACAATATTACCAGACCAACATCCACTGACCATACATTAGTTAATTTAAAATCTTATAGTGGATTATAATCAGTCATATGGCAAATGGTATTACAGACTCAGCTTTCTGTTAGAATCATTGATGAAAAAATTATTATTAACGTAAAATGTGAAATATGGTATCAACTTTTTATATTTTGGATACAGACACCCTTATTGTATTTTTGTGCATATATTTTCTAAATGTATACTATCTAAAAATTAGTATATATTTGATCTAAAAAATTGTAAATTAACTATCAGATAAATTAAAAATTATAACGATTAATCGTGGATTGCAAATAAAACTCATCGGCATCATACGAAGAAGGAACAAAGTATTCGTAAAACCTAAAAAGCTACCTGACGATATCAAATTTAAAAATTACTTATAGAAATAAATCAGTTAAAGTAATTAAGCAGCAAAAAGATAACTATTACGGATCACAACTCGTTAAAGCAAAGGTAAAATCTGGGAAATACAAATCGTTCTTTGGGAAATTCTAAAAACATTATCCAGGTAGAAGACAATGGGTAAAAGTTCAAAAAAACAGTTTACATGAAAGTTTGTGACGTGTTTAAGAAATGTTTTATTAGTGCGACTTGAGAAATTTCATTATACAGATTTCAGTTTAAACGACCTCAACGTATTTGATAAGCAGTTCGTATTTAAATATGTAACTGATAAGCATAATAAATAATATTAAGGAGGGAGTCAGATCTAGCTTCTGATAAACTTAGGGCTAACCTAACAGTAATTAATCCAAATATCGATTTTTAAAATATTTGATTTATCTTAGTCAAGCACAGTTAATACCTTAAAAACTATGAAAAACAACTATCGCTGTTTCCGTTTTTAAATTAGGAAAACTGAGCTAGCTAGTAACTACAGACCGATTTCCTTAATCAGTAATATAGAGAAATTAATAATACAGTAAAAAAAACAAGTCTCATCTTTTCTAGAAGAAAATTGGATGTTGAATCCTAGTCGGTTTGATTTCAGAAAAAATAAGGATTCCCAAAATGCATCGGCCGACTTCAAATGTGCTGCTGTACTTATCGATCTGGCAAAGTAATCTGTTATTAAAAATTAAACACATTTTGGGGCAAAAGTTTTTTCCTGGTTTTCTTCATATTTAAATTATCCACCACAACAAACCATTATCATGAATGGTATTCATGATAATGTAGAGAAGTATAAGAGCTACGACATTCCCCAAGAAACCGTATCACACCCGACATTTGTAATACAGTCAACTACGGAATATCCTATAATAATAGTGTAAATACTGTACTTCAATACAGTATTTACATGCACTATTATATTAAGGTATAATGGTAAAAAATAAAATCTAACTTTAACTTAATCCTATCCTATCTCTACAGAACAGATTAGCACCTGAACAGGTCGCCGGAACTCACAAAACTGAGCTTACTGACTAAAGTACTGATAGCACAGACTCTGATCTTGCACAGGTCACCTGCTTTCTGACATTTAGATCTTGTGTTTTCCTGATCCTGAGCACAACTACTATGGTATATTAAAGTATAAAAAAAAATTGAAGTTGATCAAGCAATTGCTCAAAATTACCAAGAGATAGTTACAGATCATATTAATGATATATTAAACGTAGTGAATAAATGAAAAAAAAGCTAAAAGTAAATAAAAATCATGCTATCTGAAAATGCAGGAAATTTAGCATTAATTGATTAATAACATTAAAATTTTTAGTCTATCAAGAGTACTAAGAGTACTTAAAAAATAATAATAATAGGTCATTGCTATCATGGTATCAAGCAGTAAAGAATGACCAGATAGGCTTAGTAGAAGATATTTTAAGTGTCATCCAACTCAGTGTACTTAATTTGTGAAAACGTATACCATGAATGTGAATTTAGAATACTAAGTAACACAAAATTTATTACAAATACACCAGTAATTTGTCCCTAACTCGTGAACTCAATCCTAAACTTAAAACAGAACTTAGATGGAATGAATGAAGTGCATGAAACAAGAGTAACTGTAACTCAGATAAAATCTAAACAGAAAGAAGAGATCAAACAGACAAGAGAGTTGATAACTGTAAATATTTAAGAATATTTGATTATAACATGAAATGGGCTAACATATAAATTATATAATAAAGAAAACAAAGTATCTAGCTTGTTCTCTAAAATTTCCATATTTATACAAATGAAAACACTACTGCCTATTTATTATGAAAAAAGATTGCAAAACAGGATATTAAAATTAATAAACAATTACAAAATAATAAAATATCAGGTCCACTTGAAACAAATCTTTGTTTACAAATCATTATTTTATGAATATGAGAAATTAATTGTTGAATAACCTGTACAGCATATAATGAATAGATTTCTAACAAAAACAGCTGTATTGTTATTACTATAAAAGCATTTAATGATATGCTGAATGAACTCATACTAACAAATGGACATCCACTGTTAAAATAAAACTCGGAAAATAGGTAGTAAAATACTTTACACCATAGGAGTCTTGACTCACACTTGTAACTACACACTCCAAGTTGTGAAGTGACAATCTGAAGAGTTGTGAAATTCATTTCATAATACATTCTGTAATGCATGCTGCATAGGATGTAACCAGCAAGGTTGTATATCTGTTATTTCATTTAATAAATTACTTTAGCAATAAGTTTTTGTATTTCTAATATTATTATGGCCAGTTCCTACATACAGGTAACTTGTTTACCTCAATAGAAATTGCAGATGTAAATATATAATATCAAATAAATAATTGTTGAGAATTCATCAAGTAATGATAAACATTTTCAGGCAAGTAGAAAAATTGACAATTGACAGAACTTGTCATCAATCGCATTTTCATTAAACGAATCCGAAAATAAAATTCTTCTGATAAAGGGTAAGCTTCCAGAATGTAAGATCAATTGTATGAAACACTAAGCAATTACGACACACTAAAACAAAAATAATATGAGCAATATTTTGTTCTACACAATTAAAAGATTAATGATGATTTTTATTACTTATTTCTATTCACTCTTTAGTTAACTTACAAGATAGTATTTTCCATATAATAGTTCATTCCTAACATCCACCTTTTATATATGAAATACCAATCGCATACCGTACTCAAATGAATTAATGGACGAAACAAAAAGTGTTTTACGTTTTTAACAAAAAATTCTGAAGAAAAAAATTTTTTTGAATTACATTCACTCTCTTCCGCAGTTTTCGAAACATACGATCAACGTAACTGAACTAGCGACAAACACAAACGCCATATTACCGACCACATGTTATCATAAATCGATGTTAATTACCTCAATAACGACTCGTTCGCATATATTTTCAAATCTTCTACATGTGCGATTGTTTAACGCTACACCGGACTCCCAAAAGTAATTCAATCTACTTTATCGACCAACCAAATATTTTTCATTCTTTTTTTAATATGAGTTTTATTAGAATATTATTTAAAACAAATCCTAAATACTTCTAACAAGTAAGGGAAAAATAGCGAGTCAAGACTCAATACTACTTCGAAAATATGGTGCATTATACGTTAATACTACTACTCCAACTACTAATTTAACAACTTAATAATTTTGCTTAGCCTACTTAGTTTTGTAAGGAAGTGAAGTCATCAACAAGATAAAATACAATATCAAGTGTTTTTAATTATGTTTTAAATAATTTTTGTTTACATTTACAAAATTTCAATCTATAATACAAAAAAAAAATGTTTAAGTTTTTATATTAATTTAGCCTTTCATATATGATGAATTCTTTTTAAATAATTTTAAATTGTTTCTCAATGCGAATATTATATTTATTCCTTGCACTCTGACAATGGATATCATTACTTTTTAAAGCTAATAATTTTGCACACACAAGTTTCATTCATGAACAGATTTAATAGAGTCAGTCAACCTAATACTACATAAACTTGCCAACATAACTGTTTTATGTTTAACATAATGATACTTTACGGAATCAATTTTTTTCTTGTTAGATGATGAGCCCCCTACAAAGCAATCTCATACTCCCTGTCTGGATTTAATAACCATCTATAGCAACAAAAATAATCATTTTTCATCCTTTAACAAGAAAGTAAAGTAGATGCAAATTTGCTTTTGGGCAGTGGCAGCTCGTAGCTAAAGTTAGTGGGGGTGCTGCTCTGGAAAATGTTTTCTTGGCCTTTTCAAGGCCATGGTTAAAGCTTTCTGTAAAATAAAAGAACCGAAAAAGATTAATCAAATAGAATAGCTGGAAGCAGGATAATAATCTAATTCTACACTTTATCACATTCAAGAACATGGTACACGGTTTTTAAGCACATTGTGCTTAAAGACCTTTCTTTCTTGCTTTTCTTTTTCTTGTTTAGCCTCCGGTAATTACCGTTCAGATAATACATCAGAGCATGATATTATGAGTGTAAATGAAGTGTAGTCTTGTACAGTCTCAGTTCGACCATTCCTGAGATGTGTGGTTAATTGAAACCCAACCACCAAAGAACACCGGTATCCACGATCTAGTATACAAATCTGTGTAAAAATAACTTACTTTACTAAGACTTGAACGCTGGAACTCTCGACTTCCAAATCAGCTGATGTGGGAAGACGTGTTCACCACTAGACCAACCCGGTGGGTTTGTGCTTAAAGACCGCATTCGGTTTAACCGAATAAATAATAAAATGTCAAAACAGATAATATTTTGAAGTTATACTTCTTTTGGCGCGTTAGTAGAAAGTGATTAGTGTATTTTAGCAAGTTACGGAAGTTGCACGCGCCGATGTAACACACCATGAAGATTTGCACAGGCCCAAGTAGATCAGTTTGCACGCACATGCGTGACATGCGTGTGGCGTCTAGTTCAGTCAGTCGTTCAATGCAATTAAATGATTAGCACGTGTTGTAAACATAACAGACATTGAGTCGTAATAAATATATATTTATATACATGGATTTCTGAAGACAGATAATTTAAACTGTGAATATTATTGTTCATATTCATAAAACTTTATTTATATTGCAGCGTATATTTATTTATTTATTGTGAAAATTGTGTATCAAGATTTGAGTTTATATTTAGGTATAATTTTTTATTTGTAAAATTATATTTTTTTAATGACATAAAATAGCATACATCAGATAAATTTTGGATTTTGCATAAATAATTTTAAATTTACAAAACAAATTTTTTTATAAAATAAAACTATTTGTATCATATTTTTCATACCATAAGCCGCTGGTAACCATCGTGCCTATTCAATCGTCATCCGAAGAATTAATGGAATTAAACTAATCGAAATATATTCGATGAACTTTTTTTTAAGTGACAACGAACGAATAGTTCAATACATTTTAAACTATAAAATAAATATTATTAATTTAATTCATTCAAACTTTTATTCATGGTATTTAATGTCGTCTATCCACCGTTTGGGTCAAATTTATTTGACCCGAGTCAAAATTGAATGTGTATTGAAAATTACATTGAATGTATAAAAAAATTATTTTTTATTCACGCCAAAGAAGTATAACTTCTTACGTGCGTACATAAGTACACACGAGCGTTTTTTTAGTATTATCAGATAATAACTTAATAAAATGTCCGCTTAAAATCACTATACTCCAATGGTGCTTAATTTAAATTTCTATGTACACCGAAAAACAAACACATAATTAGTTTTTACTAATTACCGTCTCTTTCGCTCTTCCAGAGTGTTTTCGAACAGATTTCGCAATCAAAAAGCCCTTGCTTTCTACCATCTTCTGATCACTATTGGAAAAACCAATAACCACTTCATAATCCTTCCACCGACTAAACTAGAAAAGGCAACGAACAAGGAACTTTCCATACACACACGGAGTAAAAAAAAACTACATTTTACCAGCACGCCAGGGTCGGCACTGCGGAAGGGACAGTTCTTTCTCTCCCTCGCAGCCTCGTGTGCAGCTTCCTATGTACGCATGCGCACAAAAGCCAAACACCACGTCGCTGGAACTGTGAAGCGCACAGTTTCATACAAAGATTTTTGTATATTTTTCATGAACTGGGGGATGGCTACTGACATTAAGCTTAAGTATTATATATTGTTCAAGTATAAAGAAAGAATTGTTCATTATATTAAATATTATCGATAATATCAAGTCTAAATAGGGAGTGCTGCAGTTCCACAGGGTCTAACACGAGCCGCCACTGCTTTTGGGGTTAAAAATAAATGTAAATATTTGTATTTATTCTAAATAGCAGTAAATCCTGCAAACTCTGAGGGTGATAGAAGTTACAAAAACTATTGGGATAGAGATGATTGACCATCTGGAGTACAACAGCACTGGCTCCACTGTCACAATTTATTAGTTCTAGTTAATCAAATTTATCATGTAGTACTTGGGTGACGAAAGATATAATTACTAGACGTACCAAAGAGTGAAGTCTGGACAATGTCAATTTTTTACGTAGTTATTCCAACAAATTAGTTCAAATAGTAATGACGTGGTGACGATCTGTTGTTCCTCTAAAATGCGAATTAATTAAACTTACTTTTTAATCCGATATCAGGCCAGTAATAGGTAAGCCAGAAAAACGAACGTATCTGCGGCGATCTAGACTGCGAAGTTGTGAGTATCTTTTGACCAATTTTTTATACATCTTTATTGGCTAAATGTTCACTTCCAGCAACCAATTTGAACGTTACAGTTCACGTGAAATACACAGCGCAATCTAGTCTACGCTAGTAGTACTAGTAGTTGAGATAACTCAATATTGATGACGTTTGTTGTAGAGCAAAACTTGAAATGGTAATCGACGATTGTGCAAATAATGAGTACTCAGCCAAGTGATCCTACTAATCATGATCAGGAAAGGTCTGAAGAAACAGTAGACCCAAGGGTGCAGGTGATTTTAAATTTATTATCGATTATCTATATGTCCTCTCATACTGATTTATTTGGTTAGAGTTTTCGGTAGTGCATTCTATTTATAATGGTCTTTTGAAGTTTTGATGAAGAATTAAATATATATTTATTTATTAGTAATTTATGCCTGACTGTCTGTAGTCTATAGAATTTATTTAACTCTCCGATTTCCTAACCTTGCTTGTCCATCAGTATTTGTCTTTCAGTATAGAATAATATGTTGTTAGGTATTTATCTTGACAAATTCTGTATAAATCGCTTTTTAGCCGATTTTTTGCTGCAATACAAAACGTACTGTATTTTAACAAGGCTAATTAATTTTCTAAAAAACTTAAAAATAGGTTAATCAACAGCGTTAATTTAAACCCTAAATTATGTTAAAATAATTATTTGCAGCTACACAAGAACTTGATGTAAATAACTGTATTTCATTCTGTAAACAAACTTCTGTAGATTTAACAGAATCATGTATTCATTTCCTTTTCATCCCCTTATACTATAAAAAAGACAACTATTTCAAAATATTTGTAATATGAATTCAAAACAAGTTTTACTAACATGTTCATTTGACAATCTTTTTCATGTGAGAACAAACTGAATCCTGCTAGTCTCATTCTTCCCTCTCCCAACCCAAAGTAGGCTGCCTTAGAATAGTTGCTATATAGATAATAATTTTATGTCACTCGTGCTGTACACCTTAGAATCTGGCTTTTATGAGAGCATGGAAATGTAGAATAATTGCAAAGGATAGTACACTAACACACTTATGTAGAGTTTTTTTTTATAGGTTCTGTAGAGTTGAATTTTTATATTTTTTTAAAAAACTTCTCTTGATTGTTTCTGTGGCATTTATCCTGTCCAAGTTGCAAGTATCATTCTCTGAAAAAATGTTATACATTTATATTGTACATTTAATAATTGTCATACGTTCATGTGATATTTTATTTATATATATAATTATTTGTAAATTATATTATATAAATATACAAATTTTTATCCCAGTTATATATATATATTTTTTTTTTCAGCTATCAACTATTTTGATAGTAAAATTAATCATTTGATATCAAAATAATGAATGCCAATAAATGTTAGTTTATAAGAATAATTATGAAATGTATAGTTTAGGCATAATTATTTTTAAATCTATGTCATGTATACTTTCAGATTTCTCATGTACTTACTTTAATTATTATTTCTGTTTTATTACTACTTGCTCATAAATGAAGTAATCATTATTTGATGTAGAATATTTCGTTTAATTTTATTAGATTTATTTTTTCGTATATAATTTTTATAATTAAAATTGTGTAATACTTATAACTCATTTTTTTTTGTTCTGTAATAAACAGTTATAGGCAGCAGTTATTAACGCTTAACATATAGCAGCAAAATACTTTTGCCCTTATAAAGAATATGACAACAGAGAGGATGTGTTAACTGTTACAGGTTAATGTTTAATGATACACAAAATAATTAAATGGCATGTTTTGATCAAGGAAAGAAAGTTTTCTGAAATTACGGAAAATCAGATATATTATTTTAACAGTTTGTTTTTGTATCTAGTAAGTTTTTCATATAAGAAATGTTTTGATTATTTCACACATACATCAATGTACATTAGTTTAATAGATACTTTATAAAAAGAATTCTTTTTTTGTGACTAATTTTGTAAAATTTGCATTACTTTTAGTAACGTTGATATTAAATAAACAGAATAACATTTATAACAATTACTATATATTTAATTATAACATAATGATACGAGACATGGCTCAGAAGTAAGGGCCGAACAGTAATAAAATGAGAACAGTTGAAAAAATGAAAAATTTATTATTGGTTTACAATACTTACATATTTACTTTATTTTTCTAGATAATCACCATTTGATTCCAAACACTTCTGATGTGAAACAAGCTTTTTCAAATCCACTGCATAAGATTTCGCTACCTGGGATTGTAACCACTTTTGCACCGAGATTTTAAACTCTTTACTTTCCTCTAATCGTAAAGGCTCAGTCCAGTTTTTGAGGTGCATAAAGAAAAATGGTAGTCACTGGGCTCAAGATGAGGACTGTTAGGGGATGATAAAAAATTTCTCCTCAGGAATTTTTGAATTGTTTTTGTTGTGCGTGCAGCCATTTGTGGACATGTGTTATCGTGAAGAAGAACAATTCCTGATCTCACCATTCCCCATTGTGGGTTTTGAATGGCACAACACAGTTTAGAAAGTGATTCACAATTGACTTGTATTGTGATGGATGTTCCACATTCCATGAAATAAAAGGACATCCCTTTGGTCCTAGAATACAGTTGCCATGATTTTCTTTTGAGACTGGGCTTGTTTGAATTTTTTAAGTTTATGTGAACTGGTATGATGCCACTGCATGTAGTTGTTTCATCTCAGCACTGATGAGTGAAATCCACATTTTTTCTCCAATGATAATATGGGATTAAAATCTGTCTCCCTTGTGGTTAAAGCAGATGAGAAAAGCATTTACAGATGCCATTCTGTGATCTTTGTGAGTACTTGTGAACATTTTCGGCATCCATCGTGCATACAATTTACGATAGCCTAGAGTATCGGTCACAATTCCTGACAATATTGTCTTTGAAATTTTAGAGAAACATTGCTAATCATAAAGTGACGACTTTCTCTCATTTTGCATTCATGCATTCAACATAATCGTCAGTCCAGACACTTGGCCTACCACTTCTCTATTCGTTGTGAACATGGAACAGCCTCCCTAAAACTTGCAACACCATTGCCTCACTTTTCTTTTTCTCATTTTGGTAGGCCCATATGTTGCACCCAATTGATTGTGAATTTTAGCAGCATAATATCTTCTTACATTCAGAGATCTAATCACTGAACTTCACAACTGGCAGGACTTGTTATTACCATCCTCATTTTTACACACTGTCTCGCAAACAACAACAACAAACTGACGGCAGTGTGGTGATTTCATGCCCAATAGACCACTTAAAGCTGGTGCACATGCGCAGACCAATCAGTGTTGCCAATAACTGTGTATAAATCATCATGCTCTGAACCACACCTCGTGTATTATTTTTATCTATTTTTTTAGCACCATGACTTTCTTAAAATTTTAATGCCTCACTGTTATGGTAAGATAGTTTATGATAACATTATTTGTGCATGTGAATAAAAATCAACTGTCTGTATAATCCAGTAATCCTATAAAATTGTGAGATTTGTTTTTAATTTTCATCATGTTTATGTTGATTTTTCTTTCAGATCGAATTGGAGCGGTTAAATGCAGCAACAGATGACATCAACAAACTTGAAGTTGACTTGGATGTAAGTTATTTCTCAATTAAAAAACATACATTCTTATCAAATTAATCTGTACTGTGTTTTTTTGTTGTGTAATTAAATATTATTTATGTCTTTATTGAATGTTAGTTTATCCTATGATTCTTCTTTGCTCTATTAATCATGTTTTCATTTTATCTAGCAATGGATGATTGGAACTTTTGTGAATAGCAGTATTATTATTTATTGGATTTTTAAATATATATTATTCTGTTATTAAGTTTTTTATAAAATAACAAGATATATAAAATAACCTGTCCTTGGATTTGTATCTAATCTTTTACAGGGAAACTTAAAGTGAAAGTTAGTAGTGAATTCTATTATGTTCTGCAGGTTTGGTTAACATTCATGGATGATATTTTTTCTTTGATACTTTCCACTGTGTTTAAAATATTATTAAGAAAATAAGCAAATTTAACAAAAGCATAAAATTTGTCTGTGAAACTGAAGATAGAGAAGTGAAACTTATACTGTTTGTATCAAAATGAATATCAGGATTTTAAAGTTATGTAATATTTATTATGTTTTACTTACATTGATAAATTATACATGAAATGAAAGAGCAACTCAAACAGTTTTTCTATAAGTGTTCAATGTGGGCACCATTTGTCACACACTACACATCCAGCTGATAAGAGTTCATACCATACTTTAATCAGCAAGTCTGGAGTAATTGGTCTGACAACTGCTTCAATCCTGAATTTGAAGTTAGATAGGTCAGCTGGTAATGCTGGCACATACATTTGATTCTTTATAAAACTCCCAAAGAAAAAAAATCGCATGGGGTCAGATCAGGCGAACATGGAGGCCACAGCAGACAAAGCCCTGTTATCTGGTCTCTGGCGACCAATCCAGTAGTCGGGAAGAATTTCATTCAGCCAATTACATACAGCATTATGCCAGTTAAGAGGTGTACCATTTTGTGACCAAATAAAGTTCTGCAGTTTATATTGCTGTTGAGAGAAGAGCCATAGTTGTAGCATATCAAGGTAGTTAATTTCAGACACACTTGCTTCAAAGAAAAAGGACAGCCTATAAACTTGCAGTTGGAATACAGCACAAAAAACATTCACTTTTGGGGACTCTCATTCACACTGCAATATTTTGTGAGGATTTTCTGAATACATCAGTATATAGCAAGTCTTCATTGTCATGGTGCATCATTTCATTTTAAAGCTAGCTTGCAAACCATAATCTGTAAGCTTTAGAGATTGTAACAGCTGTAAATGACATGGATGCAGTTGTAAGCATTTCCTTAAAACCTTTCATACAGATGTCACTGGAATTGCTAATTCGCGGTTAGCCTTCCTGACAGATTTCCTAGCACTATGCACAGAAGGCTCTCTTACACATTCAACATTATCTTCAGGCACACTCGGTTGTAGTATATAGCAAGTCTTCATTGTCATGGTGCATCATTTCATTTTAAAGCTAGCTTGCAAACCATAATCTGTAAGCTTTAGAGATTGTAACAGCTGTAAATGACATGGATGCAGTTGTAAGCATTTCCTTAAAACCTTTCATACAGATGTCACTGGAATTGCTAATTCGCGGTTAGCCTTCCTGACAGATTTCCTAGCACTATGCACAGAAGGCTCTCTTACACATTCAACATTATCTTCAGGCACACTCGGTTGTCCTGTACTGTTCCCTTTACAAATACAGATGGTGATTTCAAAATGTTTATATCAGCTATGAATGTTATTGTCACTCAGGGAATCACAACGGAACACACGTTGAATAGTAATTACAGGTTCACACTTTGCAAACTGCAAAACACAGAACGCTTTTTGTTTTGGGTGGGGGTCACCATCTTTCATACTAGTATTTTCAAGTGGATGGTACAGGAAACAGTTTATAAGCTTGTGCACAGCTAAAACTGTTTGAGTTGCTCTTTGATTTTATATATAATTAAACAATGCATGTGAAAATAGAGAAATAGTATGTAGCTTTAAAATCCTGATATTAATTTTGAAACACTCTATATTTTATCTAATGTTGATTGTACTGTTATATAGTTGTAACTATATTAAATTGTTGATCAACATGTTTTATGATATATTTAATAGAATACTTTTAATGTATATTCCACTAGTAGAATATGTAATTAAAGTTAAAATAATCTCCTTGGTTTAAATAATCAAAGACCTTAAAATGAAGATAGAATTAAAAAAAAAGAAAATTTACTGATTACTCTGTGAAATTAGATGCTCATTTAAAAGGTATAAAAAAACACTGACAAACGTAATTTTTGTTTCCTAACATGCGATACATGATTTTAATCTGTTTTTACGATGCTGAAAATGAATATGAACTCAGAATCTTTTTTCCCCCATCATTTTTGAAAAATGTTTTAATTTTAATTGAGGATTTTTGCATTTTTCAACGTATTGTTAGCATTTTTACCATTTTTAACAGCGTTTAGTTAGCATTTAACATATAGTTTAGCTTAAAATGCTAAATGTTGTGTATTTTGTTAAGCTCATTTTTTATTGTTTAACTTTGTTAACATAATTTGTAAGCTGTAAATAAACAAAGAATTAAATCATATCATATTCACATATTATGATATCATATCTAATACTGAAGAGTGAGCCTTCATGGACAAGATTAATCATGTCTGTGCAGGTCAAAACATGTAGCTGAAAACACAGCTGTGTTGTTTGTATTAAGCACAGGATTTAGGAATGAATTAATTTTGTTCAGTCTTCTTGCTGTCTTAAGTTTGTTAACAGTGCAGTGTCATAATGCCTCGAAATTGTGTAAATGATGTGGACGCCTTTTGTTATGTATGTGGTGAGTTTACCATAAAATCAAATAGAAAAAACGTTACACCTTTAATTAAAAAATCATATCATTTGTAATTTCAGTCTAAAATTGATCAGGATAAGACGTGGGCTCCTCAGATAGTATGCACTAATTGTTCTGTATATTTAAGAGGATGACTGAAAGATACACGGAAGGCTTTGCCATTTGGTGTACCTATGGTTTGGCGTGAACCAAAGGATCATGTAACTGATTGTTACTTTTGTTTAACAAGTGTGTCAGGAATTTCTAAAAAATTAAACATACTGCAAAATATCCTTCATTGCAATCTGCAATCAGGCCTGTACCTCACAATGAAATTATTCCAGTTCCTGAGCCACCTATGACTGTATGTTTCAAAAGCAGCGATGAAGAATCGGGCAGTACTGAAGAAGACAACAATGATTTTGATTTTGTATTATCTTCCAATAAGCCACATCTTATATCACAAGGTGAATTAAATAACTTGATTAGGGATTTAAATTTATCAAAAAATCAAGCTGAACTGTTAGGATCAAGACTGCAAGGTTGGAATTTACTTCAAAAAAATACAAAAATTTCAAGCTTTTAAAGCCGACGAAAAGAACTTTATCAGTACTTTATTGACAAAAATAATTTGGTTTATTGCACAAATGTTGATGAGCTTACGTTATACATAGGACAAGTTAATAGACCTGACGACTGGGCCTTTTCTTAGATTTATCCAAGTATAGTTTAAAAGAGGTTCTACTACCCAACAGTAATGAATATCCTTCGATACCAATCGCTTATGGTATTAATCTGAGAGAGACATACGGTGTGATGAAAGACGTTCTTGAAAAAATAAATTATAAAAAAATGTAGCTGGAACATATTTAGTGATTTGAAAGTTATCTATTTTGTTAGGCATGCAGTTAGGCTATACTAAGTACATGTGTTTTCTTTGCAAATGGAACAAATGAGCTAGTGATAAACGTTATGCTACCAAAGAGTGGAAGAAACGAGACAACTTAACTCCAAATGGGAAAAACATTATTCATGAGCCCCTAGTTGAACCCAAAAAAATATTTTTACTCCTCTCCATATGAAGCTGGGAGTAATGAAAAATTTTATAAAAGCAATGAGGAATGATAGTTTCGGATTTTTGTACATCAGGCAGAAATTTCTGAATGTAAACGAAGGAAAAATTAAAGAAGAAATATTTGTTGGTAATCAAATAAGAGAGTTGGCCAAAGATGATATATTTAACTCTATGTTAAATAATGTAGAAAGTGCAGCTTGGGCTTCATTTAAAGACGTTTGCAAAAATTTTCTAGCAAACAAAAATCCAACAATTACCACAATATTGTTAATAAACTTCTTACTTCATACAGAGTTATGGGATGTAATATGTCTTTGAAAATACATTTCCTCCACTCACATCTGGATATTTTCCCGGACAACCTCAGAGATGTAAATGATGAACATGGTGAACGTTTCCACCAAGACATTTTGGTGATGGAAAGCCACTCACTATAAAGGGAAATGGAATACTAACATGCTAGCCAATTACTGATGGACATTAATTCGGGATGTGCCTGAGGCTATTTATAAAAGAAAAGCATCACAAAATCATTCTAACACAGGTATAGCCATGCAAAGTTATAAATTTTACCGATTTTAACTATATTTTCCCTTAATTGTTTTGAAGTGTAATTTATTTAAAACTAAGGGTTATAAAAAAATTGTATTGTATTGTTATATATTGTATTGTTATAAAATGTAATGTACGCAAAAAAGCAGTTCAAGAAATGGTATCACACTTAGAGAAACATTAAAAATATGTTTTTTTGTCTATCAGTGAAATCAGGTTACAGAAATTATATATTAAATTGGGAAAATAGTGTAAAACAAGTTGTTAAATTTTTTTGGAATTTGTGAATGGAAAAAGGGCAAAAAAATATATTTCTAAAGAAAATTTATACTTTGGAAGTAGTAGGGAATGATATGTATAAGAAGGTTTTGCATCCCATTTTTCATCAGTTTTTGATGACCGTTGATCCACCTGACAGAACTAAGTGACAATACTGATATTTTTTACAGGTACAATTCATATTACAATCCATGAACTCTCATCAGCTAGAGTTTATGGTCCTGATGCCATCCCAATTTATATTTTTTTTTTAATTTTATTGTGTACTTTTTGCCCTAAAAGTTAACTGTTTCCTTCTCAGTAGAAAATCATAAAAATTCCTCTCGTTCCTAAATCTGAAAAACAGAATGAAATTCAAAGTTATCCTCTGTCCTAATAAGTTCTGTTGCAAAGATATTTGAATTTATGATTTAGAAAAGAATATTTCTTCATGTTTGTCATGTGATTACTAGTCTTATACAGCATGGATTTATGCAATTACATAATCACCATTTGTGCAATTTGTGCATTTATACAGTTAGTTATCTACTAATTTACAACCACTGATTAATTTAATTTTTCAGGTTTTCTATTTGACCGAATAGACAATAAAATCAAGACATAAGAACCAAAGTTATTTATTTTGACATGGTTAAAGCCTTTGATGAAGTTAATCATCAAAGGCTTAGGTTAATAAATAATACATTTATGATATATTACTAGAAAATTTGTTTCATCTTTGGCTTCTCACGATTTACTCTCCTTAGCCACCTGTTTGCATGATAGAAACCTAAGTATCTTACCATGATTGTGAATCTCAATATCCTCTTTTGGGGGAGCTGCAAGGGCTGTTTTGGGTACATTTTTTTTTGTTACTTCTTAATGATTTTCCTTTCTCTGTTAAGCATTCTGTGGGACTATTATTTACTAATTATGTATGTTGCCAATTGTGATGTTACTGATAGATTCCTTCTTCAAATAAATAAATGTAAATAATATCACTGACTAACATGTATAAAACAAAGTCTTAATATAAGTAAAACTAAGTCAGTTATATTCACGTGCCATCATACATCACAACTACCTACTTATTAAGTAAATAATAAAGCTCTTATTAATGCAAACTCCATAAAACATTTGATTCTGAATTGACTTTGAAAAGGCAAAGTAATTGTTCCAATAAATCCTTCAGATTTCACAAATGTGGATGTAATCAGTTTTACAATTTCTATGTTATTAACTGATTTAATTGTTTGGTTGTCAAACAACTGTTGTTTGACAACCATAAACCTTGGAATCAGTATTAAAAATTGAAAAACTGTAAAACAGTTTTCTGAATTGTATATATTTAAAAAAAATATAATGAAGCATATCATTTTTCTGTTTCCATGGTGTCATTTATTAAGAAATTTAGTATAGACTGTTGCAAATAACTATGCGATTTGAAAAGTCTTTGTTTAATTTAAATTATTGAATTAAAATGTCAGATCCTAAGTATAATTGTATAATTGAACATATCTCCTGTTTTTTGTTTCCACACTTAGACCTAGAACAAATATGTTACTTTTTTATTCCAAGAAGTAGAGCCCAGTATCATGAGAATTCACTGCTTGTTAGAGTGTTTTTTTAGTTTTTAATAAATATTCTTATACTCTAGGTTCTCTTGCTGACTGTATAGCCATTTTTATAAAACATTGTAAAATTCAGTCAATAAAATTGATTTAAATGTTTTTGTGTGGCTTCTATGTTAATTTGAATTTAATTTCTATATAGCTTTCTCTCTTTATTTTTTAATTTTCCTTTTACCTTTTTGTTGTTCATCATTTTTTTTTCAAACTTATTTTTTTCCAGTTAATTACTATAATAATGTAAATGTAAAATCAAAAATATAATTTTATATTATACAGAAGTGCAGCAGTGAATTGGACAATTTTAAAAATGTTATTAAGAGTAAATTATTAGTTTTGTTTGGTTTTAACAAGTATGATCACAACATAGACATGAAAGCATTTACTATTTTTGATTTTAAGTCACCAAAAAGATAAGTTTATCATCCAAAAATGACATCGTGTAAATGATCACCATTCTGCCATAAATACTCAGTAAGTCTTGCTGAAACCACCCATTACTCTTTGCAGCATTTCTAGGGGAATTCTTTCAACTTCTTCCTGAATGCAATATTTCAGCTCTTGAATTGTGTGGGGTGCTGAAACTTTGACAAGATTTCAGATATCCCCAGAGAAAAAATCACATGCTGAAACATCAGGTGATCTGGCCGGTTATGTGATGTTCCCAAACCTGAAGTTAACACAGTTAGGAAACAAGTTCTAGGTGAAGGAAGTTCTCCAACATTTAAACATAACGTGTAACAGTTATAGTTCTTTCCTTTTCATTTTCAAAAAGATATGGGCTGATAATTCCAACTGAAGACATAGCACACCATACTGTGACTTTTTAATTGTGAAGTGGCCTTTCATGAATTTCTTTGGGGTTTTTGGATGCCCAGTATTGAAAATTTTGATTTTCATTAATTAATTGCAGTGAAGTTCGATAGAAATTTACAGTTTTCATAATCATGTTTGTGTTTGAATGAATTACTTTAATTTTTTATGTGTGACATTAAAGTCATCATGTAAAATTTGTAGTTACTGCACTCAGACAGTTCGAGTGACACAGAATGGCGACGCATTGACCGGCATGGAATTCATTCAAATGCCTCTCTCACAGTCATGATATTCTTGGGTGTATGTATTGTTTTTACACTACCAGCTTTCTTCTTTAGAGTAGAGCCGTTGGCCTCAATGTTTTGAACCCAAGTCTTGATGGAAAGTGCATGATTGCAATCAATTGTGTAATGTTTTTGAAATTCATGCTGAGCAATTATGTGAAACAAATCATTGTTTCTGTAAAACACTTTCACAGCAAAGGTACCTTGTTCTCCACTTTACTGCTTCATTGCAACTAAATGGTTTTCAGTAAACTACGAAATACCAGTAGCGGTTTCATCCCTACTCAACTCTCTGAAAAAAACATATTACAAAATTGCCTGATGCATTGCTGCACTCTGTATATATTTTTGTATCTTACAAATATAAAAATGACTGTAATAATGTAATAATAAAATATATATAAATTTCTAGAAACTAAAGAACTAAAGTTGTTTCAAATAATCAAACACTAGTTAATTAATAATATTACTAATTATTTTTTATTTTGATCTAGAATTTTAATAGTTTTTGTATGTTGTTAAAAGTTTTGAAATTGTGGTTTCCAATGTATTTATCAAGAGAACAGCTTTGGATTTATCTGTTGCTCCCAAATGATTGTATTCTTAATAAATAAATAAATATTCTAAGCATTGTATACACATTTTTAACTCAGTAGCAGTAAGGCATAAGGGAATTCCCATAGAAAATCAGGTTTTTTTATTTCCTGTTGGTAATATTTTTTTGTAATTTAAAATATATTATAATTCAGATAGAATAACATTGCTCTTCATTGAGTAGGGTAGTTCAAGAGCCACCGTAAGCAATGAAATCATTACAGTAGTATTCTTTTAAGCAGGAGTTTTGTACTGATATTTTTCTGAGATTTTGTAGGCTCTTTCTAATGACATAAACATCCTCAGTCCATTCTGATAACATTCAGAAATGTAAAATGTTTCTGAATAATTTCAAAACCTTACATTCTGTTATAGTTTACCATATTAAGTGATATCATCCATACGGCAGACTGGGTGTGATTAGAATTACTATTGTGGTTTTAACTACTTTTGGATGTATTTATTCATTTGATAGTTGTCAAAATTTGCTGCTGGTATATTACAGCTTCTATACCCTGTACATTGTGTTTGCTTTGCCCTTTGCTCCGCTTTGCAAATTAATTCTTTATATTTAGAGTATGAAGTGATTAGATCATTGCAGTTGAATTAACATACAAAGTTATAATAATGTTGTAAATGTTACTGTTTCTACATGTCTGAGAAAGTTCACTTGATGAGAAAAGTAATGTTCCCTTTGATCACATTAGTCTGTTTTATTATAATGTGATGAACAAGGTGACTGACTTCCATTTTGAACTTAGAGGATTAGAATTCAGAGTAAAAATCATTGTGAATATAGTCTATATAATTAAGTTCATGGAAATGGGTGTAGCTCATTAGAGATTTTGATATTTGTGACTAAATAAAAGCTACTTAGTACAGACTCATTAGTAAGTTGTTTTGGGATTAACAATCAGTTAGGTCACCCATCTACCTGTGCGATAATGTATTGTCAAATGTACCCTTGATGTTGTTTGTTTCCTTTTATAAAATGTGGATACAGATTCCTAAATCTTTTTTTTCTTTTTAAGGATGCTAGAGCAGGGTTCAGACAATTACTTTGTGAATCAACGCTCCGAATCGACGCATTGGCAAGAAAACTTGGTGCTTGTGTCGAAAGAGCAAGACCATACTATGAAGCAAGAATCAAAGCAAAAGAGGTGAGTAAGATAAAATTATTCTGACTGGCTCTGAGTAGCACATGTTAATGAAATTTTTATCAAGGAATTTTTTATCATTTAAATAGCTTTTAACAGATGTGATAAGTATTGATAATAATTAGTTTCTACTATTTAAGTCATATTGCAGTGTTTATTTCTATTGAGATTTAATGAATCTAAATTAACTCATTGAATTACCTTCATTTATAAATTAATTTACAATGCATTTTAGCCACAGTTGGATGAAAAATGTTTGGATTATTTGCTTTTGGTTTCTGTTTTGATGAATCTTTTTGGAAATTAATTATTTATTTAAATGTTTATTAAAATAATTAAATTAAAGAAGAATCAAAATTCAGAATTTTGTGTGATTTCATTTTTCTGTGATATGCACAATTCTCTTTTTGTGAATTAAAATCTGCTTTGCACAATTAATGAATTAATTAAAACAATAAGAAAGATAGTAAGGCTTTTAAATTACTTCTGTATTGTTGCTTATTTTCAATTTTTGTTAAAGCAACTGTTTTTACAGTCATTGATATTAATATAACTCAAGCATAGTTACATCATGACAAGTAAGAAAAACAAGAGAACCCATAAGTTATATATTATTAATAATAGTTAATAGATTACAACATTTCACTCAGTTGTTTAGAAATCATACTAATTTAAAAAAAAAATTAAATGACTCGCTTAATATATGTTCTTCCTGAACACTTTTTTAAAGCTATTATGCAACTCCATCAGTGTTGTTGCTATTGTGCTGTTTTAAGTGCCTCTTAGGATTTTCAGAAAACCCCTTTATATGTAGTTACAAAGTATAATTTAACTGTTATTTTATTCCTCTAATTTGTTATTTTCATTGATTTTAGTTTGTGTGTAAATTTCATGTCTTCAACTGTTTGTACTCTCGGCTTTTTTGGTGCTACATATGTTTTTTGTTACATATTTTGGTTCTTAGAAATGTCATACATTTCACACAATCATCGACAAATAACACTGTGGTTTAGTATTCATTGTAGAACATTAACACGACTGATTTGTTGTGATTATATCCAAAGTAAACAATTAGAACATACTTAATTTTGTAAATAGTAAACCCGTCCAAACACTAACAATAACACATCTAACCGACCAACAGAGTTTCCTTAAAGAGCAGCTGTTTTACACACATGCATGCATATATACACACACCCACACATGCATATGTTGACTGTTATCATCTGCTATGAAGAACTTAATCTAATTAAATATGAGAGTGGTTTGAAAAGTCCGTGCAAAGTGTGAGAGTTGGTAGTATGGTGCATATTTAGGGGGTTTTCAGTTAGTAGTATCTTGTGATAGTTCGCACATCAATTTTTGAACTGATTAGTTTAGTTCTCTGTGTTTGGCATCCATTTGAATCAAGAAAGTCAATTTATTTCTAAAAATGGATGAAAGAGTTTTTCATTTTGATTAAATATTAATTTGTGAAAGGCAGATCACCTCAAGAGACAAAAGAAAAACTTGATAATTTTTATGATTCTACAATTTTGATTAGAACAGTTTATAAGTGGTTTCAAAATTTTCAAAGTGGTCATATAAGAACAAATGATGACAAACATTCTGGATGCACTATTGAAGTCATTACTCTAGAAATGATTGGTAAAATTCCATTACTCTAGAAATGATTGGTAAAATTCATGATATGGTGTTGTATGATAGAAGAGTGAAGGTGCATAAAATTGCTAGTGCTGTGGACATCTTGAGTGAATGGGTGTGCAATATTTTGCACCAACACTTGAAAAAGCTATCCTTAAGATGGGTGCCATGATTGCTCACAGTTGACAAAAAACAGAATTGTGCCAGTTATTCCATGAGCAGTTTTCAGCTGTTTCAGTAAAATCGATAGGATTTTAAACACTGGTTCATCACTGTAGACAAAACACGGATACACCATTACACATCTGAGATCAAGGAACAATCCAAACAATGGGATGCCAGTGGGGAGTTTGCATCAAACAAGGCAAAGGCTGTTCCTTTGGCCAGGAAGATTGTGGTGATTGTCTTGTGATTTACAAGGGATAATTCTCATCGACATTTAGAAAAAGTTTAAACAGTTACAGTCAAATACTACGCATAGTTATTGGACAGTTTGAAAATCAAGCTACAAGAAAAACATCCTCAATTGACTTGCAAAAAAGTCCTTTTCCATTACGATAATGTGCCTGCACACTCCTCTGTAGTTGTGGCTGCAAAACTGATAGAATTAGGGTTTAAACCCATTCTGCATGCCTCTTATTCTCCAGATTTGGTTCCTTTGGACTACTATTTGTCCCCAAACATGAAAAAATGGCTGGCAGGAAGGAGTAGTTTCTATTCAGATGAGGAGATAATTGCAGGAACAAATGTCTAATTTGTAGTTGAAACACTACTACTATTATTTGGAAGGGTTCAACAAAATGGTTGGCTAAAATGTATAAGTTTAAAAGAAGACTGAGTTGAGAAATAAAAAAGGTTTAGCTCAAAAAATTAAGTGGTTTTTATTTTTGCACAGACTTTTCAAACCATCCTTGTACCTAGCAGATGATGACAACTGCTATGTACAGCTACTCTTACAGATAACATTTTACATAAATTGACTAACAAAATTAAATGTTTAGAAACAAAACATAAAGATTTTAACAAATATTATCTAAAATTTCTTATAAATTTTGTCCTAATGTTCATATTAGGACTATAAAGAACAATGGAATCACCCTTTATAGATTTCTTCATTTAAAAAAAAAAAAATTATGCGAAGATATTAACTGCAGCTTACTAATTTTACAAATGATTTAAAAGCCATGAAGTCAACACTATATAGCCTTATACAATATAAAACAAATATACTAAATTTGATAAAATATATTAAACCACATTCTAGAAGGATTTCCTCAACTTCAATTTAGGGTTCATAAACACCAGCCCAATTTGCGACACCACCAAGGAAGGAGCTGCATATTGTTCTTAAGAGACCTTCTGGAATCATTTTTTAATTTTGTTCAAGAAAGTCTGCCATTGTTTTAAAATTTAATCACATTTCTTTGTCTCTATTAATGAATCCATTAGTCATTAAGTTTTTAAAAAATCAGTAAAGTTTGATTTTTTTTCAGTGATACTTATATTAGGGACTAAAAAGAAAAAACCAGTGTAGCACATTTTAGTTAGCTAAAAACAAAGAAACGTGGCTATAAAATGTGCTGCAATTCAGTATATCTCGCTCAAAGCACTTGCATCTCAAATAGATCTATGATCTCTGTCTCACTGACAGAGAACTAACTAATGTAGGAACTTGTCAGAGATAGAGCGATTTCACTGCTCCTTTAGGTATTAGGAAATGTTATTTTAGCTTAGGAACAACAGTAATTAATATAGATCATAAAGCAATCAACGGATGATAATATTGGTTAATGATAGTCTCCCTGGCAAACTGACATGTTGATAAAAATCAGTGAACAGAATAGACTTTGTTAATTTTATTTTTTAATGATATTTAAATAAAATTGTAGACTTGCAACTGTGCAGAATTTCATTATTGATATTGAGATTATCATAATTATCTAACCAATCAGTCATTAAATGGATTAATAACAGAAAAAAATTAATATGTAGTTATACAAAACTTACATACGAGATGTGTGCAAACAGTAACGAGAATTTTGAAATTTCATGAGTTGCCTTAGTCCGATTCTCGGGATTTTTTTGTTGTTGTATTGGTAAACATGTCTGAAAAGTATCTATACATTTTTAGCCATATTGGATGTTTAGTCTTTTGTCAGCTGTCAAAAGGATAACACGTGTTTTGGTACGATCGGAGAATTTGTATTAAATTTTGCTATAAAAATGGAATAAAATGTAGCAGTGTTTTAAAAATGTTAAATATTGCTTTTGGTGAGTCTTGGTGAGTAAAGCAAGAGTTTATGATTGGTATAAGTGTTTCCAAGAAGGTCGTGATGATGTTGTTTTACAAGCATAGATGAGATTAAAAGCGAATAGCTGAAAGAACTAAACACTATTCCAAAGATCAAGTTCCATGTTTCGGAGATTGGAAAAAGCACTGGCATAAGTGTATAATATCTAATGGGGACTACTTTGAAGGGGATAACATTAATGTAGACGAATAAATAAAATTCTTTCCAAAAAACAAAAATTCTTGTTACTTTTTGAACACACCTCGTATAAGATGGATTTAAAAAATTTGTTTAACTGTGTCAAATGTGTACTTTATGCTGTTGAATTTACAAACTGTATCACTCTGTTTGAGATACATGTTTTTTTTTTGCATTTGTGCTAGTATAGCCTACCAGCTGGATTGCAAAATTGTAATTTATCTTACAGTTTAAAGCTTATGGTATTCGGCTTCAACATGGTTTTAAACTTTTTTTAAATTATCATGATCTGCTGACAGAAGTATGTTCCTTTGAAGTCATTCAAATCATTCCTTTCTTATATGAATGTACAGTAATGTATCCAGTTTTACAACAGTATAAAAATATATATAAGCAGAATAAAAAAGTGTATAAAATTAAGTTTAATAAGTCATAGAGTTTGCTCATTGAATTAAACATATTTTTTATGTGCCAGATGATGATGATGATGTCAGTTTCATACAGTGAATTTGTAATTTTTCTTTTTATGCAGGAAACTTAAGAACATGATAAGCTGTCAATTTCTGAATTGAATTTTTAATATCATTGAATTCTCTTTATCGATAAGTAATCTTTGTTCAATTAAAATATGATTTGCAGGCATTACATGAAACACAGCTAGCAGCTATACGGTTTGAAAGAGCAAATTCTGCACACGCAGCTGCTAAAGAAATGGTTTATTTAGCTGAAGAGGGATTGTGTACAGAGGGTCGAACATTCGATCATGCTTGGCAGGAAATGCTGAATCATGCTACTATGAGAGTAAGTTCAATTTTTATTAAAATAGTAATGCATAAAATTTTTATTTAAGATTATTTTCCATTTGTGGATCATCAAATTTTAAAAATTCCCTTATTATAAATAAACATGAAATAATCTTTCCTTCTAATAACTTAATGCATCATATACCATGTGGGTAATTGTGGGTGAATGTATTTATATGCCTGTAATTAAATGTATCTCCAACATTGCACAGGAACTGACATAATGACGTTAAAAAAAAATTAACCAAATTTTACTGCAGACGTCTTAATGTCTAATTAATCTTGAGTAAAGTAGGTCAGTCATTATTTTCATCTTGGAAAAATTAAAATTCAACTTTGTAGGAGTCAACTACTTTTCCCACAAAAAAAAATTGAAAGATAACTGCTTAAAAAAAAAATCCGAAAAATTCCTTAATTGTTTAAAAGCTTATTTCTTTCTGAGTTACACTATCTATAAAATAATTATATTACGCTACATATTCTCCCTAGTTTTACCCTATTTCGTATATGTTACATAATTATGTGATTAATGATACATAATAAATGTAAAGTCTAATGGCAAGCGAATCATTTATATTCCATACTAACAGGTATCTGATTCTGTAAGATACAGGAAGGGATCGTCATATTTGGTAAAGGTGCAACCAACCTTTCCAGAACCCAATTAATGTGGGGAAGATTGAAATATTATGATATTTGAATTGTTTTTTTCTGAATATATTCTACCAATAAACTGAGTGATGTCATAGAGTTTAAATCCTCTTGCATGTACCCCAGGCATCCCAGATCCCAAGGTTCCCATTGAATTATTAAAACTGAATATGTTAATCATTTATATGTTAACTGATCTTTGTGACATTGATATGATGTCTTTTTATATAACACTAAAAAAGTGAAATATCACATATACCAACTATGTTTTCAGAATGATTTCTGTCTTCAGAGATAAGTAAAGAAAAAAAGAGTGAAGTCATACTAATTCTAAACCATCTTACCTCCAAGCTCTCTAGCATTTTGTAGCCTCTCAGTTTGGTCTTAGTTTTAACAAGACTACTTGCATGTGTGGACTTAATTTTGCTAATTTTTCCCCTTATTGCATACTGTCAACTGATGTAACTGTTAATTTCCTGATATTTTTCAAATAAATATTTGTCAAACTTTGCCAAATTTTATCGGCAGTCAGATAGTGTTTATCGTTTTCATTTTTATTAGAATCATTTAATAAATTTAGAAAATATATTTCATTATAGTCGGCGACAGCATGTGAGCACCCAATCGTAAAAAAAAAATTATTATTCATTATGAAAAATATAGATAATTATTCCACAATGTATTTAATTATTAACCTATAATGTAAATTTATGGTTATGTATGATGTACAGAAACTCAGTGAGTAGTTTATTTTGTTTGTTATATATGGAAAAAGTTTTTTTTTTCTTTTTTGTATTACACCCATTATTTTTCAGTGTAAAATTACATAAAACTAAGCAAACAACTTAACTCAGTCTTTGTACTCAATTGAATATAACCGTAGATTTACATTTTAGGTTAATAAACAAAATGCGTTATGGAATTGACATTCCTGTATCTTCTTATAGAAATAAACCAAAAAATTTGTTAAGTCAGATGATCATATTCTCTGAATGATCAAGTAAAATATTATTGCAGATAGATGGAAGCTCAAATTAAATTTGCACTGACCATGAGATTCCACTTCAGCTGCACATGAATGAAGAATCCAGAGGTAGCTGTACTCAAGGTCTTCTCAGCTGCACCCAGCTGGTTAAAAAAAATTGGGTATTACAACAGTTTTATGTTTTTGCAGTTAGTAAAAATCTCAGTGGTATCATAAAATTACAGTCTGGCTTCTCCAAGATTCCATAATGCTTTGGAAATTACAAAAAAAATCTTTAATATCATGTTACTGAACTATTCTTTTTTCAACATACGAAAAAGACCTTTAGAAAAAATTTGAAACTCAATAATTTTAGTGGTTAGAGACCCGTCTTCTGAACTAGCCTTCTGAGCTCCTCAATTAGCTCAGTTCAAATTTCTATTACTATATTCGAACAGTTCTTTTTTGTTAGCGTTCTATTTTTGGGGGCAGTAAATAACTTGACAGAGTAGGTAAAGCTGTAGCAGCTCTAACAACATGTTAACTGAAAATTATTTAAACAAAATAATTACAATGATAAAAATAAAACACATATTTACAGTGGCATTGATCAAAATATTTTTTGAATTTTCAAACAAGCCTCAGTTCCTGAGGATCTATTTTGTGAAAATTTCAAATCTAAAACAAAAAGTAATAGTATTTTAAACAACTTTTATTACATATTTTTTTAATTTAAAATTATATTTTTTATCTTATACATTTCTTTATAGAAATAATATAAGTTTCTGTGGGTAGAAACGGTGGTAGCATGGTACCACCACTTGGGTGAAATTATTTCTCATCTAACTTTGTTATAAAGGTTAAAAATGTATACTAATATTCATAAATATTATCTGTTTTAAAGTTTGAAACTTGTCTTTGAATATTCTAGGCTTTATAAAAACCCCATGAAAAAATCAAATGCATTTAAGTTTGGGGATAATATCACCATTTTGTGAAATCAAGCAGCCTGAAACCATGTTTCCTGAAACATTCACTGTAATTAATGCTGTATGGATCATAGTATTATCTTCTTGGAATCACAACTTCTGCTATTGCATTCTGCTGTATGTGCAGTAAAAAAAAAGTTAAATGTTTTAACATAATGTATAGGTGGTACAGTCATTGTTTTATTGTTTTCTCATAAAAGAACAGACCAATGATGTCAAATCTGAAACATCTTCTTACAAGTCATTTTTTTTACTGTGTAGATGAATTGTAAGAATTCTTTTGGGTCTTTCTTCAGTGTAGAAATAATCATTTTATTGCAATTCAGTAAATAAAATTGATCCTTGTCTAATGTAATCAAATTAATCAGAACTTCAGGATTTTCATTTGAAGGCTATTTATTGAAATGTGGCAAAACTTTAGCCTCAAAAGTAAATCATTTGGTACACATTTCTACATGATCTGTATTTTGAACAGATGAAATCCTAAATCCTTGTATAAAATACTATATACAGAAACTGTATGATAGTTCAGTTGCTTCATATTACATTTTGCCAAGCAGTGTGAACATTATTGGTGTCTCACTCAATGTTTTCTGGAGTCCTTCCACATTTCTTTGTTCTTTTATAAGTTCTGAAAACATTTCTGGGGATTGATATTTGTAGTATCATCTAAATATTAAATTGAATAAAGGAATGCCGACTATTGGTGGAATATTGAATTCATGGTGAAACTTTAATCAAACAGAAGTTATCTGCTTAGTTTCAACATAAGCCATAAAGGTTACTTGTTGGTTCAGAGCTACTGAAATTTTAAATGTCGCTTAGTGCAACAGCACAAATTTTTTCCCCATCTTACACTCAATCCTGTGTGTGACGGCAGCACCCTTGTATGTATCAAAACTTGCTGCTGTGGCCTCTATGTGGAAACATACATTTAATAAAAGAAATTAAACTTTATGGCATTTTGATGTTAGAAAAAACAGATTAGTGTATTCTACAGATTGTATTGTATCATATATATTTGTATGATGAAAGGTGAATGAATCAGAACTCGAAAGGACATTAAGCGAAGCAGAGCATAGAAGAACATCTCAAAGTTACCAGAGAGCTGAAATAAGGGTTCAGCAATTGCAGAAGGAGCTTAAACGATCTATTGCAAAATCTAGGTGAAGTAAAAGTCATTTGTATGTAGTAATTACTGTAGAAGTTTTTTTTATGATTGAAAGCAAATGCTTAATTGTAATTTTTGTCTGACGCACCATGTTACTATTGGTTGGTATTTTGTTACATCAATTAAAATTTCTACACATTTTACCTTTCTACCCTTCTCCCATGGTTATATTTATTTCTACATTACTTGCACTGAAATTATCTGTTATATTTTTATTTCTGCTGCTTTAAATTTTTTTATGACAGTTGAGTGCGTTTAACATAGAATATAAGGAAGCAATTTTTATTTAATGTTACTAAATTTTTACATATTAAAAAAAAATATTAATTTATGAAGTACTAATGTAGAAGAGAATAAAAAACTAAAATTTTATAATACTGCATTATAAAACATATGATCAAATTTTCAAAATTAAAAAGAAAACATCTTTTAGTATTCTTAATATATAGTTTGTCTGTAGTTTATGTTTAAAAAAACACCTCTTTTCTTTTGTTGACATTAATTACCGTATAAATTATGTCTGATTGGCTTTATCATGAAAACCTAGCTCCTTCAGCAGGAATTTGATATCTGCTTTTTCATTTTATGATTGCCAGTGTCTTCTTTCTTTTTACAATCATTATCTTTTTGCCATACTAAGCCTACAGTATGAACTACCTCAAAGATCTAACTACAATCGAATAATTGGAATTTAACATGAGACATTATTCATTTCTTTCATTAAAAAATAAATTATAATTTTGTTAATAGTATTTTCTTTATGATGACCAAATAATTTCATGTAAATTGATAAGTTACTATGTACTATAGTTATTATGTGCCTACTTCATGGTAATTATAACAAAAAATGTAATAGCAATATTAAAATAAAATAAAAAACCAATATATTTTTTTCATCAGACAGATAATATCTTGTGTTAAATGTTCTAAGCTGTATTTTTAAGTTCATTTATAAAATATATTTTAACCATTACGCAAGCTTTTGTTCACTAGAGCGCAATGAATCCTCTATTATTACTTTTATTTTTAATTTATGACAGTTTTTCCTATAAAATTTAATTTATTTATTTTTTCTATTTTGTTTTTCATTGTTTCGACAGTAAGAATACCCGTTACGCACTATTGGCATTTAATCAATCGGCTGCAGCAGTTTATCTTAATAATTTGTAAGTAATTTATTATCAGTAATTGATTTTTAGATTTTAATCGTTCCAACTTCTACAATTATGTTGGAGGCGTAAGCTAAATCAGTAAGGGTTTGTGTGTCTGTTTAAGTGGTGTTGATTGAATTTATTTATTTGTGGTTTACTTATTTATCTCTTTTTTAATGAGATGGTGTAGAAACAGCAGAATGATCTTCATAATTTGGTGTTACATAAGGTATAACTGATAAATATTTGTATTGGATTTATTTTTTAAATGTATAATATTCACAGGTTTGAAAGTTAATTGACTTTTAAGTAATCATCTTCAAAACCACACTCATACCTTAATATGTGCTGTCACCGTTCCTTAAAACATTTTTTAAAATGAACATTTGTTTCTTCATATTAAATTATATTAAAATAATTCATATTGAATTATTAATACATATAAATATAAATAATTTCTTCTAAATTGTTTTCCTTTTGAGTTAAATTTGATTTCTGGAAAAAAGTTACAGAAAGCAAGAGTGTAGATAACTTGTTTGGCTAATAGTTCCAGATGATGCAGTGCTTATTGAAAAAAACTATTGTACTCCTTGCAAGTAGGCAGATGCATTGCGGCGTACATCAGTGGTGTAGCCGTTCATCACTCAACAAACTGCATCCTTTAAACAAAGGAAAACTTGAAGTACTACTTTTTAATTATGTGATCTGGTAGAATGAATTTGTGGGACATATTCTCTCATTTTCCCAAGAAAATGGTCAAATCTTAATACCATTGCAACTCTGATGTACTTTTTTGGTCTGTTAAATTTCTGGGTCATATCCATAAATCACTTGTACGAGGGTTATTTTTTTTTCAAGGTTCGATCAGTTGCGAAATAAAAACCCGTGCAAAAATCGGATGAACCTTTGCGCATATGGGTTGCGCAGTGTCTCTAGTATGGCCTTCAATCACGCCGCGTCACTTCGTTTAGTTCTGAACACGCAGCTAGCACGTAAACATGTCTACAACAATAGCATCTCCCGCAAAGTGTGAAGTGCGCTACCACAATGAAGGAGAAGATTTTTTTGAACAGGATTGTCACAGGGGACAAGACATGGGTTCATTTCGAAACTGAAGAAACAAAGGAACAATCCAAACAGTAGATGCATTCTCATTCTCCCAGTAAACCAAAGAAGTTCAAGCGAACCTTCTCCAACAGAAAGTGTATGGCTACTGTGTTCTGGGACCGGAATGGTGTTCTCTTGGTGGAATTCATGGAACGTGGCACGACCATCACTGCAGCCTCATACTGCGTGACTCTTCAACGTCTATGAAGGGCAATTCAGAATAAGCGGAAGGAATGTTGTCATCAGGCATTGTCTTTCTCTATGACAATGCTCGGCCGCATACTGCAGATGTAACAAAGAAGCTCCTGCAGCATTTTCGTTGGGAAGTCTTTGATCACCCACCATACAGCCTGGACTTGGCTTCATCCGATTTTCACCTCTTTGCTCACATGAAATGCAGGCTAGGAGGACAACATTTTGGCATAGACATTAAGCTGCAGACCAGCGTAGAAACATGGCTGAAAACGCAGGCAGCTCCGTTCTATGATGAGGGTATTGGAAAGTTGGTACCACACTACGACAAATGTCTAAATCGTAGTGGCGACTATGTAAGTACTTGCTACAAATAAAAAATTGTTTATTTTCACTGTGGTTTTAATTTCATGACCGATTGGAGCTTGAAAAAAAAACCCTTGTATATTTGTTTTTTTCTGACTGAGAGGTGTTTTGGCAGAAATTTGTCCTTTGTGTCTCATCTCAAAATTATTTGCAATATTCAACTTAAGTGAACTTAAACTGTTGTTTAGATTTTCAGAAAATTCTTGAATCAGAATTTTCCTGCTGTCTTGTGCACAACTTTAATACATCTCACTTTTGTTGAATATAGGCCTACTGGCTTTTGGGACTATTCATAACCATGTGCTTATTTATAAAATCCTACTTAATTATAACTTACCTTTTATAACTTCAGGAATGATCTCATCAATTTTTTGGCAGGTTTTTGTCAACATTTTAATTGATCAGTTTTAACTGACATTTGAGCAACATCTTAAATGAATCGGCCAACTACTTCATCGATTAGTTCACTTTTTATATGGACTCTCAAAAATATAGTGCTATTATCAACAAACAGATTGAGCACATCATACAGATTGATATCATATCTATTGAAGCTATTTTCAATTGTAACAGCCCATTTCCTGCTGTACTGCTCTGTTCAATGGTTTTGAGACCACTCTGAATACTTCCTGATAACAGTTCATAAAGTCAGATCAAATATATTACTCGATCATATTAATTAAGGTCTAATGATCATTAGTTTTTTTGTACAGTTTGGTTTTATCTGTATGTCGATGTGTTGACTAATTAACATATTCAAAGAGTCTGTTTTTAATATACTCCAAAAAGTTTTAATACCTTAATTGTATTTATTTATTTATTTGTTTTTCTAGTGAAACACTACACTCTCACCCGATATTACAATCACTGTAGATTGATTATTTTCAGAGTGACAGTAAAATCTGTTCAGTAGCAAAGCAAACTCCCTCCTATTTTTATTACTTGGTGTAATAGTAAAAAAAATTAAGAAATAAAGCTGTAAAAATGAAAAAGAGCGAAAAGTTTATTGATGATTAAACCTGAATAATTAACCTACAATAATATAGAGCTGATGTTAAATGTTCTTTCCAGTATAAGACGTGCAGGTGATCGATTGCAATCAGCGAAACTCAGCACAGTGATGATATGAACAATGGGCTGTCGGACAAGCTACTATATTTTGAACCAATTAATTAAATACTTGCTATTCAGTTATAAATATTTTATGCAAGAATGGATTACTGAAACATTTGTGTCATTGTACTGTGTCTTAAGTAGAAATTGAAGGCTATTATTACCCACTGTGACGGGTAAACAGAAATAGGAAGATGTCAATGACAGATATTCTCTGTTACTAACATCTACCCTTTTTAATTGCATCATATAAGATTTGGTGGCATGGTGGACAACTAATAAAAAAAAAATTATACTTCTCAAAAAATGTAGCATTATAGTTTTAATTTTTCTTTATAGTCCTTTGGCCTGTGATTATTTTGTATGCAAGTTGTAGGGAGAACATACCTGTTAAAACAACATGCAAGAACAAAAAGAAATTGGATAACTGTTTTCTTTGTTTTCCTGACATAAAGTCATACAAAATGGCCATAATGCACTGTTCTCTTCTATTTCTCACTAGAGTATTCTTTTCTACAAAAATAGTAAATTTTGCTGAAATTTCTTTGTGCATGAACCTCATCATACTTTTGCTTCAGTTTATTTTTATTCCCACCTGCACATCTAATGAGAATCTGGTCCAGCATGTAATTTCCCCCATCAGTGTTTTATGTAAGTGTGGTATGAGTGGCTGTGTTAATATATGTGAAGTGAAAACCAGTGTTAAATAATCAGTTTTTAATATGTAGATGGGCTTTTTTATATCTTGGGTGGCTTTTATCAGTTACACCAGCATTTCTCAACCTTTCAGTATTTGCAACCAATTTTCAATCATAATTTTCATCGTGCTCTCCCTCTCATACAATAACAATGTATTTTGATGCTAAAGCTACACTACTACAACCTTAATTACAAACTTTGCAAATTACCAAGAATACAAGAATACCAAGAAAATTCTGGAATGTCTGCACAAATGTGCTTAAATGCTGCACCTCATTCAATTCCAGCCAGTCTCAGTTGAATCAATCCTTCTATCACTATCGAATCTATTGTAAATGTGTATGTTGTAATTTCCATCTTAATTGCAATTCACGTATTAAATATTCACGGCAGTAGATTTATACAGAATTATGGATAAATTTTTAAGTGGGCGTAAGTGAGCATTAGACAATAATGAAGCATCAACAAGTGCGCAGACAAGTGTAGTTCCGAAAATAAAATCAAGAAAATATTCTCAAGAATACTTAAATTTTGGGTTTACCAGTACAGTAGTAAATGAAGAAGAAAGGCTCAAACATTTTAGCAGCAGACAGCATGAAACATAATAAACTTAAATGACATTTGGAAACGTTTCATAGTGAGTACGTTAACAGACTCCAAGAATTCTTTGAATTAAAGTTAAAATCACGTGGAAAGCAAACATCATTTTTTTTTTAAATTTGTCTGTGAATGCCTCTTTACAGAGAGCCTCACCACCTGTTCACTTTAGGCAAGTAAAGCCTGAATGGCTTTACTTGCCTCTTATAAAGTTTCATATAAAATAGCCAGATGGTAAAAGCCTCACACCATTGGTGAAGAGCTTATTTTGCCAACTGCAATTGAGATTGTAGAAATTATGTTTGGAGATAATTTTGCCAAACAATTGCAGTCCATACCTCTATCAAATGATACTGTTGCCCGTCAAATTGGTGATATAGCTGAAGATGTACATTATCAGTTTTTCAGGAAGTTGCAGGACAAATTGTTCTCAATTCAGCTTGCAGATATCAATAAAGATGCTCATTTCATTGCCAATGTTTGATTTTGTGATGGTATGTCAGCAGTAGAAGGACTAGTTTTCTGCAAACCAATAGAACTCAAAGGAACAGCAATCGCACTATTTACTATCTTAAATGATTCTATAAACAAGGCAAACTTAGAGTGAAAAAATTGCATCTGAATGAGCACCTATGGTGCTACCAATACTGAATGCAGATACTGAATGAGCACCTATGGTGCTCATTCAGTATCTGGAAGATTCCAAAGTATACAAGCACTTGTGAAACAAAAATCTTCACATTATGTCTGACAACATTGCATGAGCCACAGAGAAGCTTCCAAAGAAATGAGTACTGGGGTCTGAATATTGTGTTAACAACGGTTGAAACTGTAGTAAATTATATAAAAATGAGACCCTTAAAAATCAAGAATTTTTTCTGCACTTTGTAAAGACACTGGTGCAGTACATTCAGCGTTACTATTTTATTGCGAGACAAAATGATTATCATGTGAAAGATTTTTACATGTTTATGAATTAACAGATGAAATCGCTATTTTTCTAGTAGAGGAAAACTGATTGGAAGCTGAGAAGTTCCGAGATGGTTTATTTGTGTTGGAATTGAGCCACTTGGTCGACATATTCAAGAAATTAAATACTTTGAATCTTCAACTCCAAGGAGAAAATACACATATGTTGAACAGATAATAAAGTTAATGCTTTTTGTAGGAAATTGGAATTGTGGAGCAGAAATTTAAAGCAAAAAAACTTAGAAATGTTTGCAAATGTGGATGAATGTGTTAAAACTTACAAGGCTGAAGAACAACATGTCAAAGTTGTTTTTGTAACCATTGAAAATCATTTAGCCCTGCCAGCAAAGAATTTTAAAAAGTACTTTCTTGCTGACAACAACTTGGTAGCAAGTAACAAGTGGGTTAGGGATCCATTTCAAAATACTCCCAAAAGGCTCTCAACTGCAGAAGAAGTCTTCATAAACTTCATGGCAAGTTGCGAAATCAAAAGACAATTTAGTAATAAATTACCTTTTGAATTTTGGGCAGGGGTGGATGATGAGTTTTCTGGACTGAAACTCATTCAACTCTTCAAAGAGCATTTCGTATATTATTACCATTTTCAACATCCTACCTTTGCGAAACCGGATTTTCTCCAGTGGCTCTGCTTTGAAGACTAAATATAGAAAAAGAACTCAGAGTGTCTATTTCAAATATAAACTTTCCTTTGAAAAACTTTGCTCTGCAAGTTAGACCCAAGGAAGTCACTAATAATTATTAAACTTGTTTTTAATTTAGTATTGCTAAGTTACTTATTTATGCATTGTGCAGTACTGATAAAATCCTACTTAAAAGTGTATTATGTCAGTGTAAATGTGTATTTTATTGTTTATTATGTCAGATGTATTTTTTTTTTTTGCTTTCCTTTCAGAAAATTAATAATTTTTTTAACAACATTTTCTTTTTGATTTGCAAGCACCTCCCATTTAATGTTATCACCCCCCGCTAGAGGGGTGCACCCCATCAATAAATAATAGATAGTGATTTTTTTAAAGGTATTTGATATTTATTATATTTTAAATGTTGTTAATGTAACCTTTTTTTTCTTAACAGTTAATTAATAGTATTAAACTTTTGGAATAATAATAGATTTAAGATTTATTTATACTTACATTTTTCTACTATTTCTGTAAAGATCAGTTAAGAATTCTGTAAGTTTACCATAATTTTATTTTGTCGTTTTAGTAAATTTTTTTTATTTTTTATTTTTGTTGTTGCAGACCATATTTTGAGTTAAAAGCACAATTCAACCAAGTACTAGAAGAGCAGAAAATCAAAGTGAAAGAACTAGAAAAAAGAGTTGGGGCTGCTAAAGCCAGTTATGCTGAGGCACTTAGCAACCTCGAGCAGATCAGTGATGAGATTCATAGGGTTTGTCAGATCAGTTTATCTATTTTTTATTTAATTGCTGTCATTTGGTTTAATGTGTCAGTAACCTTCGTCAGGTACTCTTTTGGGAGCAATATGTATACGAGCATATATATCCATTCATGAGCCAATATTTTTAGATTAATTTTAGTAATTTTTTTCTTTTTGAATGGGTTCTTGTAATAGAAATTTGATATCGCATTGCTATTAAGTCCATTCAACCGATATTTCAAAATGGCTGTGAATAATTTACAACACTTGAAATTGTAAAATGATATTTCTCAAGATTCTATGAAAATTTTCTGAATGTTTTAAAGCGTGTGATGAAATTTACTATTTCACACAACAATTACATATTAAAATCTTACCAAAATTATATGCTGTGTTTGAAAAATTCAACTTTGAAATTAAGCATTTTCAGAATTACTATGAAACGATCATTTTTCATTAATTTTTTTAAACGTCGTTCACAGTTGCTAAAAGTTTCTCTAAGAAATGTTATTCCGTTATTACAATAAAAATATTATGAGAATTACAGGAACATTGTTTAAGAGATTGTAATATGAAATTATGCAAAATAGTGGAACGTCTAATGTATAAAAGTAATAGACTTTGAATTCAGTTAGTTTCAGTTAGATTGGTCAAACAGTACTATCTTCATCAACTTTGTAATTGTAATGGAAATATGAATGTATTAAAATCATAAATAAGACCTATTCTTTGTTTCACACTACTTTAAGTACTATAAATCATTATTAATAATTGCATCTAAAACCTAAAGTTCTATGTATAAAAAACTTTTCTATAATATATAGCCACTTGATCAGGTTTTGTGTACATATTTGGTTATACAGTTCTCTATGCACATGTGCTTTACCTGAGATAAATCGCACTTCTTGAAAGTTGTTTTTTAAAAACAGTATCTTCATAAAACTTGTTCATGATTTTTCCACTAATAGTGAACAAGTTTTTCAGTAAAATTCATCCTAGCTCCTGCTTCCCTACCATTTGGATTTCTTTAAATCTACATCTTTTTACTTAAACAGAAAATTGTATTTCACAAAATATTCATTGTTAAAAATGTTACACACCCAAGCTATTACAATAGCATTTGATTTTGAATAAAATAAAAAAATAAATTTAAAGAACTGCACTATCCATTTAGGAGACTGACTACTGATGATTACATACCTACAAAATAGACTACTATTTAGTAAATTAACTTGCTTATTTATCCATGCATTTATATTTAGGAATGTACTCATCATCATAGTCAAACAGTTATCTTTCTTGAGTCAGATCCCTTGTACCATCTCCATATCCATTCTCCTGTATTACCTGTAATTAAACTTTTAAGATCCTGATAGCTCCCATTTTCTTTTAGATCATCCATAATCTTTATTCTTTACTGGCCACTTCCTTTCGTAATCTATTGATCCTCTTAGCCTTGTTTTAATCAGTCCTTTCATAATATTTTCCAGCCGGTCAGCTTTCCTGTTGTTAATTTCTTCATCCCCTTCTTCATTTTTCACCTTATCTGTAAATTTAATCTTCTCTGGTCTTTTCCATGTATACATTTCAAATTTTTTCAGCATTTCCTTTTTCTGTTTTTCTAGTGTCCATGTTTCACTAAGAAAAGCACTCCTAACATAACATTTCACAAGATACGTCTTTAGCTTTACTCATCTTATTAAATAATAACAGTTTCTTTCTGTTAAATAGTGTAGCCATTGAATTTCTTATTTTAATTTGTGTTCGCTTTTGAAATCTTCTTTAACTAGTTATAACTATAATAACCAACCGACTAAGTAACTTGCAGTTAACCAGTATAAGTTTCTTTATCTATGGTGGCTAAAAATTTTTACTGTTTTAAGTTTTACGTGTTAGGTTTTTTCTTTTATGCAAACATTCATCAGGTTTTTTTCTTGGTGTAGACTAGCTGTCAGGATACTACACAATGGCTGTGTAAAGAGCCCAGTCTAAGGCTGATGTGCCTATCAGATAAAACCAAACTTCCTAATTTCTCCTTAATATATCCATAAACCCTTCAAATTAGATTGATTAGATTAGATTAGACAAATTAGATTAGATGATGTCATGACATTGTAGATCCCCCTTTTAGATGACATTTGTGATATACTGAGGTATAAAAATTGATGTATAATGTATACTGAGGTATAAAAATTGATCCCTTAATGAGTATCATAGAAATCAACATCACAAGAAACACTTTTCATTTAAGTTGATATCAACCACTTCCAAACATCACTTTCAGGATGCATTAACAGTCCTTGATCTCATTTTGTTATTTTATTGGTGGTCGATATAAGCAGAAACCTGAAATATATTTTTGGAAAATGTTAAGGATCAGCATAAATGCCACATTTCAAGTTTTTTCCACAACAAGCTCAGATGTACTGGTAACAGTGAAACCCATTTTAACCCCAGTTGGCTCCAGGAAGTGACCCTTATAGTTGAAATTCTAGTGGGTATGATAAGCTCTCAAAAAGTGAACCAGGTCTTATTTTTAGCCCGATTATTGAAATATTTGAAAAAGCACACAAGCTGCCTAGCAAACGATCATAGCCAAGTAAAGAAAAATACATTTAAGAAAATTATAAGTATACTAGTTCAAATCACTGAGGTTTCATTATGTGTATATTAAATTTTGATATATTTTGCTGAATTTGTTTACTGTATCTTGCAAAACGTTCCTTTTTTATTTATCGACATGAGAATTAGTTGAATTCATTTGATCAAAATATTTTATTTTTCTTTCTCTTTACATATATATATATTTAATTGTTATTCATTAATACAATAAAACTACTCATTGTACAACTGCATATTATACATTTATCATTTTATACTTATGGTTATATTTATCCATTAAAATTACCTGGATATGTATTTAGGAAAACATCAAATATCATGCGATAAATAGTGATTATCAAATATTTTTTTGTGGTGAAGTGTATCTATCTGTTGATTTTTACTCGTACTTAAAATACCATCTTGTGCTACACACGAAGCAGTCATCCATAGAGAATAAACCTACATTCCTAATTTCTTGATCATCCTTAAACTAACATTTTGGTAACAGTCATTAATTGTTTATTTAGTTATAATCTTTTCTTGGTTTTTTTAGTTTTTACAGTTGTTATTTTGTGTTCAAATCTTTTTCTCAGATTAGAAAATTTGAAACAGAAAAGGAAAGCAAATCTAATGGGAGACCAATCGGAGGGATAACAGAAACTGTGTTTCCATCAGCGAATACCTTATCTACAGCTACTACACTGAGCAGCTCAACAGGTACTTCTGATCATATTTCATTTTTATATTGACATTCACAATAAATTATATTTTCATACTTATAAAGTAAACAAATTGTGCCTACTTCACAGATTGTGAATTTATTTCCTGCATTAAGTGATGATATAGTATTTTATAATTAAATAACTCTCCATCATTTTAAAAAAAATTGATATATTTATAAGCAGTTCTTTTTATCACTTTTTCTCTTGATTTATATATTTTTATATTTTCAGAGAAACTTGAGTAAAAACTTATAATACTGCAGCTTTTAATTTGTTTTTCTATTAGGTTGCCACTACACTTTTAATAAAAAATCAGTGACTGTTTTCAGTTTTTTTTGCAACTTACATATGCAGCATTGTCTTATATTGCAGCTCTCAGCAGCAACAGCTAAATTTCCAGTTCACCACAATAATCAAGCACATCTAACTTCACACTCAGAAAATAAAGCTTTTGACATTTTACTATTACATTGTGAAACGTGTCAGAATTCTTGTATTTTTCTGTTATATTTCCTTCTCTGTGCTTTTTTGTACACATCTATCATGTCATGTATTGTAGCCATAAATTTACCGATATCTAATTTAAGTGGTGTTCAAGTATCCTAACAAATTGTACAGAACCCTCAATCTACTACAGAGGTGCCTTCGAATCTAAAAATGAAAATGATTTTTTTTTTTCAAGTATTAATTTAGTGCACGATTCTCAAACTTTTTTGCCCACCGCCCTCATTGAGAATCAAAAATTTTCTAGCACCCTCAAAATTTTTAAACTTACCATCTTTTAAAAATAATAATTGCAATTTCTGTTTTCAAGATGCACTCTTAAAAACAGCAATTGCAATTATTGTTTTTAGACATGGCATATCCTTTCTGATTTAAAAATTGCATTTTAAATGAGAGCAATTAAAATGCATATTTGGAAGTATTTTTACTAAAATTGCCTTCACAAAAATTGCAATATATAACAACAGTAGTGATAGCATATTCAATATAACAATACAATAATTAAAGCAAAGCTTTCAATTGAAAAATTACACTTACATTAACGTGAAGGATGAATCTGATGTGCTTTAATGAATTTGTTAATATCAGGCTTGAATTTACTTAAAAACAGCTGTAAGTTGCTACGTTCGGTAACATGCAGCTGATTTCTCTTTTTTGTTAGCAACATTACTGCAGCACTAAATCCACGTTCAGACAAATACAGCAATGGGATATTAGAAATCGTTGAACAATCGACCATAATTCAGGGTACAGTTGCAGGATTGGCTTTTGCAGCCAAAATTCTTGCTAGCCATTCTTGAATTTTATTTTTATTTCTTCGTTGTTGACAGTTCTATAAGGTGTTCTAACTGGGATGATCCTGCTGTGTTGACATTTGAAAAAGGATCCACACCCAGTTATGGTATGTCCATATTTAAAATGTCCTAGAATTGTTGTTTGAAATCACTGTAGAGGTTCTCCAAGTGTTGGCAGTAAACAAGCAAGTCGTCGTTGTTGAAGGATACTGCTGATAAATTAGGGAAGTTATTAAATTCACATTTGCCAATATTTCTCTTGTTTAATAGGAGTTTGGCTACCAAAGCAGCAACAACATTTTTTGTTATAATCAAGGTCAAGTTGTCAGCCTGAAGCTGGAGATTAACATCATAAACAATCTATATAGATCTGTCAAATACGCAATATCATTCTTTGATTTAATAAAAGTCGTCATGCAACTCGGTGTCTTTGTTTTCCAGGAAATCTATCACAGAGTCAAACATATTATAAAATCGAATCAGACAAATACCTTTTGATAGCCAGCGCACTCCTGTGTGAAGCAGCAAGTGGATAAAAACTTCACCATGTGCAACACAAAGCTGATTAAATAATCTGTCGTTTAGTGTATTGCTTCTGATTTTATTAACTGCTCTGATAACATATTGCAGTGATGTATGCAGGAATTCACTCTGGTTTGTCATAACTAAATATTGGCGATGAGTGACGCAATGTACAGCCAACACATGTGGAACTTTATTTTTTAAGTACACTATGAAGCCTTTGTGACACCCTGTCATAGTTAGAGCGCCATCAGTAGCAGTTGACATAATATTCTTCAAAAGAATTTGAAGATTAAAAAAGATAAAAAAGATTTTTATCCAAAATCTTTCGATGAAAATGAACCGTTTTCAAGAAAGTTCCAATTTTGATAATTGTACAATCATATTACATTTTCTTTTTGCTCCTCAAAATTCAGAAATAAAAAATAAGCTGCTATTCTCGAATTTTAGCTACATTCCAGGGTTTTTGCAAAAATTTCAAAGCCAGATTTCTCAGAATGGTTCATGTTATTTTGATAAAATTTTAATAAATCTAATTTATGTAGAGTATATTATTTTTACACATTAATTTTCTATCTGCTTGAGATTTTTGCAGAACAATTGAAAAATAATTGTTTATTTTTATTTTTTATTAACACAATTTTTAAGCATCATTTCTTAAAAAGATTTCATACAATGAACCAATTTAAATAAACACTTTCATTGTTTCTTACTATGTAGAATATTAAATTTTGGCAAAAATCTTTAACATCTACAGGTAATTTTTACTAAATTTAAAAATCATTATGTTTAGTTTAAAGCATTTCACATTATCTACTCAGTTTTTTGAATTATTGATTAGGGAAGAGGTCTTCATATTGATGCAAAGTAGAGTTTTAGTTACAATAATCCATTAAAAACAAAAAACAGTTATCAAAATCAGTCTAAAATAACTAATGAGTATGTAGCACACATATGGACACTCTAAAATGAGCTTTCAAGGTAGATTCTGGAGATATCCACTCATACTGATTATGCCTAAGGGGATAATCGGGCTAGTAATTATCTGGATAAGGGGATATTGGATGTCCCTAATACCCTTGCAGGAGTTGAAGGTTAGAAACACAAAGTAAATAGCTGAAAGTTTAGGAGATAGCAAATATATAGAAACTAAAAAAGAGATAGCATAGGATTAAAAGGAATGAAGAAGTAAATTAAGCCATTTATGTGATTAGTGGCAAAGAAATTAATGAGATTGGATTTAAAAAGTAAATTGCACAACATAAAAGCAGAAAAGCATATATTAGTAACGTTACGATGAGAAAATATTAATATTTTAAGATAATCCAAAGGTGAGGTCTTTACACTGATTAATAAGTATGAATACACCGCATTAGATATGTTTCATGCTGTATGTTGAAAGAACTTAGTCTCTATTGGCACAACTTTGCCTTTACAAAATAAGTCTTTCACTCAGATCTGACTTTTTTCTTAATCTTTTATGTTGGACTTCATACCAGTTTGAAGTCAAGCTCATATATTATCCTGCAAAAATATTATTCCACATTACTTGTATATACCTCAACTCAAAAAGGAGCATTAAAAGTAAAGAGAATGAGTACTTTCCACAAAAACATAATTTTTTAAATAAAAAGTATGAATAAGAAATGAATTGTAACATTGATTATAAATCTTAGACTATGTTTTTTTGTTGATTTTTTTCTTTGTTTCATTGTTACTTTAAATTACAGTTTCTTCAAAATTTGTCATCATTCATTTATTCATTCAATTTTTTAGATCACTGGTCAGACTCAGAAACTACTGGCTCCCCAGATTCTGAATCAGAGGATCATTACCTTCAACTGCCAGATAAGGTCGGGCCGACTGCTTCTCCAATAATACCTAAGGTAGATTAAGAAGTGATGAGGGTTACATTATTATTATTATTATTGTTAATATTATTATAAGCTGTAAACCAACTATATTATGAGGGATGGCTGAAATATAACGTGCAGTCACTCATAACTTGAAAATGAAAAGAGATATTCAAATGAATCATATATGGCATAAAAGTACATTTTATTTGCTGCAAAAACTTGTATTTATTTTTCCATGTAGTTTCCATTTACAGCTACTTATTTTTTCCCATTAGTGAACCAGTTTTCTCATTCCGTCAGTGAAGAACACTGTTGGTCTTACCTTGGTACATGTGATGTTTGTGGCTGAGCATAATCATATTATAGAATTATCAGCCCCATGGATTGTTAAACACAACATATGTCTCTTAAGGAATTTCAACATGTCTGTATTGCACAGAATTTACAGTTAACCCAGGTTCTAGGTAATCAATTATATTGTCGCATGTTCATGGCTTGATCAGGATATTGAAAGATTGACAATTAAAATTGTTTATATAATTACAGTTTATTAGTTTAAGAACATACCTAAAATAAGATAAACCAATAACAATGACAATAAGAATAATAAACGACAATAATAAACAACTAACAATAATGATAACAAAAATAATAATAATAAACAATGATTACATACAAAATAGAATTTAAAGTAACTTCAGGATTTATTTATGGGTAATTAAATGTTAAAAACCAGAATTCAGTCCCATTGACAAAAGACATTATCATGACTGCTAATAATTACTCCTTTAACAACTGGTATTGTATTACTATGAAGATAAGATTAGATTAAAGTTCTTTCACTCAAATACCTTTCCTGTTCGCAAATAAAACTACCTTATAGTTTATGAATGAGTTTAGTACTTTATCTCTTTCATTAATTGTCTATCAGTAACTCACCAATTTTCATGTAGCCGATATTCATGTACTGTCCACACTGGAATGCTTGTGACATCATGTCGAACACAAACTTCACCCTGCGGTACTACACAGACAGATAACGCGTTTTACAATCGTGTCAAACATATGCTAATATTCGCTTCTTAAAAACTGATCTTAACTCATCTTTCCAGGAGTATTTGTACTCCTATCCTCAACCTGCAGAACCAAACTAAAGTTGAGTGTGTTGAAGCACAGAACCAGACTCAAATTGAAGGTCTCAGAATGCTTACATTTTCCCATAAATTCCTACCCTGGTCCCGTAATTCTCATTGAACAACATCTGTTCAGGTGTGTCAGCAGACAGTATTGCAAAGAACGATTGTTAAACAGATCTGTTAGCCATACAAAAAAAATTCTTTTAGTTCTTTTCTGGATTCCTTTTACTGTATTTTCTACTACTTTCTTCTTAATTGGCAGGAATCTGTTACCCAGATTCGTTATACTGATCTTGTTACAATTTGCAGATGTTTGGAATTCCAGAACACTGTCAAGAGAATTTTTTGGCAGAGGATTGTGTTTTGAATTTTTTTAATCCGGCAAAATATACTGCCGTTTTTCTTCTGGGGCATAATTATCTTCCCAAGTTTCATCTGCTGTCACCATATTGAAAAGAAAGTCATCTCCCTTATCACAATAATGTTTCAGAAACTGTTCACAACATTCCTTTCACTGTTATTTGTTCATTTCTGTGAGTTTGCAGTGGCGCCTACTACAAATAGATTTTATGATAGCCAGTTGTGCACTCACTCTTTCAGTAGGCCTGTCTGTCTATGCAGTGGTCATTTTGAATCAGTTCATCACCTCCTTTTCATGCTTCTCATCAGTAACAGATACTGGTTGGCCACTGCGAGGTTCATCCTCAATATTCGCTTTACCGGCTTTTGATGCGCAAAATTTTATCGCCCACTACTCACAGTACTTTGGTCAGCAGTTTCATCACCATTAATGTTTTATTACAAGACAGTGAATCTGACTAGCACTGAAATGTTTGTCAGTTGTTTGCTGTTAAAAATTCAAACTCTGCACATTGCTTTAGTCCGATTAATATAGCAGGCATACTTGACTCCATAACAACAATGACTGACAGAAAATGAGAAGATGTGGGTAAACAAGTAAAAATATAGAAGACTGACAAAAATTTAAAACTAAAAAAATCATATATGAAAACATGGAATATCTGAAAAATAAAAATAATTACATCAAGTGTAACTATTATAAAAGGTAGAATTAGCCTTAAAAAGAAATAAAAAGCGTTATTCCGATGGTGTCAAAGAAAATAGAACTTCTGAAATTATCCATCAGAAATAAAAATAAATTTATAAAACAAATAAATCTAGGAAAATTAAAATGGAAACAGATGTGATCAGCTCTAGTGTCTCTTAACCAAGCAACTATTTCTGCAAATGCTTTGTACTAATATTTCAGCAACAGGAAGGTGCAATGTTCAGTGTCAGCAAAAGTTGGTTTAATCAATTTAGAAGATGAGAGTCTGATTACATAACATTAAAATAGTAGATGAAGTCTCTAGTGCTAAAGACTATCCTAACATTTTAAATTAATCGAAGAAGAAAAATACTCAGCTTGTTTGATATTCAGTGTCAATGTAACAGCCTCATTTGTACTGGAAATTTACTTCATTGTAGATATTTGAGGTCGGCTAAAAAGTGTCTGACATTGAGCCAGGGAAAAAAGAATTGCTTACTGATTCTAATTGTGTTCAAATTAGTTTTCCTGTGACTCCATACTCTTAACTGGTGGTTCTTCCATTGCTGAAAACATTTCTGGAATTCTCCTTTCAGTATGACTATAGATTATGTTGTTACCTTCTTATGTCCTCTTGGCTGTCAAATCAGAACCTTTCAGTGGCATCTTCAGCCTGAGGAACAACCCAAAATAACAAGAGTGTGATAAACCTGAAGAATTCCACATTTGGCCAAAAAACCCTTGACTGGACATGAAGATGGATGGGGGTCTTGTCATAATGCAGTTGCCAGTCATAAAACTTTTGCACGTCCAGTTTCTTGCACTGAATCACATCACAATAGATAACTTTATATCAACAATAGATAATTTTGATGATACTGTTTTCTAACAGTTTCTTCATGGGTATGATGAAGCCTTTCACTGTGATGAACAAGCTTGATTTCTCTGTTACACCAGTACACCTAAGACTCATCACCAGTTATCATGAGCTTAACAAAGTTAGGATCATCATTGGCACAGATTTTATGGTCCCCTCAGCACACACCCAAATTATCTGTTAAAATTGTATGTATGGAACCACTAATCCCATTGCCATTAGCAATTTCTTAGTTAGCCCATGGTCATACATGATCAAACTGCACACTTTTTTTACAGTAACCAGATTTCAGCTTGTTGGTGACCTACCAGTGTACTGGTCACTGAAAACTGAAGTTCAACAATTTTTAAATTGTTTTACCACTTTTTAATTTATGTAACTCGAATTGGATTATTGCTGAAGGTCTGCTTAACCTTACAAATCACACTAGACATTACCATTTTGTTAAAATATGATGCAGTTACATTGATGAGTTACATTGTTGAACATGTTCCATCATCAAACACAAAGTAAAAATATACCAAATACATGTTACATGGATTGAACATAGCAGTTATCTGATAGTGACTATATATATTAGTGCTGATAGTGATATATATATATATATATATATATATTATTAATTGTTTTTTTTTTGTGGTCAGTCTTGCGAAGAAATACCATTTACGTACACCCCACAAGTGGGGGAGTGTCAGTCTCACACAGATTCAGCGAGATGTTGTTTAGAGCCTATGTGTGCCCACACCCTACTGACTAAAACTCCTAGTTCACCCTTCCTCCCCACCTGAGGTCGAATCAGCAACTAAGCATAGTATGACCTCGAGGGGTCAAGAGTCCCCGTGCCACATCATCACCATACATCCGCATAAGCATAGATGAGTGATGGCTCCGCAAAGGGCTGTCCATCACCCCTTTACTCTTCGGTCCAGTTCTTCACCTGGTCTCAGGACTTTTTTATTGCATCATTTCCAGTACTTGGTCTTCTCCAATCCTAAACCTCCTTTGGGGTCTCTGATCACTCATAAGAGACACCCCACCTCAGCAAGCTGTCCTCTCCCTATCAGAGCTACCCACCCTTCCCCTGTCGACTAACTCACGATACATGCCTGCGATGTCATCTCTATTCTTCCGCTGAAGTATTTTTGTCACAAAACTAGATACTGCCCCATATTTATTGTCTTCTGCTAACATACATTGTATAATATTATCTACATCTAGGTGGCCTGGCACATGTTGGCACCGGTCTCAATTTTCTACCCATCTCTCACAATCAAAGACTACATACGTGGAGAATCATACTCCCCACAGTAAAGGCATTTTGCATCACTAGCTCTTCTACACCTGTTTAAATATGACCAGAGTGCCCCATGGTTGGTCAGGAACTGGGTTAACCACAAATTCAGCTCTCCAAATCCCCAACTGAGTTCAATCTGCTTGTAACACTTCTGTCCCATCTGTTTTGCCACTGGTGAATCATTTCTGTGTATGTTGAATCTTTGCATTCACCTTTCATTATTTTTATTCTCATTTCTGCCAGCTGTTGCACTGGGAGCACTCGCAGCAAACACTAATATCGCTTCAGTTGACACTGATATCTGAGTAAGTGGATGCCTCCCTAAGAGCTGCTCTCCTTTGAATCCCATCAATGGCACGTCTGTTCCTGTCTATCTTGAAAGCTCTCCCCCAGTCCAATATATCATATAAAATATTGGAATTAACAGCATGGGCATACACCTTCCTCCTAGATGCTCTGGGCCCTGTGATATTGCTCAATACCCAACTCAAGTTCTTCGTCACCTGTCCAGCCCTGACACTTGTCTCCCTCGCATGGATCGAGAAGGTTTGTCTACGGTCCAACCAAATGCCCAAATGCTTTGCCACTGTGACCAATTGGATATGTCTTCCTTCAACTACAATTGGAATATCTGTCAGAACCCTTCTTCCTGCCATTACTACATATTTTGTCTTCTCATAGGACAAGGCAAATCCTTTATTGACCATCCATTCACTAATCAACCTTATGGCTTCGTTTGCTGCCATGGTCACTTGTTCTTCAGTCTTCACTGGCACTACTAATACCAGGTCATTGGCGAAGGTCATCAGTACAACCCCTTCCAGAAACTCCCAATTGAAGGAACCCATCATACACTAAATTCCACAAGGTGGGGCCCATGACGGAGCCTTGCAGCACCCCACCTATGACTAAATCTCACCTGTGAGTCCTCCAAATAATATGTGAGGTATCTATCCTCAAGAAATCTTTGTATCTTCCATCTCAGATAATCATCAATCCCTCTCTCCCTGAGGGTACGGAAAATAGCGTCCCAATGTATCATATTAAAAGCATTTCGTATATCAAGCATGACAACAACGGGCATCTTTCATGTTCGCCAAGTACCCACTGCTGCCTTATCAGCAATTCGCATTATCTGAGCTACTGCATCCAGCACAGATCTACCACGACGAAACCCAAACTGGTGTTCTGAAAAACCTCCAGTCCTTTCGATATTATCATGAAGAGAAGCCTCAAGCATACATTCCAGCAATTTGCAAATATTCTAAACAGATTGGTCTGAAAGCACCAGGTGATCCTTCCTGTCCTGGTTTCTTGATTAATACTAATCTAACTTCCTTCCAGCTGACAAGGATATAATCATCTCTAAGCAGGCTGTTCATCATCTGCAGCATTTCCCCTGGTACATTCTCCACCAGTATCCTGATAATTTCTACTGGAAGTCCATCTGGCCCCAGGCTTTTATGCAATCACATCCTTCTTCTGGCCTCGACAAGCTCATGGAGCTCAAAGTACTTAATATCACCTGCCACTATCTCCTCACAGAAGGGGTCCTTGTACCGAGGGAACAATTCCCTAATACTTGCTTTTACTTGATCTTCAGTCAGGGCAGGCAGTCTTCTGCCTAGTCTCCTGGTAACTATTCTGAAACCTCTGTCCCACAAGTCTCAGTCTAACTCATCACATAGGTCCTTCCAGCACTTCACCTTGGCCTTCTTAATCGATGCCTTGAATTCATGTCTAATTGGTTTATATATATATATATATATCTTGCAGCCTCTCTTATTTCTGGATAGTTTTTTCTACCTGCTCTCTGATATACTCTACATGCCGCCCATGCTTTCTTCCTGAGGTTCCCTACCTCCTCATTCCACCAATATGCGTGCTTGGAATTGGGTCAATAAACCAAAACACCCGACCTCTCACATTCTTCATGTATTATGTCCAGCATTTGGTCCAGAGTTACCAGCTTAGTCATTCAAGATCTTATTCTCTCACTGAAACGAACACAGCCACTTCGGGAGACCACTTTCCTCAGTCGGTTTGGGGTCTGCTCTCAAAGACCACAAACAAATGTTCAGATAATGAATCTTCTTCCAGGATTCACCAACCAGCATATTCTCTAACATGATCTTCTGAGATGAATGCCAGGTCGATCGCAGATTGAGAGTTTCCTCTCTGAAACGTGTCACTTTCTCCATTTATGCAGGTCAAACCTAACATAGTGGCCCTGTCTCAAGTCAAGGAAATGCTATCAACATTTCCTGCAGAATTTGGGCATTTTACATTAAAATCCCCTACTATTAATAAATTTCTCCACCTATGTCTAGTAATCTGTTCACGAAGTTCATCCAAGAAACTTATAAAATCTTCCACTCCAGTATTAGGGGATCTATAACACAAGAATATAGTCAATCGACCCAAATCAGCCCATACATATCTATCACCAATTCCGGTTGCCACCATCGGAATTCCTGCAGTTGGAAAATCAATCACTGCTCCCTGAGTTCTGTCCATCAACCACACAGAACCAGTAGTTGCCTTTATGTTTGGTTTAGAAAGGAAGATCACATCTACATTGTTATTAAAAGCCACTTCCCAGCAGAGGTTTTGTGACCTGATTCAGCCAGTATTAATTTGAAGAAATTTCATTTCCGGCTCTTACACTTCTGTCTTGTGGTCCCCATTCCCACATATAGAACAGACTGTAGGATCTACACATTGGGCCCGGTGATGTCCAGGCTTGCCGCAGTTAAAGCAGTTATTACGCCTGTCCACTTTGGTGCAGGTGGCCAAGACATGACCTGCTCCCCAGCACCAATAACAATGGTTTTCATCCTCTCGTATATAGGTGCGGCAATGTACCCACCAATCATTATTCTTTGTTCAATCAGCTTTTTAGCAGCACCGTAGCTCATAATCACAGTGGCGTTTTTCATCTCCTCAAACCCACGATGAATGGAGGACACCTTAAAAAACCTCCTCTCCTCCAACAATTTGTGTGACCGCATCTGTTATTTCCTGCTGTGATGTTTCAATATCAATATCCTGTATATGAACTACTGTTCTATGACTGTTTCTGGTTTTTATGTGAACTTTTAACTCTGCAACCTTGCTTCTGAGTACCATCTTTAGCTCTTTTGCTTTATTATGCCCTTGGACTCGAATACTCAACTCCTTATTTGATCCTTTGCTCAGAGACAGGACATCACCTACCTCGTCCCTGTTAACCTTCTCTTTCATTGTTCTGAGAAGATCTGTGTATGTTTGACTTGCTGTCCTAACCACTACCATTCTGCTTTCTACAACTCAGGGGGGGTTAGATTTCCTAAACTCCGGTGTCATTTTCTCTGTGGCATTTTCCCATCTTCAGGTATCACCACCCTGACCTTCTCTTCACTCCCTCTATTGAGGTATATCAGCACGTTTCTGACATACTTGCCCAACCTGCCACCTGGTAGCACATACATCAGCAATGGAGAGTCTATAGTTACTCTCCACACCAATCACCAAATCACAATAGGGTTTTCTCTTCCCCTTCCACAGAATCAAATATTACAGAGAATCTGCTTTTCTTAGTAATCGGTTCATCTGTCCTCATATTGGTGGAGTCTTCTTTGATGATATTCCATGACTTAACTTCATTTTTATTGAATCTAACTTCAGCTGTATTCTTCATTTGAGAGACATCTATGAAATAACAAAATAACATATGTCCCCCTCTTCAGTGGACAAACTTGTAACTTGCTGCACTTTTTGTACCATATCAAGAGGCCATCTCCTTGTTACCACTGAAATAAGTTCTTCATCTGCAATATCTTCTTCTGTTATCATCCTCAAGTCCCACTCCCCCAGCCCTTCTGTTTGGGTCGCCTGAGTGATAGTAGTTACGGGAGGCGACATCTCCTTCAACGCTTTGAATCCATCAAAGATTTTCTGCAGTTCCTTCCAACATTTTGTGATGTATTTCCATAAATTTAGACCGAGATGCTGTTTAAGAGTAAACAACGCAATACCCAACAATACCCTATATATATATTTAGCCAAAGAACAAACTGCCTGATTTCAGTTCCACAAAATACCATATAACTGTAGTTTTCACAATGGAGAACAATATAGAATCTGATCATTCAAATAAAATAACATTATTTAACTTCCTTCAAAATTCAGTGAAGGAGAGAGAATCTTTCTCTGATTGAATTTTGTTTAATTATGACCTCAGACATTGTTTTTTATGTATTTTAATGAGGAAAATTTAGATGAATGAAATGATCAATAAAAAAAATATTACACCCTTGCCGGAAATCAAATGTAAGACCAACTTATCTGTTTGTAGCAGCATGGCTGTCCTATGTTAAAAACTTCATTTCAAATTATTCTCCAGAACCTATAGGTTGTTACTCAACCTAGACCTCTGTTAGACAAAGGTTTACGCTGAAGTTTTTTTACTAATTTGTGTATAAAAAACTGATAATTACCTAAAAATTGAAATTTGCATTTAGTTCTAAATTTTTACTTTAGTGAACAGTTCTTGAATGTACTCTTTGTTAACACGTTTAAAGGAAATATTTAGCCCGGGGAGGAAAATTTTACAATCCCCAATTTAGTGCCAGATTCAGCCAAGATATAAATGATAAATGTTTAAAGATTTGATAGCCATAGTATTTGCCATGAAAGAAAGAATGTTTTTAAAAAAATTATGTCTTATTAGCCATTCAGTGGGAAAATTGATTTCTGTTCGTATTAAAAATTGCTTTTTTCTGCATTATTATTGTGAGTTGTAATTTATTGAAGAAAGCCACAGTAATTATAAAAAAAAAATGGCAAAAACTATGCATCAAAGTACCATATTTTTCACTTGTTTTCCTGGTAGTGCAATTTGAACATTCATAACTTTGTTGAGATAATATAAAAAAAATTTAAGAATTTCGATGAAGAGAGTTTTATTATTTGTTTTTTAAACATCTAAAAACATTTTCTGATGCCTCTTTCAATATGATGACCATTTTCAAAATATGTCCATTTCAGTTTCCATTAAAGGTAGGGAATTTTTGCTTTGAATTGTGTGTTTAAAAGATTGTTATGTTCATAGTTTCATAATCTCAGTTTACAAGTTGGAAATAGAGTAAAGAAGGAGATAAGAATTACAACTAAAACTGCTGATAGTATTGGCCATTTGTTAGAAAAGTGTACAGTAGCTTCATAGTGTTATATGATACAACAGCTAACAGACATTATGATAATTTACTAAATAATTATAATTTAGATGATTATTAATTAATAACAATCTTTAGCAACTGAGCTCTAATTCCTGCTTCTCAAAAATTCATCTTTTCCTCTTTATTTTTGTCTTCCACTACTGCATTAATCTGGACAGACATAAGAATACTTACTTGACTTAGATCAGTTTGAACATCAAAATTTTCAGAGAGATACAGATATTTTTATTCTACATTCACTTACTCTGTTGATCTTAATAATTTCATTTCAGTTGACTCTACGTGTATAAATCATCTAGATAATAAACAGTAATGGACCCAGAACAGTACTCCATGGATTCTAGTTTTCTTTGGTGGTTGGGTTTCAATTAACCACACATCTCAGGAATGGTCAACCTGAAACTGTACAAGACTACACTTCATTTACATTCATACATATCCTCATTCATCCTCTGAAGTAATACCTTATGGTGATTCCAGAGGCTAATCAGAAAAGTAAAGAACAGTACTCCAGAACTTTGAAATGCTCTATTTTATAATTACTTATTCTATTCAATCCTTTAATTTAATTTTTACTATTTGAAATATTTAAAAAAATTGACTATGTTACACTTTCTTTAATGATAAACATAAAAAGCTTTACCTGTTCCTGATTGATACCAGTTTATTTTGTTGGTATTTAGCATACATTAGGAGGTATTTTTCATATTAACTATGCTTTCTTGTTTCTTTTACCAGTAGCTTTTTTTACAATATTTCATATGTTCTTAGAATTCACCTGGAAAATTTCCCAGTGCTTAATAGTATAATTAAAATGTGTTTCTTAAATAAGTAATTTTAATCTCTTAATTCTTTGTTTACAGTTTCACGAATAATGATTTAAAATTTATTTCACTTTTGTATAAATTAAATGCAGTCTCAGTAGAGAACATTATTAATTATTATTAATTTTTTTAATTTATTACAGAAATCACATGATGATAAAAGTATACCTTCAGAGTTCCTTACACTTAAAGATAAAACATCAATTAAAAATTCAAACGTACAAACAGAGGTTTATAATCGTACATGTAGATCGCAATCAACTGAGGGAGATTTAAATTTAGACACACATGCGTCAGGCAGCCGGCTTCTGTCCAATGTATTACCTTACGGTTTAGAACAGGAAGAAGAAAATATGATACAGTCATTATTTTCAAAAATTGTTCCTGCTAAGTTAAGACAAAATAGTGTTGATCATGTGTCACTGAAAATGATCAGTGAGACATCAGACAAAACAGATCAAAGTAATTTAGGTTATCACACATCATCAAGCCATTATGTCAGTGAATTATTTACATTATGTGATGAAAACTCAAAACGTGAAGAAAATTCTGGTAAAGATGGAGCTGAAACTTGGTCAGAAGTAAGCTTAACGATTTCAAATAAGACAACACCAGAGTCAGAAAAACAGTCTGATAAACAAGGTGAAATATGGACGGAAGTGAACTTAAATGACTCATCTTCTCAGAGCACTGACACCGGAGATCCTCCAGGTGGTAGTGAGAACTCAAACACTACACCGATACGTTTAAAACTGGATTCTAGTCTTTCTAACTGGATAACTCGATCTTCTGTTGATCAAAGCAGTGGGACAAATGGTTCACGTCGTCAGAGTTTGGACACTCTTATAATGGGTAGCCTTGCAACTGGTGAAAGGGTCAAGGAAATATTATCACAAGGTATTATGAAATTAAACATATCATCTCTTACTGAAAGAAGGTCAAGTGAACCACGAACAGATAAACCATCACTAAGCATTAGTCAGACTAATGTTGTTTCTGCCGGTAAGAAAGTTCCATCACCTCTTGAAAAATCAATATTGTATCTGAATCCAGAAGAAGATTCAGCTTCAGACAGTGAAAGTTTGGCTAGGTGAGTAACTTAAATATTAATAACAAATCATTACATTTATCTTTAAATTTATTGTCAATTTTCTTCCGATGAAAATAATATTCTTTTACCATACTCAATCAGATTAATTTGATTTTTAACAGAAATTTATAATTTTATCCATATTTTATAATTTCTACTCAATTTTAGAACAGGTATTTATAATTAAATATATTATAACCACTTCTCTATAGTTCTATCAAAATTGGATTTTTATAAAATGGATATTAAAACTAAATTAGTGTTACTCTAAATTGGCTTGATTTGAGAATATTAGTTTAAATTAATTTTAATCTCACATTTGAGGATGACAAATGACAATTTTTTTAGAAATTTACTATTATATTTTATCATTAATAAATAAATTTGAATATTAAAACCAGTTCAAAATGGATAGAAGTGTCATCAGGTTGTATTCTTTTGTAGTTACTAATTCTAACATATTCACAAAATCAGCTATTACACATTTATAGAGCCAGTACTACCTGTACTTAAAAAAATCTTGTACATTTTTCGGAGGACTTCATTCTTCTTTCAGAAGTATGAAGTGTGTCCAAGAAAATCTACTTTTTCACACTTCCTGCTTTCATTTGTTTTTCATTCACCAAATCAAGTAATGCAAACAACATAACGTTTTATTAGTATCATCTACAGACTTATAAGAAAAAGACAATGCTAGGTAAGTGTAATGCCCAAAAACAGATTTTTTTTACCTTTAATTATTTGCATATTAATTCAGTAGCCATGGCAAAAACCGACAAAAGTAGAAAAAATATTGAAAAGGATAGAATTTATTTGGGTATCATTGTACTCTTTTTAAACATGTGAGGATCATCTCAGAGGTAGAAAAAATTATTGTTTCAGTAGTAACTGTTTTATTTCCCAACATAGGTTAAACATTCATAGGTTCAAATCCAACTTTATTATTCATGTACGTACATTTTTTTTTAACTTAAATATATTGATTTATTAATAATTATTAACCTGTGATTGTAAAAAAATTTTGACAATAAATAATAATTCAAAAATAACAATACAAAAAAAATATTTGAAAAATACCAGAAGTTGTTAACAAAATAAAATTTGATATACTTTTCATTTTAATTCAGAAATTTTTACAATCAGAGGTTAATAATTATTAATAAATCAATATATTTAAATTTTAAAAAAAAGTTTAAAAAAAAATATATGTATATGAAATTGGATTCGACTTCATATACATGTGCTAGGTTACAGATTTGACATGTTCTTGCTTACACCACATATCTACTTGAGCGAGGTGAAACAAAATTAATATATAAACTAATGCAAAATGCTAAGGAAGTTTTTAGGGCCATTTTTCTTGAGTATAATTGAATACTGCATGTCTGTATTTTGTGATGAAGACATGTAAACAGTGTACTATTCACACATGCAATATTGTTCAAATCGGTGTCCAGTGTTGTATGCACTGATTTTTTCAAACATTAGTGTAGGTATTAGAGTTACCGATGAACTTGAATGAACATGGCAGCACAGTGTAATGACAGGGGGATCATCGGTTGAGCAATGCCTAGCTACCACGCAGGAAAAAGCAAATGTTTTCATTTCAGAGTACTGCTGTGATCCTTCTAATAAAGACTATTTATTAAATGTTGGTATCAGCAGTTTAATAATATAGGAAGTGTAGTACTTTTGACTCATCTTACAAGTTTACAACTAGGAATACCACAATCAATAACTGTGACAGTTCCACACAAGCACCTAAAAGTTTATACATACAAAATTCAGCTGGTCCATGCAATTGCAGATAATGTTGAACCACACTGTTAAAATTTTGCCATGGACATTTTTGATAAAGTGAATGTGTTTTTAGAAAAAGTAATCTTCTCTGATGAAACTCTCTTCCACGTATCTGGTCACATTAACCAACCATTATAATTGCTAGATTTGGGGTAGCAAAAACCCTCATGCTGTTCAACTAACACAACAACATAGCCTGAAAATTAATATTTGGTGTGCATTGACTGCTTATAAAGTGATTTGACTATTTTTCTTCTTCAATAGTTACTAGCGCTAGTTATCTAGACATGTTACAGGAGTATGCAGTACCACAAATTGAACATTGGTAACCCATTATTTACTTCCAACAAGGTGGCCCACCACCACACTGGGGTTTACATATTAGGGACTACTTACATGAACAATTTCCTCAGTGTTGGATTGGCTGTGACGGACCAATCCCTTGGCTACCTCATCCACTGGTGTTACACAAATTTCTTTCAGTGCCAGGGGTGTCTGTCAAAGACGAGGTGTATGCAACAAAGTTTGTCAACATCTCAATGAACTAAAAAGAAGAATTAAAGGTGTAGTTAATGGAATAACTCCAGATATTCTTCATAATGTGTGCATGAAATTTAATCTTGTGTAGACATTTCATGTGTCATAAAAGGTGCTCATGTGGAACTTGTTGAAGTTAATAAGTAAAAAAAAACTGAAATGCCCTGTTCTACAATAAAACATGCATGTAAGTATATTGTTATTTTTTTTTGTTACTTTGTTTTTTTACTTGGTTATTTTTTATTAGCACATAAAATGTAATGAATAATTATGATCACCTGTATATTATTAAGTATTTTAAACTGTTATGTTATTTATCCCGAACTGTTACACTGTGATTTCATGAACTTCAGTGTGGAAATGCTGAATGATGACCAGATTTCATCACTGATGCTTGATAATGAGATTCAGGAAGCATGTCAGCAGGTCCTTGGTACTCCTTTGTCTGAAGTGGCCTACATTCAAAGGTAGAGAGGGAACCATTCAAGCAGTCTTCCTTTTAAAAATAATTTGTTTTTGGTGAGTGATTTATTTTGCTTATTTGTAATTTCTTTCTCCTGAATTATAAATAATCAGAGAAATTATGAAGAATCCTTTCTGTAGATGTGGCAAGAATTTGTATTTTGGATGAATTTTTTTTTTTTTTAATTGAACTTAAATTAACCATCTCAATTTTGAAATTACGTATATAATTAAGGACATGTACTGATTACAGAATAGTATAATCAGCTCTCAATAATCCGACAGACATTCTTTAGTCCAGCACCTCCAGTAATCTGACACTTTTCATCTAACTGCTGAGGCATCCTGACCCCTGTAGGGAAGACACCCTCCACCACCTCTCCATTCCTAGCCCTTATGACCTTTACTGGATGTCATCTTCGAAACCTCGGCTTTTGACATATTCCAGTCTGCCTTGGCCAGGATACCACTGATGTGAATGCCATGAGTGACATTCCCATCAGTGTACTACTATTTAATGAACTAAAAACAAAACACATCTCACCGAGTCTTAAGTAAGACTGAAAGGACTTAACAAAACAGGGGAACTGAACTACCTACCTATAGAAAGTAAAAGTTAGTTCAACACACAACATGAACCATAAAAATTTTACACGGAACAATAACAACACTGTAACAATGAAACAAAACAACAACAAAAACATAATATATAAAAGAAAACATCAACAAAACAGAATACAAGAGAAATCCAAGCAGGGCTTTAGATCCCCTCAGCAATCATCTCCTTTGCCATCAAACTCCACCATCCACAATAAAGGACCCAACACGCTATCCTGGGAACATCCCTTGGACAGCATCTTGCCAACTTCATGGCTGCCCCCACAGAGTAGCACATCCTGATGACTGAAATAACTTACAATTCACTTACATTACATTCTCTTTTTTGGAGTTGGTAAATAGCAGAAGGCCACCGTAAAGTATTAAATACTCCAGAAATGTCTAGGGAAATCCCCAGGACATATTCCATCTCAGTGGTCGTTACCACACTCATTACACGAAGTACAGCATCCTCAGTATCCTTTCCGGGACAAAAACCATGATTCTCCATCAACAGTCTTTGCAAGGTTAACCTCTCAGTTATACGCAGATACAAAACCTTTTCAAATACCTTACCAATAACCAGAAGCAATGTCAAAGGCATATACAAAGAATTAACAGCAGGATCCTTGTCGCCACTTTTAAACAACAATTTTACAGTTCTGTTTTTCCAACACACAGGGAAGTATCCACCAAACAACAATTTATTAAAAATTCATGTGACAACTCTTATAATCACCCCCAACTGAGCAAACAAGAAACTCCATTGTTATTCCATCAAAACCTGGGGCCTTGCCTCTACCTAAACTACAGATAGCTTGACACATCTCAGCCTCAGTAATCTCCAAGGACACTGCACCCTCCGTGGAACTGAGCAATCTCTCATCACACTGGCAGATGGTATGCAGTCTCTCCAGCTTCACTATTGTCAGGCATCAAAATTCTAGTAATTTGTATAAAATTTCAGAAGTATCCGAAATGACACCAAACCTGGTAGAGAGAACAGGCAGACAGAACGTTCTTTCATCGTTTGTGTCCCAAGACCCTATATACAAGGTGTGTGAGAAAAGTAATGAGACTGACTTTTTACTTACCAAAGTTTTTATTTTTTCAAACAATATTATCCCTTTCAAAGTAGTTCCCTTGGGCAGCTATACCACTGGCGGAGTTGTTGTTCCCACTCCTGGTAGCAGCGCTGGAAGGCTTCAACTGGTCGGTCACACCGAATTGAATGTTCTCCAGAGTTCCAAAATGACATCCTTTTAAGACATGTTTCAATTTCAGGAAAAGGAAAAAGTCACAAGGACTCAAATCAGGTGAATAAGGGGATTGAGGAACCGTAGGAATGCGTTTTGAAGTAAAAAATTCCCTGTTGAAATGGCCGTGTGACATGGGGCATTGTCATGATGAAGCATTCACTTGTCTGCAGTGTCTGGTCTCACACAAATCACTCTTTTCCTGAGCCTTTTAAGGACACCTTTGTAAAACACTTAGTTGACAGTTTGTCCTGGAGGAACAAATTCTTTATGCACAATACCTCTACTGTTAAAAAAGCAAATCAGCATGGCTTTGATCTTTGATTTGCTCATTCGACATTTTTTCAGTCAAGGAGATGACGGAGTCTGCCACTCTTCGCTTTGCTGCTGTGTTTCAGGATCATACTCAAATATCCAGGATTCATGACCTGTGATCACACGATTGAAGAATTCTTGGTCATTGTCAATCCTCTCAAGAAGATCAGCGCACACGTTTCTTCAATTGTCTTTCTGTTCCGTTGTGAGGTTCTTCGGCACCAATTTCGCACAAACCTTTCACATGTCCAAATCGTCTGTCAAAATTTGATTTACAGTGAGAGTGTAACTTATTTAACTGTTCTCTCATCATCCTTATTGTTAAACGACGGTCTGATCTCATAAGAACCCTCACACGCTCAATGTTTTCATCAGATTTTGAAGTTGAAGGTCTCCCTGAACGAGGTTGATCTTCAACGTGTTCTCGGCCTTCCAAAAATGATTTGTGCCAGCAGAAAACTTGTGCTCTTGATAAGCAATGTTCCCATATGCCAGTTTCAACTTTTCAAAGGTTACACTCGCGGATTCCCCAAGTTTAACACTAAACTTGATTGCATAACATTGCTCTAAATCCCAATGCTCCATTTTCGTAACACACAACAACTTCACTGATGGTGCTGTCAAAAATAACGTGTTGGCTGAACGGAGTTGAAACTCATACTGAGCATGTGGAAGGGATGAACAAACCGGTCTAGCACAGACCGGTAGACACAGCGTTTCCAGATCGCTTGCAGTGTTACCAATCTCACCTTGTCAAAAGTTACAAGGTGTGTGTCACTTTTCTCACACACCTTTTACTATGCCCCTGGGATCCCTGTTTCCCTGCTCATGAACATAGGAATGCCAGGAGTCCCTTTTCGCAGTCCAGACTTTATGAAAGTAACGAGATCTCAGATCCCTGTATTCAGCAGCAAAGACTGCTCGTCATTCCAGATCACCCTCACTTTGAAAAGCTCACCACAAATGACAAACAACCCTCTTCATGCCTGACAGTTCCTATTCCACTATGGTACATTCCTCTCTCAACTGGAACTTCAGGGAATTGAACACTCAGTGGCATCAATAAAAGCCACCAACAAACCAACTGCCAGATCTTCCAAATCCAAGACATCCAGACTACAATCCAAAACTTGGAGCCTGGTCAAAAGAAAATCAACAAATTTCTTCCAGTCTGCACATCTGTGCAGGAAATGACCCTGCTGAACTGGAACATTACATCGGTAGCGCTCACTCAAGCCCCCAGCAATCTCATAGACAATCAATCGATGATCACTTAAGCAATCAACTACCTTCCAATTACAAACATTGGCAGGCATAAACCTACCAACAGTAACATCCATGTTTGTTCCACCAAACAATCAACACCCATCTACCATATGTACGTAGGTGGGCAACTCACCACTTACGTTATATACCTGTAGATCATGCTGGGCTAAAAAGCCCTCTATTAATTCTAATTCCACCATCATCGGTGAAGCCACTATGCCACAAGAGTGATTTCTCTCACATCTGCCAGGATTGAACCAGTGCCAGCAAATTGTAGGATTTTATCCCAGACCTCTAGATGACGATCAGCATGATCCCTATACTGGAAATACGAAAATATTCAAGAAGCGCTATGGAATCCATACTAACCACCATAGGTAAGAAACTTTCTTGTAATTTTACTGCCATCAAGTCATATAAAGAAAAATTAATAAAGACAGTCCAAGAGTTGAGTCTTGGTCCTGACCAGGTTTATAATGCTGATGAAAGTTATTTTGGAGGCTTCTGCTGAAGAAAAAAAAATGTGATGAAAAGAGTGTTGCAGGTCGCAAAATATTGGAAAAAATAATTATTTTTATGCCTTGTTCAAGTGCAAGTGGTACTCATAAACTTGAACTGCTTGTTATAGGCAAGTCCAAAAATCCTAGGGCTTTTAAAAATGTAAAATACAAAAATCAAACCCGAGCATGTATAACAAGGGAAGTATTTTTTGAATAGTTTAATGAGCAGTTCGTGTCATAAGCAAAGAAATTCCTTAAACAAAGAAGTTACCAGAAAATGCATTATTACTTTTAGACAACTGCAAAGGGCATGCAGATGAGGAAGACTTAAGAAGTAAAGATGGGTTTATCCATGTCTTATTTCTTCCGCCAAATGTTGCTACTATCATTCAGCTGATAGATCAAAATGTAATCCAGATGGTTAAAACAAACTACAAAAAGAGTATTGTACAGTGTAATTAGTAAGTCGGAAAATACACTTATTTTAAAATGTTTAAAAGAAATAAATCTTAAAGACTTGTGTTTGATCTCGCACAAGCGTGGGAAAAGATTCTTGCCAAAACAATTGTGTGCTCTTGAAAAAATTTGTGGCCAACTCATTCTCAGTTATATGAAAAACACAAAAAACCAGTGGAAAATGAACAAATACCAAAGACATCTGAAAGTAGTGATTTCAGTCCTGTTGCTAAAATAAACTACATTAGGGAGTCACTAGACCAACTTTGCAGTCATGACGACTCAGAAGGACTGACTCAAGACGATATAAATGAATGGTTGATCAGAATTGAAGATGAAAATTATCAGTTGATGACCGACTGGAAATTAATTGAAGACGTGCTGGATCAAGACAAAGACAATGATGACAGCGAAAACGTGACACCTTCATCATCGATTAGTACCATAGGTCACGAAAGTGCTTTGAGTGCATTTAACATGTATATCAAAAGAGCTGAAGAAAATGAAGTGGTAGCTTCCAATATTTTAACATTTAAACATTTGTTAAAAAAATAATTTTAAACTGTCCATTAAACTAAAAAAACAAAATGTCATTGAGCAGTATTTTTCTGTTAAGTTAGTATTTAGTTGTATTATTTTTATTTTCTTAATCGAATTACATCAGTTATTCAGATTAATAAATGCATATGAAAGTACATAATGTTTTGTGTTAGTTATTCCATTGAAATTAGGGTAATTCCAGTCATCTGACTTCAGGGCTACCCGATATTCATTCGATTATCAAGAGCCTACAGTAGATGTGTTTAGAAGGTCACTGACCTTCTATCAGGTTTAAATCTAAATCATTTATATTTGACCTTAAATCTAAATAGGAATCAGAAATTTCCTTCTGATTAAATCTGAGTTATATCATCACTGTTATATTTCCAAATTACTTAAGATCAAATTAATGATTTGGAACATTCTTTACATATATAAACAAAGTATACTGAAATAAATATAATGTAATTGAAAACAATTAATTGACAAATAAACTTTTTGAACTCACCATAAACACTACTTCAAAATGTACAAAAATCAGCAATGAATGGTTGCTCACTTATCCACAATACCTAATATATATATATATATATATATATACAGCTTTAGAGTTATGAAGCACAGGTTCTTCCACATATGTGTCATCTGAAGATCAGATAGAACACTACCAACTCTAAAAACTATCTGTCACTGATAAATGGGTATAACACATTCTTTAAATTGTTGTTATATGAAATGATGATAGTAATAATTATAATAAGAAGAAGAACCATGAAATATAATATATTAAAGTTACATGTATATATATATATATATATATATATATATACTTGAATCAACTTAACAAACATCGCAATTTTTACAATAATTTAACAATATGATGTCTATTGCACCTTTTTATCACAAACACAGGTCACAGTGGGTAAGCCATTCCAATGCTTCAGAGGTAAGATCACAGATGTCTTGTAAAAAGCCTCTAAAAGATGTACTTGAACAAACCAGGGCCAGGTGGTGATCGTTTGCTCTTCAGCTCTCCACATCAGTCGCATCGTGGGCTTTCCATAGCTCCTCCATTGGGTCAGGTTCTTATTGCAGATACCATGATTTGTGCGAATCCTGTTGATGTTACACCACTGTCTTCTGGGAAGAGTAAATCCTGGTACTCTCAGAGTTGGATCTGTTACAAGGTTGGAGTTAGTGATATTTTGACCTTCCCATAGTGATGTCCAGTGATCCTTTGTGACCCGATTGGCAGTTGCTACAGGTGGATGTCTAGACTTCAGTCTTGGGTGCTGTTTGAGAAAATCTATATTGGCATGAGTACATAGAGATGGGTTAGCATTATATTTTTCCAAATGTGATTTGAGGGCTGCCATTCGTCTAGTTTGGGGGATGCGGTATTACTAAGCAATGGCAGCCACTGGAGCAGAATTCTAATAGTTCCAGTTATGGTTCGTCTAGCCTGGTTCAAATGTGTGTTGAGCTTGATCTGGCAGCTATTAATCCAAACAGGAGCACAATATTCTGTGGTTGAATGTACAAGGGCTAGTGCACTGATTCTTAGAGTTTTGACGGTAGCTCCCCAAGATGAATTGGCCAGCTTCTGAATCAGGCTGGCTCAAGTTTTAACTTTAACTTTATAATTTTTCAAGGTGTTGTTTAAATGTAAGTGTTGTGTCTGTCAAGCATGACACTAAGGTATGTCAGGTGTGGGTTATGTTTCAGTGCGACTCCTTCATAATTAACGGCAAGAGTTTGTTGAGCTTCCCTGTTGTTCAGATGGAACATCATGACTTCAGTTTTATTTGGATTTGACTGGAGTCCCCATTTTTAAAAATATTTACTGATTGTACCAAGGTCTTCTGTCAGTACAGCCTCAGTTTGGGCTAAGTTTGCTTTGAGTACCAATGGGAATATCGTTTGCATACATGAATTTTCAAGATGTAGTTGGTGGTATATCTGAGATACAAGTAGCAAACAATAGAGGTGCCAGTACAGATCCTTGTGGTAGGCCATTTTGTAGGCTGTAGAAAATACTTGGCATTCTATTGAGCTGTACTTGGAAAATTCTATCACTCAACATCTCATTCAGTAAATTAAAGAACAATTTGCAAAGTACAAGATGATACATTTTGAGTAGTAGTCCTTCTTTCCAGACTGTATCATAAACTGAACTTAGATCCATAAAAGCAGCAGATGTTTTGAGCCTTTGTTGAAATCTTTTCTCTACGTAGATTGTAAGTGAAAGGACCTGATCGCAGCAACTTCTTCCTGGCATAAAACCAGTCTGCTTCATCGGTATACCATTATTGACAATGGGTGTTAGACACACAAGTAGTATTCTTTCTAAGATCTTGACTCATACACTTAAAAGTGTTATTGGTCTGTAGCTTTCAGGTTGAGCGATGCCCTTCCCAGGCTTAGAAGTGGCAATTACTTTACTTTTCTTGAAAAGTTTTGGTAACTTACTTGTTTATCTTGATATCATAAAGATTTAAAAGCCATCATTTTGTGTTTGGATCAGTGTGTTTAATAAACTCAGGATATATGTTGTCTAATCCAGCTACTTTTCTACATTTTGTTAAATTGATTGCAGCATTGAATTCTTCCATTGTGATATGGTTCCATTGTGATATTATCAATAATGATCTTCAATAGGTTCTTAATTCTTTTGGCTATAGCTTCTGGCCTAGGGGTGTTAGTAGTGACAGGTGTTTTTTGTCTGGTTTCCAGCTTGTGCAATAAATTCCATGCTGTCCTGCTGCTATGCTTAAAGTTGAGGCTCTCCAGCATTTCTTTCTAACTGTTCTAGCGTTGTTTAGGGCTTCTAGCAATTGCTCACCTAATGCCTCTTGTGCATTCATAAGCATTGTACAATTCTTGGTACTCTTCAGTCCAACAGGGAATGTAGGATTTTATTACTCCTCAGGGGATATATTTTTTGACAGAGCTGATTACTAGAGCAGCAAATCTTTTGTAGTTCACTATTCTTGATAAATCCATCTGATGTCATCCTCTAGTTACTTTTTCAATTTATCCCAGTTGGTTTTCCTAAAATTCCATCTAGGCAAGGGAAGAGATTAGTTGATGGGAATTGTTGTGCCTAAAGTGGTGACTATCAGTCTGTGTTGAGAATTTGGAAAGTTGTCAAGTACTTCTCTAACAGCTTGGCGTAGTTGTGCACCTGTGGTTATAAAAGTTAGGTCAGGATTATAGCCCTTCCTCTATCTTGCAGAATAAAATGTGAGTCTCTGCTTAGCATCAAAGAGTAGATTAAGGTAGATTAAGATTAAGAGTAGATTAATGCTTCTCTCTACCCAGTCTTCTAGGTTTACCCCCTTGTGTTTTGTTGTCATTATATTACCAAATTTGGTGGTGTGAGTTAAAATCTTCTCTATATATAGACAGATGATTAAAAACTGGGATTACGCTGTTAGGCCACTGTGCATTTGGAGGTTTATAAATATTGACGATTGTCATTTTTTTGACCTTTACAGCTAGTACAAAAAGATCTTGTGAGGAAGATGAGTGGGTTATCGAAACATTATCAATACCTATTCTAACATATGTAGCAACTCCATATTTTGGATGATGTATTGCTGCAGCAAGATTATACCCTGGTATATAGCCTTGTGAATGAATATTACAATTGTCAGCTGCATGTGTTTCCTGGATTGTAATAATGTCAAATTTTAATTTAATTGCTAACTTAATAATGTATTCACTATTACTTCGGCTGATACCTTCTATGTTAATTTAGCATATTCTTATTCTGGAGCCAATTGTCAAAAAGTCCTGAGGAGGACTGTTACAAAGTTTGGCTTGCCTTGTTTTCATTGCAATCTATTTACCAGGAGATCAAAAAAACGAAAAGACAGCCTGGCAGTTCTTTATTGCTGCTCATTTGGTGTTAAACAGGGGGCATGTGTAACATTCTGTTACAGATGCAAACAGCTTTACCCCCATTACACTAATAGATATATAAAGGTTAAAACAATATTATAAATTAAAAAAGCAAAGTACACTGTAGCTTTCATTATACAAAAACAAAACAAATGATCCACACTAAAAAACCGACCAGATAGTCAGTGCCCTGTAAATATATAAACTTAATTGCTCTAACTGCACAAAATTCTACTTTAGACCAAAAGGTATACCTTAAACGATTACAATAAATTTTTAAGAGAACTCTACTCTTCCACAGTCAGCATGTCAAACACCTCATAGAAACTGATCACATTTACAGTAACTTTTACTACCTATATATTCTGTACACAAAAACACAACACAAATAGAATGTATCAAAACACTACAAAATGAAAAATTACTGCTCTTGCATTTAAAGTATTTCAGCAGTAAAGCAGAATTACAGCTGACTGGATTTGAGAATGTACAACCAACTAAACCAAATGAATAGTTCAAATGTAATATGCTGTACAATAATAAATATGTATCCTCGACTTGCCAGAAATAACTCCATTCCAAATAGCAATGCTAGTATCACTGAGGAAGGTTGCAAATGCAATTAAAAGTAATCTGACATAAGTGGACAAAAGCAATCAAACACAAATTTTGTTTGATTTTTCATTAATAAGTTAACATTTTCATGTCATTGTTTAGTTTTGTCATAAATTTTGTGACTTGGAATTAAAATATCAAACTTTAATGTTTTATAATTATCAAACCCCAGATCATTTTGTATTTTTGTTAATCATTTCAATCTGTTATTCAAGTTATATTTGAAATTTGTTCATTTCTCATTATTACAGTCTGCGAGTTAAATTATCACTCTTATCAGTCAAGTGATAATTGTTGGAAATAATTATCTAGTGTGATTTTACTGTATATTAAAAACCTTTGATAATGTGTTTGTAAATTTTGTGTTACATGCTTATTAAAAGCAAATAAATTATGGAAGTGTAATAGAGGTGTGTAACAACCTGGTCCAATGTAGTTTAATTTGTTTGCTTTTTTCTTTCAGATCAGTGCTGTGTCATTTAACCATCTTTATGTTGAAAACTACAGCCTGCAGATATAAAGCAATTATATTCTGAAAATTCAGTGTTGTTTCAGTTAATATAATTGCTTGAATATGTTAATTGTATTTTTTTTAAATAATTTCTTTCAAGTTTAATTTCTTTTTGATAGTGTCATAATGATGATATCATGGGAGGGGGTATAATTAAAAAAAATTGCAGGTAGCTTTGTGTCATATATGGATGTGTGTGTGTATATATATATATATATATATGCTAACACTCCGTCATTGATGTCAGCTAATTCAGTTGTTTGTTTCTTGTTCATTCATTCATTCATTCATTCATTGCATGATAATTTTGGTGTCATTGTTAGTTACCAGAGCCATATTTTTTTGAAGTTTTAAACACTGTGATAGTGGAATTCAGAAACATATTATTATTGTTGAGAAATTGCATAATTTTATATTGTGAAATTAAAAATATCATGTGAGAATGAATGGCTATTATATTATTAGTTACTCAGCTGCATTATTAGTCATATGTATCAGTACATTTGTATCAGAATTTAGTTAACTTAAAACTCTTTCCTTGATGGTGTTGTAATGGCACAGGATGTGCAGCATGCTCTGAATTGTATTAAAATATTTGGGTAAATTTTAATATCTATTAACATTTCTATTTATATAATGGTATGTATTTTATGGAGCAGTTATACTGTTTGGTAATATAGTTAATTAAAATCTGTAGCATTTTTTTTTTTTTTAAGAAAAATATTTGTATATTATCTTATGAATTCTTTGTAATGTGGTTTTTTTGTAATCGAATGAATTTATTCATTATTTTATCTAAAATATCAAAATTATTGTATTCATTATGCAACACTTGCTGTTCTACCAGAAAATACATACAGTACATCAAAGTTATCTTAGTATATTCTTATGCAAATCAACTTCATTTTGAGGGTTTTGTGCATCCCTGATGGTCATACAGCAGTTTATGAAATGGAAGTATACATACAAAAAATCCTATTCTTCTAATGGAAAACTGGATGGTTACATTTTTATACCTACATAATTTTAGCAAATTGTAGTTTTATCAGTAGGAATTCAGACATAATTTTAGCAAAGGTAGTTTTATCACGAAGAATTCAGTAACAGTACATACTGTTATAAAATGTGATAAGTTTAATTGTAATTTCTTTTCAAAAAAATATTTTTAAAATTTCAATTTATCACAGTTTTAATCATAATATGAGAAATAATTCATTGATTAAAGTAATAAAAATTATTACCTCTTTGTTGCTTCTAGTCATATTTTTAATCTGATAAATTTTATTAAAGTAGTGTGTTACAAATTATAAAAAAATTAAAGAAGAAAGGTAATTATTTTTATTACTCTTTTCTTCAGTCTTTTAATTGTTTCAACATATCTCTTTATTCCTTTCTATTCTGTGCTGGTGTCTTTGCCTCAATATAAGTAGCAAAGTAGGCTACTTATCACAGATAAATTCATAGCCTTATCAAGAGATAAGGTATGATTTACAAGTTTGTGCTTGTAGTTCATAGCCTTATATTGAATTTCAAAACGGTCCCATAAAATGAGAACTGTCTGGCACCATTCCTACTCTGTCTTCTCATTCTGTTACAGTTCTTTCTCTACATTCTGACTTCACTTTTTATCTTGATTTTAAATACATTGTTGTTCTTTTCACTTGTTTATTTCTTCACCTTTTCTTGTAGTTGCTTATCCGAGCCATTATGGACATTTGTTCTCAATTGTTTTCATTTAAAAAATTTGGAATTCCTTGTGTTTGTTCCTGATATCAGGATAATTAAAATTATCCATATAAAAAATGTATGGGTGTGTACCGTCAAAAATGAGCCCTAAATTATCTAAGATTTTAGCGTCAGGATATGTACTTATATATAATATTTTACACTGAACCCTTTTTTGCTCTGATGGACAAGTAGTCGCTCTTTTTCACTCTGTAAACATCAGACATATTGTTTAGTGTAACTTCATGCTTGATTTCTTCAGCACATTTTAGTTCATCTTGTAAACTTACTAGGTATTTCTTTTCAATATATTGTGATGGTTAAATTCTCATAAGTTTGTATTATGATTTACAAAAATATATTGCAAATCATCATGATACTTCACACTTTTTTTAGATGTTTACTGCCGATTTACCTGAGGTCATTTTCTTTTATGAAATTGATCAGGTCAGGTCCCAGAACTCTTTTTGTACCACTAAAATTTACCATTAAATTCTTTTTCAAATATGGTCAGGTAGTCTTTTTAACACTATAGTAAAATTCACCATATAGTTACAAAACTAGCTATATAGTCTAATATAATCTAATCTACTCTTATAGATAATGAAAATCTTATATATTTCTACCGATGTATCTTATTATATTTTTGTATCTTCTTTAATTGAAATCTGTACCTCGATTTCAAGTTTACCTGATCTGGCGTACGTAGTAACTAAAATGTGGCAGTATATTTGAATTATTTGACCAAAAGCACTCAATTCTGTTAGTTTGTCTCACATGTAAACACCATATCCGGGATTATTTTCTTCAAAACCTCAGCTAATGTCAAGTGTTTCAACAAGTTGTCAATACATTTTTCTTTCTAGTTAAAACTTTCCTTCTCCATTTTACTTCATCGTTATCTTCATTAGTTTTTGCTGTCGATCAGGAGCTATATCCTCCCTCAAAAACTGGTATATTTTGCTTCTATAGAAATCATTCATGTCAACAGTAATTTTGTCCTTTATATTTCTGATAGTTTTTCAGTTAAGGAAGGTTCTGAAATCATCAAATGCTTTAGGTAGTTTGCTACCTTGATTGATTAGGCTATGAATTTAAAATGATAAAATTTTAATTACTTCAGAGAAGCTTTCTTACTCAATAAATTTATTGTATTTTAATTTTTTAGCTCTATCAAAATTATTTTTTCTGGTAAATAATTTAAATTTCTATTTTGACCTCATGCCGGTCTATATGCATGCTGATATCATTGTTTAATCTATCTGCTTTTAAATACTGCTGAATATGTGCTAAATTAATTGAGTAACTAGGGCTTTAGTGATGAAGTATATATTTAAAAATAGATGTTTTACAAAACATACATGTTAATATCAAGAATTTATTGTTCGTTCCTCGTGTAGTTATATTTCTAATGAGACTTCATCATGATATCCGTGTAATCGACCAAAAATATGCTTTTACAAACCGATTATAGATCATAAAGTATCAATAAATAGGCCTAAATTTTTTTTAGTATCTTGTAAGTGTTATGTTTTGAACTAATTTTTTAGTACCGGTATATAATTTATTTTAATTGTACAAATGTAAATACTAATTTATAGCTTGTAGTAGTGAAATAATGTAAAAGAAGCAATATTTATTATAGCATAATTTAGTTTTATGTCATGTTATTGAAAACTAGTAATTTGATTACGGTAGTGAATAATATGTATAGAATAGCCAATTGTTATTTTTGAAATGAAGAATAAATTTTATCGAAAGAAAATTATAACATAGAATATTTTTTTGAACTCTGAGAAGCCATTAAAAGTTTTTATCCTCTACTCAAAATCATTAGTAATAAAAACACATTATACTCTTGCATTATATTTTTTTTAAAAACATAGATTGAAAGTTTTAGTTAAATTAAGTCCACCAACTCTGAATAGTTCAGTTAACAAAGACAGTTTTTCATGTATAAAACAGTATTATCAAAAATGACAGGATTGTATTTTTTTGGTTCAGTAAGGAATTGCAAGGTGACAGGGTAAGACTTCAACATTTGATTATGACTGAAATATGCAAATGATCAAGGAGCTGGGTGACCTCCTCATATACCACCTATTCTTAGGATCCAGTATTTTTTATTCTTTTACTTCATAAAATTTTTTTAAATATTGATAATATTTTACAGATATCTCAAAGTTTGTGAGTTTCCAAGATATCTCTTCTGGAAAAGTTTTTTCATTTACAACTGTTTTATAATGCTTGTGAATTTTTAGCATGTCCATCCATAGAGTGACTGTAATTCAAATTTTTAAATGTTAAGTGAGTAATTTTCTATTGTGTTAAGACGTTAGAAAAGGCCAAATCTTACAGAAATGTGTTTTTAATTACACTAAAAAAATATATGTTAATTCATTTGTAATACTGGCATCAACAAATATTTCCAGATTAGATTAATTGAAATAAAATATAACCAGCTAAAATTGTTAGTTTCTTTATTGAAGAGCACCTAGTGGTTCAGAAGTACCTAGATTTATTCATCTCTTTCTGAATCCAAATCACAAAAATAAGAGTTCATTTTTAATTTATCGTCGCTCAGTACAAGAGCTGTAGGTGAGTAATGTGAAATTTACTAAACTCCCAACATTTCTTTAAAATAACAGAAGGGACATTTTTTTAGACCAAAACCATGGATCACAGAAATTTAAAAAACAATACTACTTGATATTAGTGAAATTAACTGAAAATTACATTGCACAGTCAACAGAAAGTAACCATAACAACTATATCATAGAGTCCTCATACTGTGTATGGGTGTCTCAAATGTCAAAACATTTTTTCATCTTCACAACTTTACAAATTTGCATATTGTTGGAAAGCAAGTACAAATACTTTTCAATGGATCACTCTTCACTAAGTTATAAGTGAAACTGCTCATAGTAAAGGAAGTTCCTTTACGTAACTGAGAATAGTAGTAAGCTCAAGCATACAAGGCTTGAAAATTTCCAGGACTCATACAGAGATATCGTTCGTATGCGTAATTTCTCAATGGCATCACATGATTCCATTCTTCATTACTTTACTATATGAGTTTCAAGTGCTGCATCATATAATATAGTATTTACAGTCCTTCAAAGTAGAGAATTAGGATGTTTTTTTGAAAAATGGAAAAGCTGGAAATTTGTGCAGCTATTAATAAATACATTTTTGAAAGGCTTGAGTACAAAGGAAATTAAATAAGAACTCAGTATGATATTGGGAGACTCTTCTTCTTCAAGTACAACAGTTAAACTTTTGGTCACAGAGTTTAAAATTGATCAAACACACACTAGTGATGAACCATGCAATGGATGCCCTTCTGCAGTGACTATGCCAGAGATGATAGAAAAAGTGCATAAAATCATTTTGGGAGATCAAGTAATGACTGTGAATGAATTAGCAGGATTAGTAGGCATGTCAACAGAATGTCTGTGCAATATTTTGCACAAATATTTGGGCATGAACAAGCTGTGTGATAGATGGCTGCCATGTGTTTGCTCACACTCTATTAAAAACAGTGCCAAAAAAACTTTTCAAGCGATTGTCTCATGCTCTTTTGGGAAAATTCAGAGGAATTTTTATATCAATTTGTGTTGTTGAGACTTAATACTAGTCAAGATCCAAGACAAAATAGTAGTCAAAACGAGTTGAAAAAGGTCAACCTGCTTTAAAAAAGCAAAAGCAACTTTTCGTTTGAAAAAGTTATGGCAACTGTTTTTTGGGATGCACGTGGAGTAATTTTCATTGATTATCTTAAAAAGTGTGGAACAATAAATTGTGAATGATTATGCGATTATTGCAGCTCTCAACGATAAAATTAAGGAAAAGCAACTGCATTTGGCAAAAGTCAATGAATTACTGTTTGAATTGCTCCAACACCCTCCTATATTCACCTAATCTACCTCCCAATGAATTTAATTTATTTCCTAATCTAAAGAATGGCGTGATGGGAACAGATTTTCAACCAATAATGAAGTTATTGCCGCCGTAAATGGGCGACAATTGGATTTCAACGTAAATACAATTACAGTGGCAATTGGCAGGAGTTGGATAAATTGACATACCAAACTAGCATAAGTGCTACTGTGAAACGCTGGGCTAAGTGTATAAACCTTCATGGTGACTATGTTGAAAAATAAATTAAAATTTACCCAGAAAAATGTTGTTTTCTTACCCAGGCCTGGAACTTTTCACCCTACCCTTGAATGTCAATACCGTTGATGCTGTGCATTAAAGAAGAGCCACACTTATTAATCTGTTAAATAGTGTAAAATTTTACCCCTTTTAATTTTTTTGTAATCTCCATGTTGTAATTATTAACTGAGAAACACAGATTCCACTCATTCCTATTTTCCTGTTCTTTCTCATCTGTTTGTATCCACTTACAAATCAGTCTGTGACTGATAGATTGGTGTTTTAAATGATTTAGATGACTTTAAAGTATACTTATGCTTTTTATTGAGATTTCCTAGAACAATTATTTGTATTTTTTCTTTTTTTTTCTTATTTTGTATCATTTTTAAATCCCAACTAAAAATACTTGTTTTATTGCATTTTTTAAGTACTGTTTAGTTGTCAGTTACTTTTAGTAAATTTTTTATAAACAGTTTTTAGAGAATAATCTTGTTTTCCAATTTATACTCTAGGAGTTTACTTATAAAATACATTATTAGAATACAATCTTAAAGTACTGTAAAAAGAAAAATATATATATATTTTTTAGGATACCTGTACAATCCACAATTACTGTACCTAAAAAACGTTTGCTTTATCTGTGACCAAACTTATATATATAATAATTTTCTATAGAAAGTTTGGTCACAGATAAAGCAAATGTTTTTTAGGTACAGTAATTGTGAATTGTATAGGTATCCTAAAAAATATATATATTTTTTTTATTTTTACAGTACTTTAGGATTGTATTCTAATAATGTATTTTTTTTTTTAAAAAAAACCTTGTATTTAACTATAAATACTAGAATATTAAAGTGAATGAAGTAATTTTTAAAGTCATTTTCAAGTGTAGATTGATGTAACTTGTATTTTTTTTTATTACTATGGCAGTAACATAAAATAATCATAGATACCAGATATTGAAATTATATTTATCCTACCTGAAAAAATCATCCTGCTTTTAGATAATACATCTTCTCATTTAGTTGAATATGTATTATACCCCGATGAAGGAAAAATATAAAATATTTACCATCTAATGTGATCCACTTTAATAATCCCACTGACTAAAAAATGATTTCTTCTGTGTAGGTTTGACATTGTACAAATTTGTTACAGAAATGTATAAAACAAGTAAAAGATCCGAGAAATTTTTTTCTTTTATTCAGTATTCTTTGAGCTGTAAGAAAAATTCTGATCATTGAAAAAACCTTACTGGATATTAAAGACAATAATTTTCTTACAAATGACTTGCATTTAAACAAAATCATACCGTACATTCAGTATAAATGTCAAAGGTAGTGAAAAAGCCAATTCTGGAAATAGATATGATTGTTTTAAATTTGATAAGATAAACCTAGTTATGAGTTGATTACAGAAAAAGACATTCTAGGGAAAAAGAAATGTCAAAAAAACGATTTTCCAATAGCAGACAAGTTACAGAAAAGACATTGTTAACAAGTTCTGGGATGATGTTAAATGTACTGATATTAAAAGAGACAGTGATTAGATACAACATCCATTCAGTATGTCCCACAGTTCCATGCCTAATAATATCACTTAATTATATGGAGATTCATGAAGAAAAATTAATGGGTGACAACTTACAGTACTTGTCATAAAAAATAAAGCAGATATTTGAAGAATTACATTTTATCAACTCAATGGAAAAATTGAGTCTTATAACAGATAAACCTTATTCTCTTAGCCAGTTTTCTTGAGTTTTAGTTTAGTTGAAAAATAAAGTAAAAACATATTAAGAAATAAAAATAGTGTAAAAACATACCCTGTTTTTATTTGTGTTGGAGCAGTATGGGATTTTCATGTTCTATAACTTTTTTCCTCCTCTATGAATCATGAGACCTTGCCGTTGGTGAGGGGGCTTGAGTGCTCAGTGATACAGAGTAGCTGGACCGAAGGTGCAACCATATCAGAGAGGTATCTGTTGAGAGCCAGACTAAGGAATGATTCCTGAAAGAGGGCAGCAGCTCTTTCAGTAGTTGCTAAGGGCGTAAGTCAGGACGACTTAAACGGCCATATCAACATCGCTCAATCTTCTGAGTACTGCACAGCTGAAAGCAATGGAAAACTACAGCTGCTTTTTTTCCAAGAAAATGAAGCTCTCTGCATTTTCATATAGTAATGATGGAGGCGCCTCCCTTGGTAAAATATTCCGGAGGTAAACTAGTCCACCATTTGGATCTCCAGGTGGGGACTACTAAGGAAGGGGTCACCAGAAAATTAAAAAATAATATTGTATGAGTCGGAGCGTGGAATGTTAGAAGTCTAAAAAAGGTTGGTAGGTCAGAAAATTTAAAGAGGGAAATGGATAAGATAAATGTAGATGTAGTAGGAATTAACGAGGTTCGGTGGGAAGGGGAAAACTACTTTTGGTCAGGTGATTTTAGAGTAATTAACTAAGCTTCAAATAATGGGCAGGCAGGAGTAGGTTTCACAATGAAAAAGAAGATAGGGAAGAGAGTAGAGTATTTCAAAATGCACAACGATACAATCATTGTAATAAGGATAAAATCGAAACCTAAACCCACTACGATTGTAAGTCTATATGCCTACAAGCGCCCATGATGATGATGAGGTAGAGTGTGTATATGAAGAAATTGAAGCAATTAAGCACGTAAAAGGAGATGAAAATTTAATAATAGTTGGAGATTGGAATGCAAGCATTGGAGAAGGCATTGAAGGAAATATAGTGGGTGAATACGGGCTGGGCAAAAGGAATGAAAGAGGGGACCGACTTATAGAGTTTTGCATGAAGTATAATCTAGTAATTGCCAACACCCAATTTAAAAATCATAATAGAAGAATATACACTTGGAAAAAGCCAGGCGATACTGCAAGGTATCAGATAGATTATATCATGGTTAAGCAAAGATTTAGAAATCAACTTGTCGATTGCAAAACTTACCCTAGAGCAGACATTGATAGCGACCATAATTTGGTGATAATGAAATGTAGATTGGGGTTTAAAAACCTGAAGAAAAGGTGTTAGATAAATCGGTGGAATTTAGAGAAGCTTGAGGAAGAGGAGGTAAAGAAGATTTTTGAGGAGGACATCGCAAGAGGTCTGACTAAAGATAAGGTAGAAAATATAGAAGAAGAATAGGAGAATGTTAAAAAGGAAATTCTTAAATCAGCAGAAGCGAACTTAAGCAGAACACAGAGAACTGGTAGAAAACCTAGGGTTTCAGACGATATATTGCAGCTGATGGATGAATGTAGAAAATATAAGAATGCTAGTGATAAAGAAAGTAAAAGGAACTACCGACAATTAAGAAATGCTATAAACAGGAAGTGCAAACTAGCAAAAGAAGAGTGGATTAAAGAAAAGTGTTCAGAAGTGGAAAGAGAAATGAACATTGGTAAAATAGACGGAGCATACAGGAAAGTTAAAGAAAATTTTGGGATACATAAATTAAAATCTAATAATGTGTTAAAGATGGTACACTGATTTATAATATGAAAGGTAAAGTCGATAGGTGGGTGGAGTATAGTTTGAAGAGTTATATGGAGGAAATGAATTAGAAAATGGTGTTATAGAGGATAAAATGGGAGAAACAATACTGAGATCTGAATTTAAGAGAGTATTAAAAGATTTGAATGGCAGAAAGGCTCCTGGAATAGACGAAATACCTGTAGAATTACTGCACAGTGCAGGTGAGGAAGCGATTGATAGATTATACAAACTGGTGTGTAATATTTATGAAAAAGGGGAAGTTCCGTCAGACTTCAAAAAAAGTGTTATAGTCATGATACCAAAGAAAGCAAGGGCAGATAAATGTGAAGAATACAGAACAATTAGTTTAACTAGTCATGCATCAAAAATCTCAACTAGAATTCTATACAGAAGAATTGAAAGGAGAGTGGAAGAAGTGTTAGGAGAAGACCAATTTGGTTTCAGGAAAAGTATAGGGACAAGGGAAGCAATTTTAGGCCTCAGATTAATAGTGGAAGGAAGATTAAAGAAAAACAAACCAACATACTTGGCATTTATAGATCTAGAAAAGGCATTCGATAACGTAGACTGGAATAAAATGTTCAACATTTAAAAAAAATTAGGGATCAAATACAGAGATAGAAGAACAATTGCTAACATGTACAGGAACCAAACAGTAACAATTGAAGAACATAAGAAAGAAGCCGTAATAAGAAAGGGAGTCCGACAAGGATGTTCCCTATCTCCGTTACTTTTTAATCTTTACATGGAACTAGCACTTAATGATGTTAAAAAACAATTTAGATTCGGAGTAACAGTACAAGGTGAAAAGATAAAGATGCTACGATTTGCTGATGATATAGTAATTCTAGCTGAGAGTAAAAAGGATTTAGAAGAAACAATGAATGGCATAGATGAAGTCCTACGCAAGAACTATTGCATGTAAATAAACAAGTACAAAACAAAAGTAATGAAATGTAGTAGATATAACAAAGATGAACCACTGAATGTGAAAATAGGAGGAGAAAAGATTATGGAGGTAGAAGAATTTTGTTATTTGGGAAGTAGAATTACTAAAGATGGACGAAGCAGGAGCGATATAAAATCCTGAATAGCACAAGCGAAACGAGCCTTCAGTCAGAAATATAATTTGTTTACATTACAAATTAATTTAAAGGTCAGGAAAAGATTTTTGAAAGTATATGTTTGGAGTGTCGCTTTATATGGAAGTGAAATTTGGACGATCGGAGTATCTGAGAAGAAAAGATTAGAAGCTTTTGAAATGTGGTGCTACAGGAGAATGTTAAAAATCAGATGGGTGGATAAAGTGACAAATGAAGAGGTGTTGCAGCAAATAGATGAAGAAAGAAGCATTTGGAAAAATATAGTTAAAAGAAGAGACAGACTTATAGGCCACATACTAAGGCATCCTGGAATAGTCGCTTTAATATTGGAAGGACAGGTAGAAGGAAAAAATTGTGTAGGCAGGCCACGTTTGAAATATGTAAAACAAATTGTTAGGGATGTAGGATGTAGAGGGTATACTGAAATGAAAAGACTAGCACTAGATAGGGAATCTTGGAGAGCTGCATCAAACCAGTCAAATGACTGAAGACAAAAAAAAAATATTGTTTAAATAGTTTTATCATCTAACATTTAAGTTCATTTTTTTTTTCTTATAGTTGTTTTAGTACATCAATCATTTTAAAGATATTGCTATTACAGCTCTTAGTAGAGGCAGGTCATTTTCTGTACTACATTTCAATAGTTTATTGACTGATATGACCTTTGCCACTCAAAAAGAACCTTTTAAACATTTTTAATTTTAATCAAGAACTGCACAGACTTCTTGCCAAAAAAGTCCTGGTACAAAGCTGGATTCCTCAAGATGTAGAATCTGATTACACAGAATCGGATAAATGTTGGTAAGTAATTTGAGTTTTCTTTACATCTATGTGTACTAATTTAAAAAACTGATATCAAGAAGCACTTTATTCAGTTCTCACTTTTTCAGAACTGTACAATTTCTTCATACAAATAGATCGACCGTAGGATTTAATTTTTTGCTGGTCTTTTCAATTAATTTTTAAAAATAACAGTTGTTACATCATGATAAATGAAAAACATGTAGAAATCAACTTAAATAGTTGAGATTACTCTTATTTATATGAATACGGCTTTGCAAATCAGTGGCAAGAAATTATGTTTAAAATGGTTTGTTTGTTAACTTTTTTACTCTAGTGATGTTCATGATGAAATTATCTTTTGTGAAAATAGATGTAATATGCAGTTCTAAAAATATGTTCTGGAATCTTTTATCTACCTCTTTATTTGTGGTAATCTTTACATATTTCATAAAAACCTTACAGTCTACGATATGCAAACCATCTGATAGGGAGTAGATCTATACAAAAAATATTAAAATAATTTACATAATTAAAAAAAAAAGTATAAACTCAATGCACTTGACCAGTAAAAATGTAAAGTATGATAAAATTAACAACAAAACAAAACCAAATATATCATGACTGATGTAACAGGTTTCTCATCAGATCAATAACACTGATGGACAAAAAAAAATTTTTAATGTTTCTCTAAGTGTGATACCATTTCTTGAATTGTTTTTTTGCATACGTTATTGTAAATACAATTTTTCTATTACCCTTAGTTTTAAATAATTATGCTTCAAAAAAAAAATTAAGGGAAAATATAGTTAAAATCAGTCAAATTTATAATTTTGCATGGCCATACCTGTGTTTGAATGATTTCGCTGATGCTTTTATAAGTAGCCTCAGGCACATCCCAAATTAATGTCCAACAATAATTGGCTAGCTTGTTAGTATTCCATTTCCCTTTATAGTAAGTGGCATTCCATCACCGAAATATCTTGGAGGAAATGTTCACCGTGTTTGTCACTTACATCTGCGAAGTTGTCTGAGAAAAAACCAAATGTGAGTGGAGGAAATGTATTTTTAAAGACATTACATCCCATAGCTCTGAGTGAACTAAGAAGCTGATTAACAATATTGTGGTAATTGTTGGATTTTTGTTTGCCGAGAAAGTTTTTGCAAACGTCTTTAAATGAAGCCCAAGCTGCACTTTCTACATTATTTAACATCGAGTTAAATACATCATCTTTGACCAACTCTCTTATTTGAGGACCAACAAATATTCCTTCTTTAATTTTTCTTTCATTTACATTCACAAATTTCTGCCTGTTGTACAAAAATCTGGGACTATCCTTTTTCATTGCTTTTAAAAAGTTCTTAATCAGTACTAGCTTGATGTGGAGAGGGGGTAAAAATATTTTTTTAGATTCAACTAAGGGCTCATGAATAATATTTTTCACGTTTGGAGTTAAGTTGTCTTATTTCTTCCACTCTTTGGTAACATTATGTTTATCCCTAGCTCGGCTGTCCCATTCGCAAAGAAAACACATGTACTTAGTACTACAGCCTAACAAAATAGCTATAACTTTCAAATTGCCATATATGTCCAGCTATGTTTTTTATAATTTATTTTTTCAAGAACATCTTTCATTACATCGTATGTCTCTTTCAAATTAATACTATAAGTGATTGGTATCAAAAGATATTTGTTACCATTGTGTAGTAGAACCACTTTCAAACTATACTTGGACGAATCTACGAAAAGGCGCCAGTCCTCAGGTTTATGAACTTGTCCTAAGTGCAACAGAAGCTCATTAATATTTGTGCAATAAACCAGATTATTTTCATCAGTAAAGTGCTGAGAAAGTTCTTTTTTTCAGCTTCAAAAGCCCAAAATTTTTGTATTTTTTTTAAGTAAATTCCAACCTTTCAGTCTTGATCCTAATGATTTTTTGATAAATTTATATCCCTAACCAAGTTGTTTAATTCACCTTGTGATATAAGATGTGGCTTATTGGAAGATAATTCAAAATAAAAATCATTGTTGTCTTCTTCAGTACCATCTGATTCTTCATGCTGCTTTTGAAACATACATTCACAGGTGGTTCAGGAACTGGAATAATTTCATTGTCAGGTACAGGCCTGATTGCAGACTGCAATGAAGGATATTTTACAATATGTTTAGATTTTTTAGAAATTCCAGACACACTTGTTAAACAAAACTAACAATCGTTTATATGATCCTTTGGTTCACACCAAATGGCAAAGCCTTCCATGTACCTTTCAGCCATCCTCTTATATAGAACAATTAGCGCAAACTATATGAGGAGCCCACGTCTTATCCTGATCACCAATTTTACAATGAAAGTACAAATGATATGCTTTTTTTAATTAAAGGTGTAATGCTTTTCAATTTGATTTTATGGTAAACTCACCACATCCATAACAAAAGGCATCTACAAGTTTTCAAGGCATTATGACACTGCACTGTTAACAAACTTAAGAGAGCAATAAGACAACAAAATTAATTCATTCCGAAATCCAGTGCTTAATACAAACAACACAGGTGTGTTTGCAGCTACATATTTTGACCTGCACAGACATGATTAATCTTGTCCATGAAGGGAAGAGTATTCAGAATTAGATATATCATAATACGTGACTATTATATGATTTAATTCTTTGTGTAGCATGATTTATTTGTAGCTTACAAATTATGTTAACAAAGTTAAACAATAAAAAATGAGCTAACAAAATACAAAATAGGAGCTTAAAATGCTAACAATATGTTGAAAAATGAAAAAAATCCTTTAATTAAAATTAAAAAATTTTTCAAAAATGGTGGATATTAATATTCTGAGTTCATATTCATTTTCAGTATCTAAAAAGATTAAAATCATGCATCACATGTTACGAAACAAAAATTATGTTTATCAGTGTAATAGGCCCCATCTACAAAGATCAGTATGGATATTATATTGAAAGTAGAACTGAATAAAAATTAAACTCGGAAACAAACCTCAAATTTAGGCATACGTTTAGATTTGTTTTTCAGAGTTTGACACAGATTCTTTGCAACAGAATTTTGTAACCTTTTCAAAATCATCATCTGACATATGACCCCGATCATAGTATGACTCAATGACATTATCAACTTGAAAAAAAGTTAGTCTATACTATTCTGATTCCTATTATATTTGAAAAAAAATAGTGTGAAAGTATTTTTTTCACACTAAAATGTGATAAATCTGTTAAGTAGAAATTTATATACCAAATACAACAAATGGAAAAAAATAGTTTCATTTTACCCTTTGTGTGCCTAGTGAGAAAAATAAAAAGAATGAATTTCTGTAAATGAAAAGTTTATTAGTTTTTTGAAATAATCCATCAATTGTCATGCATTAGCTATAAACAGATTTTAATGTATTATAGCCCATAGCAGTATAATATCCAAGAAAAATAAGATTTCTCTATTTTAAATAGAGATGTATCAGTTTTCATTTCTCTAACTGCTATCTGCATTGATTACTCATTTTAGTACTTTTTATTATTGATGACATAACATTTCTATATTTAAGGTTAGTGTATTAAAGTAAGAATATTATTTAGTTTATAAAACATATTTTACAATTTTTTACATGTGAATAACGTTTTATTAAATATTAGATCAAAATAGCTACTCGGAAAACTCGTGCACTTGCGTGAATTTAGTTTCAGTATTTTATTGAAAGTTTGAATTTTCACTGTGTAGATATTGCAGCTTATGAATTTAGTACAGAAGAAATTAAAGAATATTAATATGAATTTTTTGTTCAGTTTAAACCAAACTTAGATAAAAAAACAATTGACTTAAAGCATTCCTTTTTACTTAATAAAGGTCCATTGTTCACTTTCAAGGAATCTTCAATTTAATTCTGATTATAGTAACTTTCTGTTGATGTAATTTCAACTTCTGTTGCAGAATTTAATGCTTTAATTAAAAATTTCTGTTTGTACTATCATATAAATGAAAATGAGCTTCCATTTGTAATGTACATCTGTGAACTCCAACCACAAATATTAGCAAAATTAATTTAACTTGGGTAGTAAAAATGTGCCTGATTAGTTTTATGACTCGAAACTACGTAGCCGTTTATAACTGTTTGTGTATGAGCGAGCCATTTCATTATAATAATATTGAATACTGAAAAAAATAAATAATCTAGTAATTATATTAAATGTAATCACATGTGTGTCTGAACCTTGGACGAGTGTGAAATATCATTTAGAAAGCATTTGCAGTCGGTTATTGTTTTGATTTATGTAGTAAATTTCTAGTAAAAAGTATGAGAATTGAAATACTGTATTGATAGTGGTAAGTAATAATGAAACTAGGAATAATTGTGACTAATGTTTTTCTTGTTGAAGAAGCAGAAAACAGTTGAGAAAGGGAGACGTTTTCCTACCACTCATTAATTTTTGCAGATCGGCGTTTTCCATTTTTTATTTTTTGTGACGTAAGCTGGTTTTAACAAAATATCACAAGTTACTGCTCACCCGACTAGTATCATGATGACATAAGTGTTGCAGATTCGGGTAGTTCGACTAAATTAATTCTAAGTATGTCTATCGTTTATTGTATTGTTAGTCTCCGTTATCAGAGCTCGTTCAAGAATTTAAAATTTAGTTATTAAATGAAAATCTTAACTTATTAGTCTGAATTAGAGCTGGTTAAAAGTCGTTCATGAGAGATTAATGTTGTAAATTCTGTTCATAACTGGAGATGATAGTCAAGATACTGAAGACAATATAACTAAAAACATGATTAGGAATCGATACTATCAGCGGTACATAGTTTTGAACTGTATATTGGTAAACCTGTTTACGTCAACCTGTGAAAGTATTTACGGGAACAATGGAACGGACTTGTCTAGTGTAGACTAGTCCATTCTTAGAACATCTTGTTGGCTGTATCGTATTTTTCTGAGCGTTAACTGTACAAATATATTTTTTCGTTTAGTAATCGCTTATTTTAGTGAATGTTCAATACCACTTTTAGTTTGTGGTGTCCGTTTAGTTATCTTTACAGACATAATCGATTCTTTTAGGTAAGTTTCTGAAATGAAGAACGTAATGTATTATTAAAAGTTTACGTAGTTACGATTATTCTGTATACATTTACATATATATTCTTGTTTTTGACAGAAGTTTAACCAACATCAGTTTGTTCAATTTAGGAATATTACAGATTTATTCAGTTTCATGAAAGTACTAACTGAGAAATTAAATTACATTTTTTTTCAATTTGTAATCCTGCAATCTGTTTCCATACTTTCTTAGACCTTGTCACGCTTTTCTACTCGGATGAGTATCGAGTTCGTTACCGAAAATTTTTTTTAGTTGTAATCAGTCGCGCTAGAAATAATTACAATATTTATCAATGATTAATGATAACTGTTGATTACTTTTTCTTTTCTTTACTAAACGTTTTTATATATCGGTCATACAGAGACTGATAAACTGAGTAATATTTTAATTCGTACAGTGGTATTAAATGAAAATTACTTCTTAACAGCTCGGTAATTAATTTTAAAGTTAGAACATGTTCTATCTTTTGTTATCGTAATACTGTATACAAAGCCTAGATAGTTGCTGGTGTATTATTGCTTGTACTCTATCGTCTTAACCCATCGTTTCAAGTTATCCTGGAATAGACATATTGATGGTCTGCTTTTCATCATGATTTTCCCTATTTTCTTTTGATTAATGCATAATTATACTGACCGAATCTTTATCTCATTCGTATCTGTTTAATAAATTTTTATATTGATGTTTGTCGTACGGTTTTGAATAATTGTAGGGAATTTCCTATTCAGAACTTTTCATTTACTGTTATATTTTACAAAAATAAGTTTTTCCATTTAAGTTATTGTAATCCAAGATAATTACTGGCATTATGTAATTATGGAAATAAAAATAATTCGATCAATAGAATTCGTTACAGCATTTAAAAAAAAAAATCGCCCGTTTAAGTCACATTAAACTGAGTAATGCATGTAACCCTGCAGTTACTAAAAAATGGTTGGTTTTTTGCACTGTATTTGAATTAGTTGTACATACAACCCATCAGAGCCTTAGAATCAGATACACCCAAGCTGATCATTTCATTGGAATGTTTTTAATTATTTAAGCTTAAACTAAATCAGCTTTGGTCTAGATTGTAAAGTTTGCTTGGAATGTTTTCTGCATTTAAAACCAGTCTATTAACATTTAGGTTTGTAACTACGTATATTGTTATATTGTACAATAATTTCTTATACAGAGATAATAATTTCTAGTCCAGTACAAATTTTTTGAAAGTATAATATTAAGGTATTATGAGTCAATGCACAGACTGCCACTTTCTTTATTGGATTGGCCATGTAATTTGATTCATGTTTTATCATGGTTATGTATCATTTCCTCAGTTAATCGTGACAAGTTATGCAAGCCATACTCGTGTCAATTTTTTTGTTCCAGTATGCAGTAAGATGGATTGTTTATTTGTATTATTTTTCATGTCCTCAAATGTTGTTATTATTGTTTGACTAATTTTATCTTGATTAGCAGTTACTAGTTTGTTATTTTATCATCAATCGTTTTGCATCTTGCTGCACATGATTTTTAAACCCATTTAACCCCTAATTATATATCCCCATTTGGAAGATATTTTTTAACCAAATTTTAATGCAAGTTCCTGATTTTAGTTAAATTTACTTTTATTCATTCAGTTGAATCATTTAAGGGCAATTTATTTTTTATCTTTATGAACGAGTTTTGTGTTGAATCGTCTCAATCCTGCATAATTTTTTTTTCAGTGATAATTTATGGTAATGTATTGCATTCATTATTCAAATAATATTTGTTAACTGATCAATTGAATTTTTTTCTCGTTCTTTCTTTTATGACTAATTCATGACAAAAATAAATCATTACCGATTAAATATTTTCAGGAAGTGAATAACATAAAAGCATAACCTCTCTAAAGTCCTTTAGAGTATTTAACTTTAATTTAAATTTTGTTTTACTGCTGGGTTTTATTTTGACATAAATGACCATCATAAATTGTAATAAGCAAGATGTTACAATAAGCAAATTGTAATGACCAACGTATTTTAAAAAGGATTTACAAATAATTTAAAACTACTGTATGATTGTAAATTATTTTCTGTCATTCAGATTTTTTTCTTATTTTAAATGCAAAGGTACCAGTGATCATATCGCTTCTTTTAAAAGACTTGAGATGATAAGATCTTACAAGTTGTGTTTCCATGGCAGAAATGTGAATCATCAGTAGGTTATATTCAGAAAGCTAAAGAGGTCTTTCTTAGTTTTGTTTTTGTATTTTTAGAGATTTGTTTTTTAGACAGTTTATCATCAATAAAGCATACTAAATATTTAAATCTGTTAATCTATTATCAGTTGTAGTTGTTCTCTGATAATAGCTTTACTATTTCGCGGTAGAGTCTGAACTTCACAAAAATTCTGTGGGTGACACATGGCTGAAACATCCCTGTACTTATAATTTAAAATAGACAACAGAGTCATTTGTATATTATGAGTGACTGTTCATTTACTGATGCAATTGTCTCTCATTACATTATATTAATTTTTAAAACTGATTATGGGGGATCGTTTCATGTTGAAATATTTACAGTCTTCTTCAGTGACAGTCGACTTCCTCTTCTATATTGTATATTTTGCATTTTTTAGTTTTTTCTCTTGCATTCTGTATGTAAAACAGTATATTACTTCCGATTACATTCTGCTTTGGTATAGTTATATGGCATGAATAGGTATAGTATACGAATTAATAACAAAAATTCCTGTGTAGTCTAAGGGAGTTAGTTAAAATTACAATTAAAATCTAGATAAATAAATACCATGCGTGTAGTTTTATAAAGATGTAAAAATATTATGGTAAAATATTACAGTATTGACAAAATATATTGAATTACGATATTGAAAATCAAAGTTACTTTATTATAAAAAAAGTGGATGTATCATCCGGTCAGGGGTATGAAGCCGATAAAGTAATAAGTATCCGCATGAAAAAGAAAGCCTTCTTATGTTTAACCACAATTGTTCAGTTTTATTGCATTCAGGTTCTGTATTTATTTACTATAATATTTTTTGTGAATCCATATACTACTTTTTTTTTCTTGTTAGGTAATAAGTTCTGCTTAAAATATGAGAAATCAGAGGCTGTTACTAAAAAACTTAAAACATAATACAATATTTAAAGAAAAAAACCTGATATGTAGCAATAATATATTATTTTAAGACCCCTTCAAAAATTTCAGAAATTCAAGTGGCTCTGTTATAATTGTTATGGAATATAAGGCTCCTCCACTCTGTTTTAATCATTTAATATAAATTACATGAAAAAGGCACTGTTCTCTGAATGACTTTATAGATTCATTTGTTCTTAAATCAGTTACAATTATTTCATTATCTCAAAATTTGAATTTCAGAAACAACTTTTTAATGGTTAGAGGTAATGTCTGACCGTGTTACTCAGCTCTTAAACAATTTTTTTTGTAGGTTGTGAAAGAATTATAGCATCTTTATAAATAATCCGAGTTTCCTTTCCCCTTGCCATGTACTACTTTAGAAAACGTGTATGTTTAAGAAACTGTTTTTTTTTTAAGATAATTGTTAATATTTGAATCTGTTGAAAATTTTGCGGCGAAATCGCTGAGAGAAAATGATGTTAAAATTTCAATTTTTTTATAAAAAATAATATTAAAAAACAATACTTTAAAAAATTTCATAAAAAGATCCCCTTGCTGAAATATATAATTTTGTAAAATTTCTCAGTACCTGCGATGCTAATTTTATTTTACCTGTATAGTAATATATGTGTAATGTGTTGAGCTTGATTGTAAATATTACACGTATTATCCGATAGTAAGAATCGGATCCTGAGGCGTTTTGTTCCGATGAAATATAACAGAGACTTCAATATCGCCCTTAATGTTGCCCGTACTTAAATAAGTTTCTTTATTAAAATCGAAATCTTTTGGATCCTAGGACTCGCTATCGTACTTACAAATGAAACTCTTAACATTAGTAATAAGTTATTCGTAAACTACAACGCTGTTTGTAACTGATAATCGTTAGATGTATTCTTTGCCGGTACAATATCAATAGTGCCATGTGTTTGTCGCGAGTCCGGAGCCTCATCTAAAACCTGCAGTGTACCGTATTTAAATTTTAGGAGAGGTTCTAGGGGTTCGGCTTTATTAGACTGGCATCTCTGCCTCTGCCGGCTTCTTATGAAACCGTCGAGAAAATATAAGTCTCTCCATAGGAACTTGCAGACAGAATCACCGCCTCTCTTAACTGCGGTAGTTTCAGCTGTCCTGATGACTCGTAAAAGGTGGCGGTACAGATTCAAAAACGGAACCGGGACGGCGACCGACACTTCCTTGATGCGGTACCATATCAAGGAATAAGTGATATGGAAAGGGGTGAACGGAGTATGCGGGTGATCAACCTACAGGCGGACTGCTTTCGATAGGTACGGTTTAGCGTCTTTTGCAGAATCGACATGCATCATATACTGCGACCACCGCCTCGTGTAAGCCCCGGTCTAATCTTCAATAAATTTCGAACAACCGGAGGAAAGTAATTTGTTGCAACGATTGTTTGAGCCGGGCCGCGTGTGCCGCTACCGTTCCGCGTAAAGTTAACCGTCACAAATAATCCGATCTTCTGAAGAATCGTGCGCAGACGGACGCCATCCGGGAAGGGCTCTCTATCTTGCGGGTAGATCCTACTTTTTTTTCTTACAGTTATCCCTTCCTTTCCGGTGTGGTTCTGCAGGTTTTTACTCAACACTCATCCGATCTGTGTTAAAGATGCAGGGACCGAACAAGTTATTGCACCGTAAACCCGCTATAAACCACCACCATAAACCGTTAAAACATTATGGTGCGGTCTAGTGGGGGCCGCTTCGACTACGAACTTATCCTTTCCTACCCTGCGGTCTCAACGGGGTAAGACCGAAACTTAATACAAAAGAGTGTCTTCCTCTTGCAGCTTTAAAACTTCGAGAAACGGGATAAAGAAGCGGTAAATGAATCGCCGGCAAATCTTTGTGTTTCAAATTTCCCCGAAAAGAAGCAAATTTACAAAAGCGCATGCAGGCGGCCGGTCCTTGATCTCACTTGATGCTGTTATTCTGTCGTTTGAGATATACAATTGGGAGCGTTCGTATGATGTGCGGGATTTTTTAATTTGTTTATGGTGATCGAAATTAAACGCGGAAGAACGTATAAATTCGTCTCTATGTTGTTGTGAATAAAAAAAATAATGAACAGAGTAAGATTTCGGTCAGAAAATAAATCTAAAGACAGACGATGTCGAAAACAGTTCCCGAAACAGACGTTTTTGATAAATTATTATTGCGGTTCGCGTGTAAATATTTTATCCGATAGCAGCCCATTATGCCGCCATTCGTATTATCATAGTGAAACTATCGATGTATTGCGTTGCCGTTCCGTACGTAGTTTCGGTCGCTAGTTTCTCTATGTTCTTTAATGAATCGCTCGTCAGTCGAATTCGAATACAAAATCACTCCTCACGATGGATTTGTTTCTTGCACGTACACACTACTTTATCTAATTAGGAATCTGTTCTTCGATGAATTATGAAGGCTTTTTCTCGATTTTTTTTTTTTTTGTTTTTTTTATCCAAAATTGATCGAAACTAACATTACGTTAAACAGTGGGAATCATATTTTTTGCCATCGTGTTTAATCCGTTTATGGATAACCGAACGTATAGTGTTTCATAATTATTGCGAGTAATGGTTATTCGGTTAACGGTGATGATTTTTTTCTTCGACTCTGAATTTGTCGCTCGAACTAATATTTTTCCGGATAAAATTTCACGACTTGAGTATTCAGTGTATGAATTTCCGTTATTTGACCAAACTATTTTTTAATTTTCTATGATTTTATTAGGTTACCGTTGATAATTATCGGGTAAAAATCTGTTCCGACGTAATTCCTTGTTTAAAATTCTCGTTCGTGTCGTTTAAAAAAAGGGATTTTAGGATCGGGAAAAAAGGAAAGCAAGCCTTTTTATATTTTTATCGTTCGTGGCATTTTTATTTTACGCTTTTAATTTTTTGAACCCTTTTTTTAGGGAATTATGTCTGAGAAAACAGTATAAAATTACTTAATATTTTTTAATCGAAGTAACAGATCCGATAAAGCTGTGAACCATGTGAGGAATTCTTTTCCGTCAGCAATTCCTGATCGAGATACACGAAATCGTGTCGGACAGTGCTAAAATGAAGTAGTGTTTGTCGTAGTTACAAAAAAAAGAAGTTATTACAGCGGTCGGTCGATTGCGGTAAAGTAAAATTCTATTTAACCGATTCTTTCGAACTCCAGGGTCGAAAAATCTTTCCTTATCCGATCCTATGTTTATATCACCGATTCGTATCGTACAAACTATCCCGTTGAATGAAAATATCGCGCCAAGTATCGAAAACGTTTCTTTGCGGAAAGATCGCCGGTAGATTGGAAAAATGGACACCGGTTGTGTAATCCTGTACGACAATACAGTCGAAGACAATTACTGTCGAAGAAATATTAAAAACAGCCGCCCCAGCGTTATCGAAAAGCTACGACTAGTGCAAGGGGCAAGAATTGGACACTAAGAAAATAATAACTACTTTTGTACAAAATTCGACCGATCGCTTCAAAATAAAATGTTAGTACTGAAATATTAAAAAAACAACAAAAGGTGTACATAACTACATAGTTTGTCGATTTTTTCTTGTTTTAGTTTTAATATCCCTGCAGTTTCCTATTTTATAAATTCTGTTTGTGAAATTACACTGTTTTACTACTATATCTGTTCGATGCTTATACCTTTAATTTAATTGGATTTCGTAATTAATCTGACGGATGCGGTTTCATAAGGGTTGTTATCTAATGGTTTCCAGAACGAACTGGTTTGTTGATTAGTAGTAGTAGTTGTTGACGACAGTCGCATGCGATAATTTATGTAAATAATATCTGTAACCGTTGTATCTAATCGTTTCAAACAGCATATTATACTTTAAAATAAATTTCTGACCGCAAAGATGCGTAAGTATATGAAAGTCGCTCGTAGAAAAGAAAAATATTTTGAGGCGAGACATAATTTGTTTCACAGGATATTTTTCGTCCTTTCAAAAATCCTGTCATTTAAAAAATTTCATCCTACTACCCCGAGGCCATATCTCTTACCGTGTCCGTTCGTTCTCTATTACCGACTAAAATCTCTGTTTTTGAACCTTCTAACCTCTTTTTAATCTATTTTTCTTTCGGTGACAGCCGCTACTATTCTTGTCTTTATTTCGTTTTCAGTTTAGCGGTCTTTAATTAATACGGTACCTAAGAATCAGCACTTTTTTGCTTGTTCGATTCTTCCTTTTTTGCAATCGTTTATCGCCTTACGTACGGAGTAAAACACTTATGGGTAAAATTTTATCTTGAATATGAGAACAAAAAGCAATATTCTGTTACTTTCTATTATTTTCTAGGCTGTCGTTTTTGATTTACAGCATGTGTGATTTCCGTTATCGAACGGAAATAATATACGTCCAAATATCCACCTTAATATACCAAAAAAAAATACAAATTATTATTATCATTAAGCATACGTCTTACATAAACATTTATTGGAAAAGTAATCCGCCTAAAATTTTCCGCAGCGTATACGGAAAACATTTATTGAAACATTAAACGGGCACGCCTACCCTTTCACGGATATAGTAATCGTTTGATATACTCGTTTGAAATAGGTTTTATTTGAAAAAAGTAATGACTTTATTACGAAACATTTTTTCAAAATTTGATTGGGGGTTCCGAGCGTCTTTCATTATAATCTGTTTTTAAACGAATAAAAATGTAAAAAACTTCCGTCGTAAGCATTTTTATAAACGTTTTACTGCAATAATAAAAATTGTTACCCTTGTAATAAAAATAAATACGATCTGATAATCGGAAGATCACAGAGTAATTTAGCTTGTTAATTCGGATCCTTGTACTACATAGTCGAGTTAATATAACACGTAGTTCATACGGACGCCCGACGGGTCGTATATTGTAATAAACTTAAAACTCTTTTGATGTCGCTTCAGTTTATATAACGACCATCCATTCAAGTGTTTTAGCGAATGACGGATGTTATCGAATGTTGAACCGGTCTGTGTAGATTTTCAGATAAATAACACCTTTATTTTTTTTTCTCGTTAGCGGTGTAATCAAAGAAATGCGCATGCGATACATATCGAACGGGATGAAGAGGATTCAGCTGAAAAATAAAGGCTGTTTTGTTTAATAACGCGTATGCCTCACTTTACGCAACGTAAATATATATACATATATGTTTATAAAAGTTTCAGAATGAACTAAATAAAAGAGAAACCGAATAAACCTTACCAGAATATTAAAACGCCCCTTTAATTTTTTTCCTTTCCTTATCCGTTAACGATCGTAATTCGAATTTAAAATAATATTTTCCCTTTTTTGTACTCGTTTCCTAATTTACCTCGTATTTAATCGATTAAAATCGTAATACGATTGTACGGTTTCCGAATTCATGCCGGTCCGGATCGAAGACTGTGTTTAACGTTATCAACTATGGCCGTATACTTTTGTAGATTTTATCATTCTTATTTGTAAGGTTTGCTTTCGTTCTTAAATATGATATCGGTGACGTATTTTTGTTTTACGGTGCTAAGCTTTTATAAGCGTGTCGATTTCGACATTATATATCAAACAAGAGAGAGAATACCGTTAAATGAATCATCTACACTTCCGAACGAGGCGTTTATCCGCCCCGTAAAAAATTATTCGATTATGAGGCTACTTCCCGTTTATTTCAGAAAGTTTCGAAAGAAAATATCGCTTTGTTATTCGTATTATGATGACGCGGAGACCGCAGTTTAGATGAAATGTCACCGAATAACACGACACAGATGTGTAAGGGGTGGGCCGACAAGACAGCAGGCCTTCTGTAGTATCGCATGACTTATTCGATATCCGTTTCAATACGTACAGTATAGCGCGGTATTATCTGTAAACGATAATAATGTTTTGCTGATGTAGGATGTTTGCCGCTTGGGACAGATGGAACCTGCTGTTAGATAATCGATAAACCCTACTATCCTCAAATTATTATTATTATTAAAATTGTATTTCAGATGATACTCCTAGCAAGTTCATATTTTCCGAAACGAACATTACTAGTTCGTGCAGCTATACATACAATTTTATCTACATGCACAAAATAATACAACATACTCTTGAAAAAATGTTCTTTATAGAATAGCAGCCTTAAAATGTTAATCTTATCTTTTAATTGGAAACTAGTGTATTTTTAGCTTTTTTTTGCTACTGAAGAAATGGAGATATCGTGTAAACATTTCTGAAAATTCGGGAAAACTGTGATGGGCAGTTTATAAACGAACCTCGCGATTACTCATCCTGAAAAGAGAACGTTCTTTAAGTTTTATGTTCTAGCCTCCGTTTGTAATCTCGAACGTGAGAAGTTGTCGCTGAAACTTTTTCGTAAAGATTCGACCGAACGTCTGAGAGTTTCGAGATTAACTATCAGATGCCGATTTTTTTGTGATTACATAAACGTTTACGTTTTTCGTTTGTAGGTAAAATTATATGTCGAAAACATTTAATGAAATTTCTTTGTTCGAATTTCGGTAAATTTCCTTCCTTATATGAGCGGTAAAGCGAGATTCAAATAAAAATTACCGAAAATAGATATTTAAATTTTCCGGATAATGTACCTGATGTAAATCGTAACTTTTATTACATCAAATGTTTTTTTACGGGGAGTCTTCGAGATAAAATACATAACCTCGATGTGAAAATCTCGTAATGAATTTTTTAATGTCATCCGTTATTACAATGCCATACATTTTTTAATGTCTTTAAGTTATGTTTTCTTAAAGCGTTTCCAACGGATACAACTTTACCGTGTAATTCAACGACATATTTATCCAAATATTTGTCAGCCGTAACTTCAAGAAATTTACAGATAATGTTTTCATTTAATTATGAAGCAACAGGTGAAGTAAAATTATCGTAGTAAAACAGATGTTTACTAAACGTGTCAACAGTTCGTTTTCAAATTGTGGAGAATTTCATTTTACGTAATGCAGGAAGTTTTTCTAGAACGAGTAATATTTTTTTATCGTGTTATTTTCGTGATCCTGAATCTTATTACTCTGGATGTGTAATTCGCATTTTACTGGATAATCGAGGCCATTTAGGAAAACAGCTGTTGACTTTTGTGCAATAGATTTTATTAAGTACTTCTGTGTTTACAGATAAATACTTGCAGTTATTTTGATCCGCGGCCATTGCATTCCGTTTTAAGGTACTTTTAACAGTGGCCATCGTGTAAGGCTTTGGTCTGTTTCGTAAAATGAAAAATTTGTTCTAAAAAACAACGGATTTTGCTATCTTCTGTTTTTGAACTTATTACAGTTTTTATATGCTAATAATAAAATAATGCGGATTACAGTTATGTATATTTTTTTCCGGGTGTAATTAACTAAAGCCGTTCACAATCCTCGGATAATAGGCAGCCGGTTATGATATTCGACTCCCTTAATTATTTAAAGTAATAACTGCAGCATCCTCAACGTGTTTGGTTTCTTTAGTCGCATGTAAGAAATGTCCGTAAATCCCCTAGGATTTTTCACAGGATTCAAATATTTTTTTATCGTACTCACGATTTTAGTGTACAGTTATTTTAGAGATATTTTTGTGAACTTTTGATCGGATGACGTCAATTAAATATAATAAAGATAATACATTTTTGTTGTGTAATCGTTATTTTAATGACATCGAATACGGTAAGCGTAATTGTCCGAGGTATATCTTATATTATTTATAATATCGGAAGTCGATTACAGTATAATTCAAAACTATTAAATTATACAGTCGTGAATTTAAAATTGCTTAATTATTTTAATCGTTAAAAGACTTGTGTGAATCGCATAAAACGAATAATTAAAAAAAAGAAAAATCCATAAAATATGTTATTCGATTAAAAGATTAAATAAAATTTTAAAATGTTGTTTTCTTTGTCTTTTTGACGTCAACGATCGATAGATGTGAAAATTAAGATTAGTTTGTCGTTTAGTTTTCATTTGGTATTTAAATGACAGTATATAAAAGTAGCCTTCGCTATCGATAAGTTTATAAGAAGATATAACGGCTAGAAATAAAAAAAAAAACGGGAACGTTTCGAAAAAGTCTACTTAGATTTAAGCAGATTAACCCCATCGGGTTGGTCTAGTGGTGAACGCGTCTTCGCTAATCAGCTGATTTCGAAATCGAGAGTTCCAGCGTTCAAATCCTAGTAAAGACAGTTACTTTTATACGGATTTGAATACTATGTCGTGGATACCGGTGTTCTTTGATGGTTGGGTTTCAATTAACACATCTCAGGAACGGTCGATCTGAGACTGTACAAGATTACACTTCATTTACACTCGTACATATCCTCATTCATGGTTTGAAGTAATACCTGACGGTGATTACCGGAAGCTAAACAGGAAAAAAAATTCCAAAAGATTTAAGTAGATTATTCTGCTGCGATGTAAAATGAAATTTAAATCCTAGCTGTAGATAAATGAAAATGTCTGTATTTTTGTATATTTTATTGGAACCGCCGGACCGATCCGAATGATTTTTTTACCGTGTTTTAATGAAATTTATGGACCGTTTTAGCCGTAAATTTATCTATGTAATTCCGTCGTCGAGTAAGCAGTAAATTTTAAACGATAAGGTTTCTTGTATTTATGTCTTCGTTTTCCATAAAGAATATTTCACGAGTCGCCGATCAAATAGCATTCTTTGAAAGATAGCTGTACGGTTTTGCAGAAGGAATTTACGAAAAAGACCGTTTTATTTTAGGATTTCATTTATAAGAATCGGATCAACGGTCTTCGGTATCAGTTATTAAGAAGAAAGTTCGTTTTACCATGATTTTTATTGAAAGACGGTCGACATATTTTTCTTAACGCGCGCTACCCGTATATATTATGCATGTAACTAAATTTGTATCCGTAAATCGATAAGACGCATTTTATTTTTATTTTGTCTTTGTGCTTACCGGCGACCGGATTCACGGATGTTTCGTCATAAGGCGACTACTTCTGTAGACGCTGCATAAAAAATTAAATATAGTTCGGTCGTATTGCCGGAGTCATCGATCGCATCGCTGTCGTTCCATTCTACCGCGATTATTACCTTTCTGCTGTCGGATTTCTCTGCGGTATTTCTAGGAACATCGACAACATTTTACAGTTCCACAAAAAATTCCAGCGTGCCTTTAGGCCGATGGATTCTTTAAATCGCGATGAAGTTTAGAAGTTTAATGTAATGTTATCAGCGTTATATTCCCCATGGGAGAAAAATTCGACGTATACTCTGTTGGGTTTCGACGAAATTATCGTTAAAGGAATTCCCCTCCGAGTAGGAGAATAATCTGTATGAATATTCCGATCGAATTTTATAAAAATGTTTGCTTAATCGAAACAAACGGCGATTAGTTTCGGTTCCGCCTTAATGTGATTTATTCACTTCAACGAATAATAATTTTCTTTAATCCGGCGTAAACTTTCTTATGTGATTTTTTTCATTATAGCGATTTACTCGTCTTTTACTGTTATTTTTATTTTAGGAAAATGCGACTTTGTCTTTTTAATACTACGGTAAATAACGTCTATAGATCGTTAGTTCGTAATGTCTGATCACGAAACCGTAGTATATCTGTCGAAAAATTACTGCAAACGTGATGTTTATGATATTTTGTTAGCCGGATAATAGCTTCACTTTATTTTATTTTTATCGCGACATTCTTTCGTGTTAAAACATTTTTTTCACGTTACGAATTGTGAAATACTCCGATTATGACAGTTTTGTTGTCTATTTTAATGTTTTTGTTGCTTGGTTTTGTTCGTCGGCGGTCTGTTACGGGTGGAGTATAAATTAAGTCTGGCCGATATAAAATCGATGTCACCGAATACAGCGTTTATTCTAGATAAGTTCTCGTAAGTTCCTTTATGTAGTGTGCTTTGTACTTTTCAGAATACAGTTTTATTTAAAAGCGATCACCCTGTTCTAACAAACGCCGATTTATTACTAAAGTATTAAACCGATGCTTCACAAGAATTTTGTCATTTTTGTGTATACATTAGCGCTAACTGAACTCATATTTGTCCGGTTAATGATGAAACGATGGGAAATTTTGTCGTTTTGATTATGAAATTACTCGGATTAAAATTATGGGAACTTCGTTCTTATTTTAAGTCCTCCCGGTTTCGGTTTATTCCGTATAGCTACAGCAAGTGTTCTACTTGGACGATTGACTGTCCGATCGAGGCGTTGCAGATATTATGTATCGACCCACCAGGTTGGTCCAATAGTGAACGCGTCTTCGCAAATCAGCTTCTTCGAAGTCGAGAGTTCCAACGTTCAAATCCTTGTAAAGGCAATTACTTTTTTACGGATTTAAATACTAGATCGTGGATACCGGTGTTCTTTGGTGGTTGGGTTAACCACACATCTCAGAAATGGTCTACCTGAGACTGTACAAGACTACAGTTCACTTACAATCATACACATCATCCTCATTGATCCTCTGAAGTAATACCTGACTCTGATTCCCGGAGACTAAACAGGAAAAAAGTTATTATGTATTGCCTGTCCAAAACAAAATGCTAAAATCTGACCCTCCCGGAGAAGTACAAAAGCTTAGGTACGTTCGTTCGGGAGCGTAAAGTAAGCTTTAAAAACTCTTAAGAAGAAAATACTGGAGTTAAAAGGATAAAACGGTTGACGAGTCTTGTTTGGATCGCGCGAACTAAAAATAAAAACTTAACATTCGACCGACGGGTAATACGGTCGGATTAAATTTTTAAAAAAAATTTTACCTTCAGATGAAGTTTTACATCGTACGTTCATTTATGTACTTTTACATATCTTTGTATCCAGAGGGTCGATATTAATTAAATCCATCCGATCGCCGGAGTCGCTTCTTGTCGGATGTAGTGAAGCTTTCCATCGACGATTACATCTTTAAAGCGATTTCCTTCTATTGATCTTTCTAGCCCTTCTAACCGTTACCGTCAGTCGGTTTGAACTTAAACGGGTTGGAAGGGATGATTACTGTAGATCAGTAAGATAATACGAATATAACTGCGGTATTTTAACAAGTGTGTAGGTTATATCTTTTGAATACTAGATCATGGATACCGGTGTTCTTTGGTGGTTGGGTTTCAATTAACCACACACCTCAGGAATGGTCGAACTGAGAATGTACAAGACTACACTTCATTTGCACTCATACATATCATCCTCATTCATCCTCTGAAGAATTATCTAAACGGTAGTTACCGGATGCTAAACAGGAAAAAGAAAGAGGTTATATCTGCAGTTCGTACGAATTTTTTCGGTCCTTCGCATTTGTAACTGGTTTGTACGTGAAAGTCAGTCGAACAATTTACGGTATTAATTATAATCTACGGTCGAACGAACGATGAAAGTAGTCTGTTTTATAAAACGGTACGCATTCTTGACAGTAGTTTTAATTTTCATTTTCTTTATCGTACAGTTTAACACCGCGCCGTATTCTATCCGGTCGATACTACCGCTGATAAATTGTAGTTCGTCTTAGTATCGATAATTACTCGCTCCATCTCTTTTAAACGCCCACTCTAGCGGCATACCGAGACGGCGGATTAATTTAGATTTCGGTTAATAAAAATCAAAAACTTTGAGAAGGTTCATTGTATTTCGGGAGAGGAGGTCATCGATGATCACTTATTTAATCGATCCTCGGTCCTATTTTCTATTCCGTGCTAACATTTTTATGACTTTTGTTATAAAACACGATGGAATTTCCGTGTCGGCGAAATTATAATTATCGTGGAAACTAAATCGGTTTGTAAAAAAAATGTTTTTCGACTTATACAGTATCTATCTAAGAGCAATAAGAACAAAATATTTCCGAGTTCTTTTCCAGACGTTTTCGCCAGTCGATAATACAGAACGCCGATTTCGATTTTGTCAGTTTATTTTAGTCTGTTTTGCGACTTGTTACCGTAATGTTTTGTGGCCCAGTACTTAAAATTATTTATTTATTTATTCGTACTAACTTTTATCATATTTTTTTTGTCGTTAGAGTTTTTATTTTTAAACTTGAAAATCGCCCCGAAATTAAAGAGTTTAGTCGGTCTGTCTCGTTCGGTTTTTCCCAAAATGTTACTAACATTTCGATAGAAACATTTAAATATTCCAAATAATACTATTTAATTAGTAGATATCACGATCGGAATCGCATGTTGCGACTGTTGTTTTACAACAGATGGAATCGCAGTTTCGTGTATATAATCAGCGGTCGTTTATTTATTAATAAAACGTAAATACGTTCTTTCGTTGGAAAATGCGTTTAAAAACAGGTTTTAAGATACTTTCATCAGACCGAATAAATTAACTCAGGAGTGACGACTCGTATTTTCCGAGAAGCGCGTGTCCTAGGCCTAGGTGAAGCTGAGAAACGTGTTCAGGAGGAATGCCAACTCACGATCTTATTTAAATTTTTATTATAAATTTCGGTTTACGAGAAGAAAATTTTATGGTTTTTGTTCAACGTGCACAATCTGTACTTTAAGGTAAAGTGAAAACTAATAAGGTTACATCGTAGTTACCTGAACGTTATAACCTTCGATACGATGAAAATTCTATCATAAATAACATATGTAACATGTCTTGGAAGTTAAAAAATAATTTCCACTACTTTAAAAAATAACTCTAATTTAGATATCGATGGCATCCATGTTTCACTAAAGAAGTCCTGTTTTACTTCACATCCACTTTTTTTTTATAATTATAAATGTTTCGAAATGAGCGTTTCCCAATCATTTTTAAATCGCTAAAATAAAACCGCTATTCGAATCAGGTGATTGCTTTAAACAAGGTAATTATCGACAGATCAATTTATTAAGCAGTTTTACTAAATTTTCGAAAAAATGAATTAAAACACTGTTAGTTAAATTCCTCTACAGATATAGTATTCTAGAAAAAACCGATTTGGTTTTCAAAATAACAAAAGCACTAAAGATTCCTAGTTCAATTTACCTATCGTCACAAGAAGTTTCGAGGTAAATAAAAAAGGCGTTGTCGTCTCTCTGAACTTGGAAATCATTCGATACGATTTCCCGTAATAAATTACTAATTAAATCCGAGCGATAGGAATACGAGGAATGGTATTACAACTTTTCAATAGCCTCACAAAACACCGAAACTAACACCATGAGGTCAACTGATTTTCTGCTACCCCAAGGGACTATGCTCTCACCTATCATTCCTAAATGTCGATGACTTGTTAAATCGGGAATTAGGTAATTGTAAGATAATTAGTTACGACCCGTTTGTAATTTCCACTACTAATGCATGGAATGAAGCATTTTCCCGTACAGAAAAGTATGTCGGTACAGTGAAAACGTGGTCAGATAAAAATATATTAAGTCTTAATTTAAAAGTAAATAAATTTATATCGTTTATACCAAACTTGTTTAGTCAACCCTTGAAACCCTTGGCGATAAGACATTGAAATTACTCTTACTGGAAATTAACAATATACACTGTGCATGACGCGACTGTGGATAATGTTTGTCTAATATTAAGTATCTCGCTGTCGGTAGTTGAAAATTTGCAGCGGGGAGACCGTATAAAATAATGCGTGTGAAGAATTAAGATTTGTATATTTCTATAAAGAACGTAACATTCTTCAGTTAAAAGATCTAGCGATGCTGTTTTTGCTTTTCTTGAATGTATATTGCGATACGGATCGATCATACGGGGTGGAACTTTTGACTACCGTACGGATAATTTAATCACAATAAAAAAAAAAACAATAATTAACGAACGGAACGTAAAAATTTCCAAGTTTCTTACAGGTTGGCGATAAGACAACTGTACTGGAAAAGAATGATTATTTCTTTCGAATACGATAAGCTAATTTAAAAGAATGATTATTCCTTTCGAATACATAAAACTAATTTTAAGATTAATTTAAAACATAAGTTGTAAAACTTGAAGATCCAGAACCGTTCATAAATTTGAATTAATATATTCGAAACCGACGATAGTTCAGAATTATTAAACATAGTTCTAGCACATGTAAAAAATAATTTAAACATTTTTTTCTTAACGCTGAAGTATACTGGATAAAATCAGATTTTTTTTAACGTAGAATTCCTAAATATGGTAATTTTAATTTATTTTTCCAACCGAAACTGTACGACCGTTTTTGTTTATCAAGTTATTAATTCTTTTGTAATGTGTTAATGTCGATTTAATATTTTATTATTATCTATCAAATACAGGAAATTTAGGTGAACGTATTAATGCGTAATAGTACTAAGGTACAGGTGAACAGTGAGTGACATAAGCCTGCCTCTTCATGTTGTAGTCTGTTAAGGTCACTGGTGTAGGGTAACGGAGAGGGTGCACATGTTGATATATGCGTTATTTATATGCTTTTAAGTGATACGGTGTTTTATTTCAAATCCTATACTCCAAATGTGTTATAAGGGTTCAAAACTATAATAAGTTACGATGAATTCATAATGTAATTAATTCTTATCGTATGATATTAATAAGTTTGTACGACACGGCTTTTGATTGTACAATTCGACTGCCACAGCGTCAGCGATCGAAGGTTTTGTTATCTTTGCTGTTGTTTTCCGTTAAACGCATTAATATTTAATTATATATTATGTTTAATACAATTAATCGTTCTTTAATTTTGTTGTTTTTAAATGTTTATAAATTTTTGTTACGATTGTACTGAATACGGCAAATAAATAAATTTAAATTCCTCAACATCTATTCGTCTAGTACGACAGCAGCTCTAAATAATTTCCCATTGCGATGCGATTCTTATCGCATACATCGCTTATATTCGCATCAAGACGATTAAACATCGAAAACAAACTGTTCGATAAATTTCAATAATATTTTACATTTCAAACGTGACGTTGTTAGATTCGGTGTAAATTATTTATGCGATTGCAAAATTCCTTATACATACGACGATGATAATAATCAACCCGCCCGAGAAGCCTGTTTATTATGATGTTAAATAAGTAATGAACGGAAAATACAAGAAAGATTTTCTCTCATCTTTTCTATTAGAATTTCTGTTTCGATCTGGCAGTCACGTCTAGCCAGTTTGTGAAGAGTGCGCTACAATCGAGTGGTACCTTCCTACTATGGGCGTTTTGTTTAGTAGTATTCGTTTTTTATCGTATTCTTTATTGCGATGCGGTTTTCTGTTTTAAATGTAGATAGACTTTTTCTCGCAAAGCCAAGTGCATACAGTTAACCGCTTGTACGTTACTATCGTATGGTAATATTGTGCCGCATGACCTCAAAAACATGAGACAGAGCTTAAACCATATCTGTTACACGAACACGGTCAGCGAAAAAAATGAGATTCTTTATGTTTTTTAGGTTAACTTACCGATATATGTAACAACGGACAGAGATATTCTTACGAAATTTATGAATGAGAAGTTAAAATAAATCGAAATTATATCAGAACAAAAAAAAAAATTGTTGATTTTGTAAGTTCGCAGTCCGATAATGTCTTAGAAACGCTTAAAGTTATGTGAGGAAGTCGATTACTTACTCAAACAATACCGATCTCTCAAGTTTATGAAATTCAGGCAGTATGTAATCGGAAAGAAAACCGGATTATAAATTTGGCGTGAAGTAGAATCTTGTTATTTAGTATGTATATAACATACAACATAATGGAATTGACAAATTAAGCAGTGAAAATATAGGTGATATTTTACGTTGACGCTATTGTTTTAAGTATTGATTTTGAAGAGGGTTAAGTCCAAAGGGATGATAAGAGTACCCATTTTTAATAAAAAAAAAGAAAAAAACAATTCAGTACCTGTACCTGTAATAGTTTTTTCCGATATTTTCTGGCCGAGGTTACACAAATAGATGCGTTCAAGGTATTAAGAAAGAAAATTCGATCGATAGTAGATCAAGTAATTCCAGAGTATCTTGATAATCAGTCTGTTTTTGTAAATTACCATCCGGCACCCGGGAACAAAATCCTTCTGATAGATTGTAAGAGGATCGCAAAAGAAAATAATTTTATTTGTTCGATGAAGTAGAAAAGTTAATGAAAAAGGATTCTGTTGCAAAAATTATTAAGGCTGTATTTTTGTAAGTAAACTTTATTAATTTCTATATATGTGTAACCGATTCTAGATTTTTGAGCCTGGATAATTTATAAGTAAAGAAATTTTGTTTTAATTCTCCTGATGTAATCGGTCAAATGTTATCTACATCTTGTTTATTAATATTCCACTTTAATATTCAGTCTTTACATAAAAATGATGATGAATTGATTTCTCTGTTGTTATTATTATAAGATAAAGAATTGGTTGTTAATATTTTTATCTGAAGCTCGGTTGGGAAAAATCTAGATTATAATGCTAATTAAGATTTTTTCTTGTAAACTAAAAACTTAAATGAAAATAATGATATAGCTGCCTTTATTTGTAGTCCAATTCTTATAATTAATAAAACTAAAAAAATAATGAAAGAATGTAATTGTTTAATCTCTCGAATAACTTATAGTTCTAATAAAAGGTTAATAATTATATTATTTTATAGGGTCACCTAACAGGAGTTCTAAGGTTGAAAATCTTTTGATAAATTAGAAGTGTATTAAATATATACTAGGGGACCCACTGCTCCACAGCATCAGTAAATAAATTAAGTTATAATAGATAATTTACTTTGTGGTTCATAAGACATCCTTCAAGACAACGTTAGTTGTGCGTTGACATCTAGGGTTCATCACCACTTACACATTTGTAAAAGATTTTGCGCGTGATAAGGCAACATAAAATTGTCTACGGCTAAAAACTGGTTCAGGTAGATAGATTCCTACTCGGTCCAGAGTTTGTCCTTGCGCCTTGTTGAAGATCATGCAAAACGCTAACCGTTTTGGAAATTGTCTTCGTTTAAAAGAAAATTGAATGGTTTAAGACCCAAACTAGTTATTTATCTTAATTATTTGCTGATATGCGGCGGTTTGAATGGATTTTTAACAGGAAATGGGTATGTTCCCTCAAAACGTTTTTAGAAATTGAGTGATCGAAATCTGTGTGGTCTCATTTAATGGCGCTTGGCGTGTTGAGTGTTTTAAGACCCGCGCGAATTCTGTATCTTAATTAGCTGCTGAAATATCTCGATTTGAATTCCGTCGAGGTAAGGCTTTGAGTATGAGAAAAGCCATGTTCTCTTATAAATCCTCTCATAATAAAATGACTGTAGTCTGTGCTTGATGGTTATCTGTGGCTTGATGCAATGATTGTTTTAAGACCCCCAACGAAGTCTGCAACTAAATTAGTTGCTGAGTGATTGCAGAAAAACTACATTTTTTTGTTTGTTATCAATTTATATATATATATATATATATATATATATATATATATATATATATATATATATATATATATATATATATATATATATATATATATATATATATATATATATATATATAGTAATGATGTCACTCTTATTCTAGGTGATAATATTTGTCTTATCAGAAAATAGTAAAGATAATAAGAATAACTCCCTTTATGAATCATGAGACCTTGCCGATTGTGAGGGGCTTAAGTGCCCAGTGATACAGAGTAGCTGGACTGAAGGTGCAACCATATCTTAGAGGTATCTGTTGAGAGCCAGATTAAGGAATGATTCCAGAAAGAGGGCAGCAGCTCTTTCAGTAGTTAAGGGCGTAGTTCAGGACGACTTAAACGGCCATATCAACATCACTCAGTCCTCTGAGTACTGCGCAGCTGAAAACCATGGAAAAGTACAGCTGCTTTTTTTCCAAGAAAGTGTCTCTCTGCATTTTCATATAGCAATGATGGCCTCCATCATTGCTACCATCATGCTACCAAGGAAGGCGCCTCGCCTTCCTTGGTAGGCAAGTATTCCGGAGGTAAACTAGTCCCTCGTTGGATCTCCGGGTGGGGACTACTAAGGAAGGGGTCACAAGAAAGTTAAAAAATAACATTCTGCGAGTCGGAGTGTGGAATGTTAGGAGTCTAAAAAAGGTTGGTAGGTTAGCAAATTTAAAGAGGGAAATGGATAGGTTAAATGTAGATGTGGTAGGAATTAGCGAGGTTCGGTGGGAAGAGGAAAACGACTTTTGGTCAGGTAATTTTAGAATAATTATCTGCGCGTCAAGTAAAGGGCAGGCAGGAGTAGGTTACGTACCCACCGGGTCACGCTCAGCGTCTTTGCAAATCAGCTGATTTCGAAGTTGATAGTTCTAAGGTTCAAATCTTAGTAAAGGCAGTTACTTTTATAGGGATTTGAATACTAGATCTTGGATATCGGTGTTCTTTGGTGGTTGGGTTTCAATTAACCACATATCTCAGAAATGGTCGACCTGAGATTGTACAACATTACAGTTCAATTACACTCATTACATATCATCCTCATTCATCCTCTGAAGTAATAGAAATTTGAGTAAAAAAGATAAGGTAGAAAATATAGAAGAACAATGGGAGAATGTTAAAAAGGAAATTCGTAAATCAGCAGAAGCGAACTTAGGCGGAACAAAGAGAACTGATATAAAACCTTGGATGTCGGAGGATATATTGCAGGTGATGGATGAACGTAGAAAGTATAAGAATGCTACTGATGAAGACGGTAAAACTGTCGACAAATTAGAAATACTATAAACAGGAAGTGAAAATTAGCGAAAGTAGAGTGAATTAAAGAAAAGTATTCAGAAGTGGAAAGCGAAATGATCATCGGTTAAATAAACGGAGCATACAGGAAATTAAGGAGAATTTTTGGTACAAAAGATAAAATTTAATAATGTGTTAAATAAAAATTGTACACTGATTTAAATACGAAAGAAAAGGTTGATAGGTGGGTGGAATATATTGAAGAGTTATATGGAGGAAATGAATAAGAAACTGGTGACATGGAGGAAGAAGAGGAAGTCGAAGAGGATGAAAAGGGAGATACAATACTGAGATATTTAGTAGAATTTAGTAGAGCATTAGAGAATTTGAATAGAAGAAACGCTCCTGGGATAGACGGGATACCTGTAGAGTTACTGTGCAGTGCAGGTGAGGAAGCAATAGATTATACAAACTGGTGTGTAATGTTTACGTAAAAGGGAAAGTTCTGTCGGACTTCAGAAAGAGTGTTATTGACATGAAACCAAAGAAAGCAGGAGCAGATAAATTTGAAGAATACAGAACAATTAGGTTACTACTCGTGCATCAAAAATCTTAATTAAAATTCCGTACAGAAGAATTGAGAGGAGAAGACCAGTTTGGTTTCAGGAAAAATATAGGGACAGGAGAAGTAATTTTAACGCTCAGATTGTTGGTAGAAGGAAGATTAAAGAAAAACAAATCACATACATGGCATTTATAGACTTAGAAAAGGTATCTGATAACGTAGTCTGGAATAAAATGTTCAGCATTTTAAAAAGTTTAGGGTTCAAGTATAGAGGTAGAAGAACAAGCTAACATTAGAGGAACCAAACTGCAACAATAATAATCGAAGAACGTAAGAAAGAAGCCGTAATAAGAAAGGGAGTTTGACAGGGATGTTCCCTATTCCCGTTACTTTTTAATCTTTCATAGAACTAGCAGTTAATGATGATGAAGAACAATTCAGATTAGATCCGAAGTAACAATGTAAGGTGAAAAGATAAAGATGCTACAATTTTCTGATGAAATAGTAATTCTAGCCGAGAGTAAAAAAGATTTAGAAGAAACAATGAACGGCATGGATGAAGTCCTGCGCAAGAACTACCGCATGAAAATAAACAAGAGCAAGACGAAAGTAATGAAATGTAGAAATAATGTAGATGAACCACTGAATACAAAAATAGGAAGAGAAAAGATTCTGGAGGTAGAAGAATTTTGTTATACTAAAGATGGACGAAGCAGGAACGATGTAAAACGCCGAATAGCACAGGCGAAACGAGCTTTCAGTTAGATATAATTTTCTTACATTAAAAATTAATTTAAATGTCAGAAAAACATTTTTGAATACCTATGTTTGGAGCGCAGCTTTATATAGAAGTGAAACTTGGACGATTGGAGTACCTGAGAGGAAAAGATTAGAAGCTTTTGAAATGTGGTGCTACAGGAGAATGTTAAAAATAGGATGGGTGGATAAAGTGACAAATGAAGAGGTGTTGAGGCAAATTGATGAAGAAAGAAGCATTTGGAAAAATATAGTTAAAAGAAGAGATAGGCCATATATTAGGCATCCTGGAATAGTCGCTTTGATATTAGAGGGGCAGGTAGATGGGAAAAATCGTGCAGGCAGTTACCGTTTGGAATATGTAAACAAATTATTAGGGATGTAGGATGTAGGGAGTGTACCGAAATGAAACGACTAGCACTAGATAGGGAATTTTGGAGAGCTGCATCAAACCAGTCAAATGACTGAAAACAAAAAAGTAATAAGAACAAAAAAAAAGTCTTTTAAATGAGGATTTTGGGCTGCATCCTTTTCTGAATGTACACATGCAGTATTTTATACATTAAAATATTACCAGTCCGACATCCACCGACCATACATTAGTTAATTTAAAATCTTATAGTGGATTATAATCAGTCATATGGCAAACGGTATTACAGACTCAGCTTTCTGTTAGAATCATTGATGAAAAAATTATTATTAACGTAAAATGTGAAATATGGTATCAACTTTTTATATTTTGGATACAGACACCCTTATTGTATTTTTGTGCATATATTTTCTAAATGTATACTATCTAAAAATTAGTATATATTTGATCTAAAAAATCGTAAATTAACTATCAGATAAATTAAAAATTATAACGATTAATCGTGGATCGCAAATAAAACTCATCGGCATCATACGAAGAAGGAACAAAGTATTCGTAAAACCTAAAAAGCTACCCGACGTATCAAATTTAAAAATTACTTATACAAATAAATCGGTTAAAGTAATTAAGCTGCAAAAAGATAACTATTACGGATCACAACTCGTTAAAGCAAAGGTAAAACCTGGGAAATTCAAATATTTGGGAAATTATAAAAACATTATCCGGGTAGAAGAAAACGGGTAAAAGTTCAAATAAACAGTTTACATGAAAGTTTGTGACGTGTTTAATAAATGTTTTATTAGTGTGACTTGAGAAATTTCTTTATACAGATTTCAGTTTAAACGACATCAACGTATTCGATAAGCAGTTCGTATTTAAATATGTAACTGATAAGCATAATAAATAATCTTAAGGAGGGAGTCAGATCTAGCTTCTGATAAACTTAGGGATAACCTAACAGTAATTAATCCGAATATCGATTTTTAAAATATTTGATTTATCTTAGTCAAGCACAATTAATACCCTGAAAACTATGAAAGAAAAAACTATCGCTGTCCCAGTTTTTAAATTAGGAAAGAGCTGAGCTAGCTAGTAACTACAGACCGATTTCCTTAATCAGTAACATAGAGAAATTAATAATACAGTAAAAAAACAAGTCTCATCTTTTGTAGAAGAAAATTGGATGTTGAATCCTAGTCGGTTTGATTTCAGAAAAAATAAGGATTCCAGAGATGCATCGGCCGACTTCAAATGTGTTGCTGTACTTATCGATCTGGCAAAATAATCTGTTATTAAAAATTATTAATAATGAAACACATTTTGTGGCCGAATTTTTTTCCTGGTTTTCTTCATATTTAAATTGTTCGACCGCAACAAATCAAGACTAATGGTGTTTATGATAATGTAGAGAAGTTTAAGAGCTACGACATTCCCAGAGAAATCGTATCGAACCCGACATTATTTGTAATACAGTCGACTACGGAATATCCTATAATAATAGTGCATGTAAATACTGTACTGCAGTACAGTATTTATATGCCCTATTATATTAAGGTGTAACGGTAAATAATAAAATAGAATACATTACATTGTTACCTACCTGCTAAAATTAATAACCGGAGGTTTATTCAAAATACGTATTAACATAACAAAATTTCACTATCAGTAATATTGTACGTAAATAGATAGTACGTACGGTAGTGTATGTACTACGTAATGCATTAACAAACACATTAAAAACTACAGTAGCTAACGTAAAAAATACACAGACATTAAACAAATAATAAATAAATTGTGCGTTTTACTCTCGGATATTTTTTAAAATAAGTCGCGATTGATTGTCGTTGTAGTGACTGAAAACACTTTCTTTTAATTGAACTTCGTAGTTTGCGTAGCGAAATAATATCGCGCAATGTACTATCGTTCTTCCATATCCGCAATAAACTACGCAACAGAGTTATCATATTCAAATAAGTACACATTGAAGTAGAAAAGAATGAAGGAGTAAAACCTATCGCAGAAAGATGAAAAAACTTAGAATTTTTTTCCGAGAGGCATCACGGTTAAACCGCTTGCCGATAATCGGTAGTTTACTGTATACGTAATGAATATCGATCGAGTTACGGGTGAATTCGATAGGCGATTGTTTTTATGGGCGATAAGATCTTGTTTTTCCAAGATTTGTCCCGGGTCGAAGTCGTTGAAAAGGCTCAAATAGGGCTAAGAAATATGAAAAAAACCCTCAGATGACGTAATTCGTATAATAAATGTCGACAGTACTTGTTTTACGGTTTTTGGTCCGTAAGCAAAATCTTTGAACGACGATGTGAAATCGTTTTACATTCACCGGATTGTAATATTAATAATCGCACCCAAAACTATCAAGTCTATCCAAAGAAGGGACAGTAGGTAAATACTGTGTCGTTGTAGATCAACTTATGCAGTGGACGCTCACATCGTACCAAGAAATCGAAAGCGATAGCTTATGTATTTTCATCCCTAGGTAATGTTCTTATTCTCAGGTTAGGTATAATATTAAAGTAATTCTGAAGAAACTTTGACGGTTCTCACCGATCGGTTGTTTCAGCTTTTTAAAGTCCTCTCGTTTTCAAAATACGTAACTTAGCAACAATTTTTCAGTGTATGAAAGATTACAAGAAAGTTCATTGTACTGATGTCGTTATACGACGACAACCAGATGAATAACGGATTTTATTCCTGTAATCGACATAGTTTTTTCAATTGATTTGGCTGCTAAATTAATAAATGATCTACCGATTGCTATAAGAGTTACTATTATTTTCGAAAAATTAAAAGTGATTGTAAAAAAGCATTCTATGCTCTCAAATATTCACGGTAAATTAGCGTCCTTTTATGTTCACATTAAAAGTTATAAATAGCAGTTAATTTCAGATATATTTTGTAAATTATAATCGGAATTAGATCGTTAACTATTCACGTTTTTAAACGGTAAATATATATTTATGTATCCTTCCTGTCGATCAAGAGCCGAAGAGAAACAACACGTAATTAATTTTGTAATCGTTTTTTCCGTAATTATTTTTCTTATATAACAATATTCTAGTTTGTAATTGATTTTGTTGTAAGTCGGTCTTATTGCATATCGACCGATTTGTACGAGTATAATAGTCTAACGAAACTCTACTAAACGTTCTATCGAAAACCGTATCGCTTCCTTCTGTATAAATAAAATATTTTTAATTCTTTCGATTACCTTCGTTTCCCGATTTATGAAAAGGTTTTTAAATAAGTAAAACAGGTTACGATTAATTCGGAATCCCATGTTTATATCTAAAACTATTTTTATGTGTAAGCGCGCTATGTTTTAACATAAATGTAGCGCCGTAAAAAAACAATACATTTATTAAAATAATAAATGTTAGCCTTTAATAATAAAAATTTAATAATAAATGTTAGCCGTTAATAATAAATGTTAGCCTTTCGATGACGTTAGAGCTCCGATGACGGACCGGTAGTCGGGCGAACCGGTCCGACATTGAATTATGAAAGGTGTAAGCGTCTTGACAGAATAGACCGTAAGTGATCGTATTCGGTCGGTTCAAAATATTTTCGTTTCCTTTCCTTTAAACGAATAAAAGTACAATTATTTTAAGTATCTGAAAACAAAATGTTAACTCGTGCGATCGAAAGTTATATCTTTTTTTTAGAGTTTCTCGCGGAAGAATTATTTTTTACGATTCTCGTCTTAAATTTTTGAGTACGCGGTAGTTATCTTTTTTTTTATCCTGTGCGATCGGAAGAACGGAAAACATTTTACCTTCGTAATTAAAATCGGTTCGTCCGCTTCGGGTTGAAGAGTGTATTAAAGAACGTACAGGAATATAATTTACAATTTTCCGATTCCATGCTATTAAGGATAACTAATATTGGGAAATTTTAAAGTTAATATATTCGCATCGACCGAGATAATGTCGGTTCTTCGGTCGACGTTACGGGATTGCGGCGTATCTAACAAAATGAATGCGAATCGCACTCGATGCCGAATGTAACCGCGACATCACCGCCTGGTACGACCCGACCAAGGCCGAGAGTGAGAGTAGGTTGCTCCCCCCGTTCCCCGCGGTCGCTGTCAATCCTTCCTCCACGACCGTTCGCGAGTCGCAGTCTTGGTAACTGAAATCTTAAACGGTCTCGCTTATTTTCATTAGATATTTCCGTCTCGTGTTTATTCTTTCTTCCGACTTCTCCGATCGGGTGCACTTTAGAAACGATCGTTAATATTATTCCGGTAAATTTCCCGGTAATCGAATACTGATTGTACATTCTCTTTTTTCGAGCTAATGGACGGAACGGAAACTAATCTTGGATTTAGCGATATTTTGTATTCGGCTCGTTCCTACCGCTGCCGCACGGATTCATCTATGAAATGTGACTTATCGTTCGGAATTTAGATTAGAATGAACATCAAATATCCGTTTTTCGAAAGCTATTCAATTTTTGCGATCGCTTATTTTAGAAAGTTAAAAGTTAATTTTGTAACGCACAATTCTGGTGAATTATGTAGTTGATTATATTTTCGTTTAATACCTCTTCCAATAGCTGAAGCTGTCGGTATATGTTTACGCTAAGTTTAAAGAAATATACAGTAGATCCGTTGTATCTTGTATGAAGATACGACTTTATGAATGATCGAATAGACTATTAAGACTAAACGAATAGGAATGAATTCGAGTCGATGATATCTGTGTTTTGTACACACACCTTATATAGGTGAAACGGTACCGTCCGTGTTACGTTCGTCGAGAATTGCCATTAGAGTAACCTGAACGAATTATGATGTATTTGTCGACTAGAATTTATCGATATTTTTAATTTGTCTGAGAAAAAGAAATTTTTATGTCGTAATCCGTTTTGTAACAAAAGAATAATTGTAGTCTGTTTTGAAAAAGTATGAGAAATATCTGTTTTATTTGTTTCATCGGAAGCGGGTTTAATTAGTGTTTGCGACGGACGATTTCAGATAGTTTTTTTTTTTCACGGCCCTTATAAGTGTTTAGCAGTCTATCCGAATAAGCCGATTCCTTTCCGTATCTTAGTGCTAGCGTATAGTTTCTCGGTTTTAAACGGTTTCTCGGTATAAGTCGGTTTTAAACGTTACAGTTAATATTTGAAATATAACTTCAAACGTGTCTTGAAATATTGTCTTTATATATCTTCAAATATTTTCAACCCGTTGGAGATATCGAAGCGTTGTGCAGGTCGTTAAATAAATTGTTTTATACGTAATTATTTGTTCGTGTTTCACTCGGTCGACTAAAAAAACTTATTTTTTTTTTAACTACAAGACATTATATTAAAATCGCCTTTCTTGTAAATAAATAAAGTATTCTTTTCGTGTAATTTGTAATGATTGTTTCGATTCGGTGAAAAGAACTATCGATGTTTTGGAGTTCGATAATTTAGTAATATTTATTAAAACGTACCGATGATTATATTTATAAGCGTTGATAATGAAGTCATTTTTTCAATTAAAAAGCTGATCACAAAGTTTTTATACTTTCCTGGCACTGGCTATTTATTCTTAAATAGTGGAAAAATAATGATGTATGAAAAAATTTATATTTTTATAACTTTGAGGCTCTCCCACCTCCAATATTGCCCGCAAAGTATTTTTTTTTTGTCACGCACTACTTCTCTGCTTATGAAGATACAAAAAATTCGGTAAAGCATTTGCATTAAATAAAAAGATGTTTTTTTCGATTTTTGGGAAAGGGAGGGAATTTGGGGGCAATTTTTTTTTTAAAGATAAGTTAATCATATACTGAGCTTAATGTAAAGTAGGATTATGTTGGCAAAATCTTGAGAAAATTGACCTCAAAGAAACCGACTACCCCATCCCCTGGAGATGTTAGCCATAAACATTTACCAACAAATTGTCCTATATGCACGAGTCTCTGTCAAATTTTATCAAAATCGGTTTATCCAGTCAAAAGTTATGAAGCTTCAAAAACGCCAACACACGGATACGTACGAACATTACCCAAACAATTTTTTTTGTTTTTTGGAGTCCCTGGATATTGAAACGTTGAGAAATGAAAAAACCCTTGAAAAACACCCATTTCCCTTTCTTTTTTTTTTTTGACTGGTACCATACTTCCCTTCTTGCAGCATAGCTCTAGAGCTACGATGCCGGGAAAGTAAAAACATTAGTATTCCAGAAAAATTAAAATTTGTGAATATAAAATATTACAATTAAAATTTAATTATCCGTGCGTACATTAAAATTACATCCGAATATTATGTGTACAAAAGGTGTCGGGATAAACAGTAATCTACCTCCATTCGAGGCTTTCCCTCTGCAAGTCGATCCTCGCCTTTCTTTTTCCTCCCCTGCTCTTATTTTTTATCCCTGAGATGAATACCCTGGGAGTCGGATCAGTGGCCGTTCCAGTAACATATGACGACGTGATGCCGGCATCTTGTAGTAGTCGGTTCTTTATCGAAGTGAAAACCCGTTTTTTTGCGTGTGGAAATATTATATTTTATGCCGTCCAAATTTACTCGTTTCCTAAGCGTATACGGAGATTTCCCAAAAATCCGAACGAGCAAGGGATTTGCCGACCAGTTATGGCTCGGCCTGCTAATTCAAAGTATGAAAAATAAATATACGACATATTGGAATTAAAAAAACCCAGATGTTCGTTGGGCTTTAACGTTTGGCGAGGGCTAAAGATGATAATCTCTTATTCGTCCACCGAAACGAAACGATTGTCGTCCTGCACCGATCGAGTTTACGGATTTAGTAATTTCGGTATTGGTTTTTTTAAGTGTTTTACTTAAACCGCAGAGAAAAATATTTTACAACATACGGAAACTTCGGACGAATTCCTCTCGACCGAGGTGTCGGTAACAAAATGCCGACCAAAACTTTCACAAGTACCATGTAAATCTTTCAGGAATCATTGTGTATAATTCCTCTAATTGCTGGTGGGTCGAACGGACTCATATACTTGTTTTGTAGGGTCGAACGGACCCATATACTTGTTTTGTAGTGTGCTATGCACGCTTTCTAGGTAAACTTGACACAATACCGAGAAAAAGTGTGCTAGCGAATTTTGCTTGATACTTAAAAAAATTAATAACAGACATGAAATTTAAAAAAAAATAATTTAAAAAATACACAATCATTTCAGTACAAATTACCAATAATTTGAATTCAACGCCTTGTTGTAGAATCAAAATATCTCTCTTTATTATAATAAAAACCCCATTCAAATCGCTGTTTGGGATAACAGAAGAAGAAAAAATCAATTTTGTATACAGTAAATGCAGAATTTATTGTTGTAGAATCACTTTCTTCATTATTAAATAAAAATGCTTGATTTCGTTGCAGTAATATACAATTATTAGCACATGTAATGTTAAAATGTAAGGCTACATTTGTTTATAAAATTTCATAAAAGGAAGTTTTGTTGTAGAAATATGGTTGTGTAAATCCTTTATTTGAAATTTATATTTTACCCAGTATTAGAAAAATAAACATCAACAGATCGTAAATCATTAATAATATAACCAGTTGTTCTCGACTTGTAACTAGTAATTTTACTGTTATTTTCTACATAATAATGGAAATGTTTTTGAATGTTGTAATCATCTGAGTTACTGATTTTTATTGTAAGGTTTAAATCGTGAATATGTACTGTACATTTCAAACATATTTATGGGACTACTCAAAGATTCAGGCCCACATCATCAAAAAATGATTATCAGAATCTCTGTTAGAACAAAAAAAAGACAACAAATACTTGCTTTAATTATATTTTAAAACAGATTCTGTGAACTTTTTTTTGAGGTAGAAATCCTAGACATACTTCATTATAAAATAAGTTCACAGTTCAAGGAGAAGAAAATGTAAACTGTCTTTTTTCTATGCTGACTTTCATTCTATTATTCTTTAATTATAACTGCATTCATTTCAATTGATAATTGAGGTATCCCGGTGATGACACAGTGTCACCTTATTTCTTTAGGGCTTTTGCTAATTCATTAATCGTAAGATCAAATACAGTCAAACTGATTAGTCTGTGGAATACCAACCCTTATTCTGTTTTCTGAAACTAAATGGCGCATAGTCAATTCTCGTTGACTGAATTATTGGTGAACAATTAAGTGAATCCATTTCAACATGTTTTTATTAATAACTTTGTTGTAAAGCATTTTAAACAGTTTTATTTTATAGATGGCGTCATACACTCCTTCAAACAAAACAGCTAGAGTTGTTTTACTTTTGTTCATACTATCTTAACTTCTTTACTCAAATGTAGCGGCTGTTAAATGATTGAATGTTTACAGAACGTATTTAGTCTTAAAAGGTAATTTTGTAAAAAAAAGTACATAAAGTGTGTTAACCTTTTTCCATCGTTTTGGCCGATGTGTTACTCGAGACAACTGTTGCTTTCTTGGATTCAGAACACGTAATACTAGACTTACTTCAAGATGATGGCACATCATTCATCTGATTTACATGTTTTACTAAACATTAGTATTTTCTGAGCTTTCAGTCAAACATTTTTGAGGATGTGCTATGCAATATTGTCATGACCAGGCTAATTGTCATGACTTTATTTTTTAGTGAGCCTACAGCCCAATAAAGCTCTTGATAATGAAATCATCATTGAGAATTTTTTTTTCTTATTTCTACAATTTTGTTTGTTTTATAACTTATCTGAAATTCCTTGATACAGATTTAAAGTTAAGCAAAGTTTTTTTGCTTCCTTTTTTTCTTTGTGTAATGCCCTTCTGCTCTCACCAGTTGTATGATTGAAAACCATCCATTTGGGGCTTTGTTATCTAATGTAAATTCTTAATTACATAATTTAAATACCTTACTAGAATTTGTGAGATCTAAATTGTGAAGAAATTTGAAAAGCTATTTGTTTTAGAATTTTTTACCTCTTTTCTTGTCATAGATGCTGTGTTTTCATTTGATTAAATTTTTTTTTTTCTGCCCACAGTTTTGCCTCTTCTTTTTTCCAAAGCTCCATTCAGAGCAGTTTGTAGTTGTATATTTTCTCTTTTAATGAATAAAATGCCTATGACAGTCTGTCGGTACTTTTGAAAAAAATATCATAGATTAGTTATATGCACAGGCGAAACTCTACACAGTTGTTCACAAGTTTATCTGTAATGATCACTTATAATGAACTCATCAGTATTTTCCTCCATTAAGAACCTCTGTGGTTTTGTCATTCCATCTCCATTCCTTTCTTAATATTTCTGATAGTAAATGTGTTATTCTAATATAGTCCCCTACCAAACATCTGACCGGGAGACTGATTTATATTTGAATTGTTTATCATCAAGATCTTACATCATGAGCTGCTCTACAAGTCATTTAGCATTACTCAGATTGTATAATGAGGAGATAACTTACTGTGTACCATGCAAATGAGTTGTTAAGTTTCAGGTTTGATGTGTAAAAGCACAGGAAACGCTCATAAACATGTTCCACATTTGAGATATCAGTAGTGATTTCTTAAAATATGTTCATGTTTATATAATTGTACATTTTGCAATTGTCATGCAATATACAAGTGTATATACCATGACAATTGAAGAAAGCCTGCTTGTGTTACCAGTATGATTCAAACGGTGAACTGTGTTCAGATAAATGATTGTCCTTGTGATTTCAAGTCGCCCATTTATTATTAAAAAATTCAAGATTTGCACAGAAGGTTGGAAAGTTAAACAGACCTTAATAAATATTTAACTGCATGAATTTCTCTTAACATCTACTTTACACCATTAAGTTAGATGAATACTAAATGTCTTTCTTTATTTTTATAAATTTTCTCTTGGATGATATATTGTTTGAAAAGAGAAACAAAATAATTACTACTGTCAAATTTTTAATTATATTTACGTGGGACATGAAAGAAGCATAATTGGAAAAAGAATTAAATTTTTATAATGCTTTCCTATTTCTCAGATTTTGAAATCTCTTCTCTGATAGATGTATTGATGTTATACTTATGCAGTACTGTAACTGAAACAGTGTACTTAGTGAAAATTTACTGTTACTCAAAATTTGAACTATTTAAAGCTCTAACAAAATTGAATTTAAAAGTTATGTATTAACAAATCTTTTTTTTCTTGTTCCTGTTATTTTGTTAGATACTCGTTTTTACTTGGGTGTGAGAAATTATATATTTGCAAGTAGAATGTCATATTTTAATTTGATTCTATATCATCCATTCAATATATTTTTAAAGCCAGGGATTTGAATATTTTGAAAGATTATTTTTATTCATTGTGATTGAGAAATTTGTTGTATTCTTAACAACTGTTTCATCTCGTCACACAAATTTTGATTTCTACCTTATTCTGTATAGAAACGGATTTTTTTTATTTGGAAAATAAATATCAATCTGTGAATACTGAATACTGTCAGACTAAGTTCTTAACTTAGTTCTTTGACTCCATGTTTTGCTGTGGTTATTTAATATTGAATGCTATATTTGTAACTGAATATTTTTGAATACGAGGTTGTACTCATACTTTTTGTTTTACTTTTTTTTTTGTCATCACTTAATAGAGTGATTTGTACATTTCTCCATTCTTTTCTGTTCTGCTCTAATCCTTTAACTTTAAAGTATTTGGCATGTATATTTACTTGCTTTGTGTATTCTAACTTTGATTTTATATTTAGAAATCTAGTTCTAAAAAAATATTATGCTTCTAATCATTTGATATATGTGTACAAACGTGTCTGTATAAGTTGACCCATGACTGAAAAGACAATTGATTGTTTTGTGATCACGTGATAGATATATAACACATTTGTCCAGTCAATTGAAATAAGTTTTATATGTTGAATAATGTGAAGTCTTAGAAAGAAAGGAACGGGCACAAAAAAAAAAACAAGAAGAAACTTGCATTTGTGGCTTAAAGAAGTTCATCATTTTTAATGTGTATTAAAATGGTTGAGGAAAAATATGCTCCAAAGAAATATGCAGGAGTACAAAAATCCTTTCTGTTATTTGTATAAATATATTAGAAAAGCCTTTCCTGTTTGAAACATCTTCTTCTGTTACTATCAGTTGTCACTGGTTATAGGACTGTTTCACAAGAGGCAGTTAATGTTATCGCCAGCATAGAACTGATAGATATCCTCACTATGGAACATAGTATGCTTTATATTTCAAAGGTTTTGAATCTTGGCAGGTTAAGAGGAATGAATCTTCTACTGGTTGATATATGCATGGTATTTTCCCAGATGTTACCTGTTTGCGTATTGTTAGGTGGGTTTCCCCCAATTGATTTATAACACAATTTTTATCTGGACATGGTGCTTTTAGGGAAAGACTGGCAAGATTAGTGTTACTAGATTTGGGCCATTTTCCTTTCTGTAAGATCAATGACACTGTAGACCATGTCCTGTATCTTTGCCCACGGTATGAAACTGAACGTACCAGAGTTGTTAGGGAACTTGAGAGAGTAGATTCTGTTCTGAATCTGTGGGTAAAATGGAAAACCCATAGAGAATGGTTGGTAGTGGCTGGCTTCCTTAGGTTTCTTGCCCTGCGAAGAGCAGCTGAAGGGGATTGATTCTATTAAGAATAGTAACCCTGGTGGTTAGGAACCCATCTGGGCGCTTTATTGGCCAAAGGTAGGCATTTTTTGTATCAAGCCCTGGTTTAATAAATTTATTTTGTTTAAAGTAAATGTGTGGCAGAGCTGTGATTGGAGAGGGTATGACCACATTCCTGAGTGCGGATTGGATTGTTAATAAATGGTTGGGAACTGTGTGATAGAGCTGTGAATTGGGAGGGTTCAGATCATGTCATGTAGGACTCTGCAATGGAGCTTCAATCTGGGAGGCAGAAGGCTTGACCTCTCTCCCAGCGGACCAGACAGAAGTCCAGTTTAAAAGTTGATTTAAATTTTATTTTCATTTTAGTAATTTATTTAACCTAAGGGCAGAATTAGGTCTAAATTGCTGTTGTTGCAAATCAACAGTTTTGTGTGGTATGAGACTTGCACTGAATTAGACTCATTTCATAAAAGTTATGACATTTATAAGCTTATGTTTTTGGTTAACCAAATTATTTGGACTAGGTGTGGGGTTTGTGCTTCTCCAAGGTCAGTTAACTAGTTGTGAGGGCAACGAAGTAGGGCAGAAGAGAGATGTCCAAAAGAAGCCTGCAGCGAAAGGATAGGCTGAGAATCAAATCATTGATGTAAATGTCTACCGAGGCATTTACATCAGTGGCATCCTAACTGAGGCCTAACTAATGACTAATACATAATCAGTGAAGAGAGTCAATAAGAAGACCTCTAGTAAAACCCATCAGGGCTAGGAATGGAGGGGATGGTGAGGCAACTGGAATCTTCACAAGATGGGTGTCTTATTTTGTGGTGGTTGCGATGTTCGAAACATTTTCTTCAACAAAAATGTTACTGGATTGTCACGTTCTCGTTATTCACTTTTTATCAGCAGATTTTTAGGTTCATTTCTTCCCATAAATCAGATAAATTAATTTCTTTTAATGTCACATTTGTGAAGTATTTTAAAGGGTTTTGTTAAAGTTTTTTTCAAACCCCCTCTGTGAATTGTGGAAATGTTGGAGAGAATATAGGAGGTTAATTTATTGTGTTATTTTAACACTTTCTTTTTCTTTTTTTTATTACAGGAACTTTTGACGATCTGCCAGAGCTGGTCTCATTGAAATGCGAAATTCTAACCTTCTGAAGTGGACCCATAATAACAATAAGCAGACAGATAAATCAGGTATTTTTATTTTGGACAGGTATATTTTGGTCTGGAATAATTTTTACTGCTACAAATTAATCTCAAAACTAATTTTCATATACATTTTTTATTTTGTAAAAATGTTATATTTGATGTTGCAAATATTAATTTTTATTAGATTTTGATAAGGTAACTTGTTACAAATTGTAAAATATACTTTTACTTGTTTGAAATTGTTCAAACAAACAACATGAACTGTTGAATTATTAAGTGTTAATGATTTGAACAGGTTCAGGTTCAGGATTCATCACCTGTTTTTTAGATGTAGAGACTAGTATAATATTAGTTTGAAAGGATTTTCATAACACTGAATGAAATCTGTTTAATAATTTGCTAACACTATTTGTGTTTTCTTTAATAATATTTTTCATTAGTTAATTTTTCCCTCATTGTATTTTTAAAGAATAAAAACTATCAAATCCAAATGAAATGGGAAATAGATACTGTAAGTAATAGATAGAATAAGAATTGTTACTCTTACTCATACAGGATGTAAGCGTAAGGACTGTTTAATGATATGGTACTGTGCTATTTATTGCAGACATGAGTTCTCTGTTTACACTTGCTGATTCTGCAGGTGACTTTGTTTACTAACAGTGGTGTACAAAACCCCAATGCTGACTGTTTTGCAAAGTTTGAGCTTCTTTGGAAAACACATTAATTTAAAACCTATTGCTTCTACACAATTCATTGCTTCTACACATATCCATTGCTTCTACACAGTAAATGAAATAGATCTGGCTGATTCCATAGCTTTATTTGTAGCTCCCTTACAAACTACAAACCATATCATGATGCACTGCCTTGATCCTGGTGTTCAGCAAGGATTTTTGAATTCCTACTCCATTCATAATAGTCTGGTGTCAGTTGCTATGGCTTTCATATAGGCTATTGGAGAGAAATCTGAGGAATCTCAGTTGTACATGCTTCTACCACCTGTTGTAAAAAAAGTTTCAGATGTCTACCAGCCTGTATGTCAGTAAAATATACAAAACCTCTTACTTTGGTGTAAGATTCACTGATATATCTCATTGTATTAAGGTCTTTCATTTAAATTTTTTTGGAATTGTATGTTCCAAAACTTCGGTTTTGGCAGATGACTAAATGTTATACAGTTTTCTACTACATAAGTTACAAGACCATATGATATATGATCCAGAAGCACCCGATACAATTATAGCTGCCTTAAAGGTAAAATATAAAAAACGTTTTTCACATCCTGTTAATTGTTTAAGGAAAGGCAACAAAGATAAAAAATATTTGGTTGTCTATTAATTGGTATTAGTATGCATTTTTCTGGAAGTATGAGGATCGGCTGATAAATTTTGTCTCACTAGCATGCTACACAGAAACAAAAGGTGCTATCCAGTTGGGCATGGCAGCACATGATAGCTAAAATCCCCCTCTACAAACCTGTGATAATGTGTTGAAATCTGTGTACTGGTTTATTTTCAGTAGTAGTTAAAATTGAGTTGCGTACGGTCAGTGTGTCAACACGGTTAAAACTGCGTGCAGTGATAGAATTTTTAACCGAAAATGTGAATCCTACGAATATTTTTCATCATATAAAAGTGGTTTATGGTAGTGAAACTATTGACAGGAGTACTGTGAATAGGTGGGCATTGAAATTTCACGAAAGTAAAGCTGGTAAAGTGACAATTGAGGATGCACCTCGCAGCAGACAACCAGTTTCTGTGACTGACGAGAAACATCAAAATGAGGTGGACAATTTGCTTCAAAGTGACCAGCAAATCAGCCAGCAACGCATCGCTAATCAGTTAGGCATATCTAAAGAATGAGTAAGCCATATTATCGAGCAATTGGGTTACTGCAAAATCCGTGCGTGACGGGGACTGCGCAAACTCTCTGATTGCTCTCCGCAAGCTAAAGTTTGAGCCTATTCTGCATCCGCCATATTCGCCAGATTTGCTCTGTGCGACTTCCACTTCTTCCTTCATCTCAAGAGAGATCTCAAAGGTAATCATTACACCACTGACAATTAGGTGAAGGAAGCTGTGGCCACTTGGATCCGAGAAAGACCGCCAGAATTTTTCAGTGACGAAATGCAAAAACTTGTCACACGTTTGGAAAAGTGTATCAGTGTAAATGGGGATTATATTGAAAAATAAATACTGCATTTTGTAGCTAAGGTATTGTACTTTTATTCATTTTTTATTTCATTATAATATCTCTTTTCATTCCCATGCTATGCATATATGTGCAAAATTTATTAGCTGAGCCTCATATGATGATGGAATAGAAAAATTTGATGTAACTCAGTCAAAGAGAAAATACAGTTACAACTATTTGTACCTGGGTGGTTCGTATATGCTTGCATGTTTTTCAATATTTCTTAAATATTTTCTTAAACTATTGAACATTTTTGGTAGAAAATAAGGAAAGTCATAGTATTAACGTTTTATCACACACCTTTCTAGTGTTGCTTCTGTCATATTAAATATTTTTGTTAATGATTATAAAATTGATTTCATTGTAGAAGTAAATTTTATATAGTAAAGCTTTTTAATGCGATGATTATTACCATTTTAAACAGAGTACCTGATACCAGATTAAGTCTCTGAATTCTGAAATTCGTCTTTATTACCATCTTTCTTTTTCATTGTACAATCGTTATTACAAAATTATTTTGTTGGTAGTAATCTTTACTTCACTGTAACCATTGCATATTAATATTGGTTCCATTTTCAGGGAACAGATCATGGATACACCCTCCTGACGCTTTGCAGAAAGGACACATTGTGTATCTAGTGAAGGTATAATGTATAATTAAGATAGTTGTACTATAACTACTTTAGAGTAAATCTAGTTCAATATATGTTTTAAAAACTTACACTTACACCTTCAACTTTAATTGACTACTTAAGTAACATTCATTATTTAATTTTTGGTGTACGATTTACTTGTAATAACTAACTGGTTAACTATCTATGTTTTTCTTTTACTGCTTTCTCTTACAGTTTATAAATATATCAAAATCATTAAAATTACATAATGTAGAATATTAGGTATTTCATAGACTTTTTAAAATTTATAAATTGTATAAATTTGAATATTATGAATTACAAGTCATAATGAAAATTTTCTTGGCTGTACATTGTGACAGTACCATTATTGTCTCAATGTGTGGGTTGCTGGAGATCATTACATCCAAACCTACTCTTATCAGTTTGCTAAATGGTGTTGTATTGTGCGCAGATGGTCAGTAATAATCATCTGATTATTAACGGTCAGATATAATTTTATAACCTTGTGTTATATCTTGTCTGTGATGGACGATAAATTTGAACCGCTGGCTGCATAAAAGATTTGTGTGAAACTCAATAAATCAGCTACTGAAACCTGCAGAATGTTTCACAAGGCATTTAAGATAAATTCAGTTGAACGTAGGTTTTTGAATGGCATGCTCATTTTAAGGCTGGTAGAATTTCACTTTAAGAAAATGTAGAGGAAATTCAGGAACTCATCCATAAGGACTGTCAATCATTGAACAATGTAAATTGTGTAACTCTGTTGGATTTAGTTATGGGAGTAACCAAACTCCATTAATCCTTCTGCCAAAACTAGAATTTTAACTGAAAATTTAAAGACTCATCTTGTTGCCATAAAGATGGTTCTTTGGTTCTTATTGTATGATCAAAAGCAGGTGTGATATGTATTGTGAGCTGCTTGACATGGCTAACAACAATCCTATTTGCAACTCTAAGGTCATAACCAGAGGTTTGTGGCTTTGATTGGGAGATAAAACAACAATCACTGCAGTGGAAGAGCCTATAGTGACAGAGACAAAGAAGGCGTGACAGGTTAGAAGTGCAGTAAAATGCATGCTCGTTGTGTACTTTGATATCAAAGACATTCTTCACTGAGAATTTGTTTTTGCCGGTGTTAATGGTGAATTCTGACTTTTACTGTGGTGTTTTTGAGGTAGTTGTTACATCATGACGATGTTCTGCACATAGCTTCATCAAAATGATGCAGTTTTTGAAGAACTTCTCCACATTGTACCTACCTGAGTCAAACCTCCTGTAGCTTTGCTTTGTTTGCCTGACTGAAATTTGAAGATGAAAGGCTGCTACTTTGACACCATAGAAGATATAATAAAAATATGCATTCAGTACTGGATGGCCCCCAGGAGATTTTGCTGATGCTTTTGAGGGGCGAAAGAGGGGATGGAATCAGTGTATACGTACCCAAGGAGACTGTTTTGAAGGGGGTTGGTGAACAAAAAAAACAAGCGAATTTGTTTTTATTAGGCTTAGTGTGGGAATTTCCGATATCATCTTGTATATAGTAATAAAAAAGAATGACAGAAAATAAGACTAATTGATGTGAAATTATAGCAGTTGCCGCTAGATGAAATCAGTAAACTTATGAATTGTTAAAGAAAATACAGTTTTGATGGTGTTTCTGTATATAATAAAAAGTAATACAAAATTCTTTATTAGACCTTTCTAACTCTCTTTCTAATTAATGAATTTTTCCTTTCATAAAATTTGTTTAGTGCATTGAAATCGCATAATTTGATTCATCATTATCATTAGCATTACAGTGTATTGTCTTGAGGCAGGTCTCGGCGGAACTGTTGTCTTCAACAGATTTCTAACTTTACTGATACTTTTCACTTTTCATTAATTACTATTCTAAGTGAACCTGTTAACATTTTGAATATTTTTACCTTTCTTTTCCTTTTGATATAGCCATTTCACACATTTCAAAAGTATCATTGATAGTAATATTTTTGTTTACGATAGTCATAATATTGAACACATTCAGTTAAAATAAGTTAAAAATTAGAAAATGCTAAAAATATACTTTTACAATAAATTTATTTAAAATTTGAAATCAGATGGCCATTTCAGTTGTTAATTAAATCATTAATAGGTAGTGAGGAATCGCTATTAAAAATAAAAACCAATTCCTTAATAAAATAAATTTAAAACGTATAATGATACCTTTGAAATACTAAAAAAAATTCTGTGTTTATAAAATAAAAATAGAACACTGTTGGTTGTTGTAATTACAAAACAAAATGTACAATGCAATAAACACACTGGTTGGTATGATATTTCAATTTAAATTAATTTCCTGTCTTCTGAAAAATAATTTTTACTACCTATTATTAATTGAATTATATTGTACTTATTTAATTGTATTGCACAGTTATAGTATATAACTGTAACTATAGTTTAAGCTAAGTTATAGTTTATAACTGTATAAATAAAATGGTTTTGTCACCTTTAGTTTAATAGAAATGGTACGTCCTGATCCCATAGGGGAAGACACCCTCCATGTGACAGTTTTAGTCACCACACCACTCCCTCCATACCAAGCCCGTATGGGCTTTACTGGAGGTAATCTTCATCTTGAGTACCTCGGCAATGACATCTTTCAGTCAAGCCTCAGCCAGGATGCCACAAGTGACATTCCCATCAGTGTACTACTAACTAAAATAAACTCCAAACAAAACACATCTAAGCAAGTCTCAAGCAAGACTGAATGACCTTTCTAAGAATGAAGGAACTGAACTATATCTACCCAAAAGGTAAAAATGAGTTCGACACACAACAAATCATAAAACGCAATACAGTTACTAACAATAACAATAAATAATGTAGCATAAAATATAACCAACAAAAAACAAAAAAAAAATCTATAACCAAACCGCAACAAAATAACATAACCGAACATAAACACAGAGGAAAGTCCAAGCGAACCTCACACCCCTTCAGCGATCCTTTCTGTTGGCAAATATGCAATAAAACTTTCTATAATCATCCATTCGGCCTGGATTTTCCAATTAACACAGAGATCAATCAAGCTGACAAATGGCCTCTGTGTGCATTAAGTCATACCTAGCACATTCATATATCACATGATAAGCATAGTCCAACATTCCACATTGTGGACACATACCAGAGTCCGCCAGGCTGAATTTCTGTAGTCTGCCCTGAAAAGTGCCATGCCCTGAAAGAGACTGCATCACGTACTTGTTCGGGTGTACCCAAGAGGCATCCTGGAAATCAACAACATCAGCAAAAAGATTGTGCGTATAACAACCCCACACTCTGTCTCATCAATCTGGCCTACCACAGGGCGACACCATGTGTTCTGTCTACTTTATTTTCTCCGAAGTCAATTCATCTGACTTCTTCAACATAACACTGTTGCCTCTCAAATGCAATCAAGTCTATTGGTTTCTCGCCTGCAATCACCAAGATCGCCTCCTGTGAAATTGTACGGTAACCACCCATTAGCAACATAAGGTGTTGAACTCGTAACAAAATATCCTGATAGCTTTTAAATTTTAGCCTATCCATCCAAACAGGCTCCATGTAAAGCATAATTGCCTTACAAACACCCTTATACAAGATACTCATAGTCTTAAAATTAAGACCCCAATCGGGGTTGACCACACGTCAAATTTTGAAGAAGGGATTACAGGCCTTCCCTGTGACGTATTGAAGGTGCTTCTTAAACTGCAATTTCTCATCAAGAAACACCCGAGGTACTTTTGAACCTGAACATAACTAATTCGTTGGCCTGACATCGAAATGCAGACGCACTACCTCACAACCAAATGGCCTTTGAGGAGCATCATCATGGTCTCCTTCAGGCTAAATGTCATATCTTGATGACCCCATAGCTCGAGTGTCTTGCATGCTTGAGTGGCTTGGAATTCAACCCTCCTCCACAAACCTCCTTTGACCAGCAGGAGCCCATCGTCAGCATAAGCTACGATGTGACACCCACTGGGCAAGCTCAGGTGTAGAAGTGAATCAAACTCCACCACCCGCAACAAGGGACCCAACACACTGCCCTGTGGACAACCCTTGGACAGTGTCTTTCCCACTTCATGGCTGCCCTCGTGGAGCAGCACATCCTGATGACTGAAGTAACTTTGTATAACCTGCAACTCACTCACAGTTCAATATCTCTTCTGTAATTGGTATATAGCATAAGGCCACCATAGGCCTTGTTAAATGCCCCAGAAATATCCAGGAAAATTCCCAGGAGATTCCTCCCAATTGGAGGTTATCACACAAAGTATGGCATCCTCAGTACCCTTTCCGGGATGAAACCCATACTGATAATCCATTAGTAAACGGTGCAAGGTCATCCTCTCATTTATACGAAGGTACAGAACCTTTACAAAGACATAACCAGTAACGTCAAGGGCCTATATGATGAATTAATGCAGGATCCTTGTCATCACACAATCTCCTTCCAACACACCGAGAAGTATCCTCCAAACAAGAATTTATTAAAGACCTGTGTGATAATTCTCACACTTGAGTTCTGCTGTTATCCAATTAAAGTCAGGAGCCTTACCTCTACTTAGACTACAGATAGCTTGACGCACCTCAGCCTCAGTAATCTCCAGAGAGACTGCACCCCTGCAAAACTGAGCAGCCTCATGTCTCATGATGGTATGTGGTCTCACCTACTTCAGTATCATCAGAAAGTAAATTGTCAAGTAGTCTGTGCAAAATTTCAGACGTGTGAAATTACACCGAGCTGGGTTGAGAGAGCGGACAGAAGAATGTCCTTTCGTTATTTGTGTCCCAAGACCCTATACACAACCCCCCAGGAATCCTTGTTCCCCTGTTCATGCACAAAGGAATGACAGGAAATCCTCTTCGCTGCCTGAACTATGTGAAAATCTGAGATCTTACTATTCGCCAACAAGGACCACCCTGTCATTCCGGATCACTCTCATGCTGAGATGCTCTCTGCAAATGACAAACAGCCTGTTTTATAACAGTCAATTCCCTGTTCCAACATGGAGCGAGCCTATCTCGACCAGAACTACGAGAAACTGAACACTCAGCGGCGTCAATGAAAGCTGCCTACAAAACTTCTGCCAGGTTTCCCAATTCCAGAAAATCCAGACTCCGATCCAAAACACGAAGTCTGGTCGAAAGGAAATCAATAAATTTTTTCCAGTTCATGTGCTTGTGCAAAAAACGACTGTTGAACCAGAATGTTACATTGGTAGTACTCACTCAAACCACCAGCAATCTCATGTTATGGGATGTCATATAACTTACTTCTTAGCAGGTGTTCTTCTTTTGCCAGCCTCTTTAAAGCAACTGTTAGCATCTCAGCCTTTTATCCGGAGGTCCCGGATTCCATTCCTGGTTAGGCATGGCATTTTCACGCAGGCTACAAATCATTCATCTCATCCTCTGAAGCAATATAACAGTGGACCCAGACGTTAAAAAAAAAGGATGCTCTCCTTTTGTTGGTAGCCTCAGATATATCTCGAATTAAACTTCAGCAATAATCAGTTAGCATATCAACACTCCATTTGCCTTTGTAATGGTCCGACACTGAAATATCTTGATGGAAACATTCACAGAGTTCATCGCTTACTGCCCTCAAGTTTTGCCAGAAAGAAATCCAGATGTGAATGCAAGAAATGGACTTTTAGTGACATATTAAATTCCATAGCTCTGTATAAATTTATCAGTTTATCTACAATATCTCAGTAATTTTGTGATTTATGGACACCCACAAAATTTTTTGCCTTATTTACAAGAATCCTTGACTGTCCTTCACAGTTTTATAAAATTTGTTATTTATCCCACTTTCTTATGCAGGGGCAGTAAAAATATTTTTTCTGGTTTAACTAGAGGCTCATGAATAAAGTATTTTTCACCAGAAGTTCTCATTTTTTCCATTGTTTTACTACATAATGCTGATTTCTAGCTCGGTTGTTCTATTAAAAAATAAAACAGTATTTTGTATACATTAACTGCATGCCTGATAAAAGAGCTATTATTTTTATCACCACACACTTCCCAAATGTACTTTTTATATTTTTTTCAATAACAGTTTTCATAACATCATGCATTTTTTCATATTAATTCTGTAATAGTTTGGTACAGAAGGATATTTATTACTATTGTGAAGCAGAACTGCTTTTCAGCTGTACTTGCAGGAATTAATTAAAAAGATGCCACTATTCAGGTTTATGAACTTGGCCTGATTGTATCATCAATATTTGTATAGTAAACTAAACAATTTTCTTCAGCTAATTATTGAGAAAAATCTTTCTGTTAGCTTCAATAGCCATATTTTTTGTACTTTTTTAAAGTAAATTCCACCCTTGAAATCTTGCACCTAAAACTTCAACTTAATTTTTTGATAAGTTTAAATGCCTTACCGAGTCATTTAGTTCACCTTGTGATATAAGATGTGGCTCACTGAATTTTAATTCAAAGTCTGAATCATGTTTGTCTTCTTCCATAATGTCTGCTTCTTCATCGCTGTTTTCACGAAACAAATTTTTTTTTTGAAACTGGAATGGATTCACTGTGAGGTATAGATCTGAGTGCAGATGGCAGTGAAGCATAGAGTACAGTGTATTTATACTTCTTAGAAATTCCATACACGTTAGTTAGACAGAAGTAATAATCGGTTAAGTAATCTTTTGGTTCATGCCAAACCATAGAGATACCAAATGGAAAGGCTTTTCATGTGCCTTTTAGCTATCCTCTTAAGTCGAATGCACAGTTACTATATATTATATGAGGAACCCATATTTTATCTCAATCACTGATTTTACAAAGTATAATTTATAAGCATTTTTAATTAAAGATATAATGAATGTTTTTCTTTTGTGATTTTGTAGTGAATTCACCACATACATAATAAAAACTGTTTGAATCATTTATACACTTTTGTGACATTATGAGACTTCACTGTTCACTGACTGAAGAGATTATACTATTAAAAGCAGTAAGCTAACACAACAAGCTTTGTGCTGTTTTGAATTGTATAGACATGATGAATCTTCATGTACATTTCAATAGAGAGATATGATGTCATCTGTGATGTTTATGTTATGACTTAAGTTATTGTTTCAAGGTTAATAGCCAATCAGTAGAGTTAAAAATATATACTGAGCCCATAAATATAAAGTAATAATATAAAATAAAAATGAACATGTTTAATCATGGATAAGATAATATCAACAATTTTCAAAATTTAAATTTTGAAATTTTTCAAAAACATAGGGCAACGAAAAATTCTGACTTCGTTCCTCTGTCATTTTCACCATAAAAAAAATTTATTTCATATTTAGAAACAGAAATTGTGTTTATCAGTGTTATCAGTTCAGTAAAATAGAAAAAATAGTGTATTGGTGGAAGTTGATTTTTAGGTGTTTATTTTTACTTACTCTTCCAGGAATCAATGAGTACACATTGAAGGACTCTGGTAGTTGTAAGGGTTGAGGAGGGAGAAGATGAGTTCTGGAAATATCTACAAAAATTTGAGTTTTATAAAAATAAAGTTAGCTACAATTAACTTCAGTAAGCTATTATGTAACCTTTATAAAGCTTATGAAATATAGTTTTTGTTTGGTCACTATACATAAGGTGACCAGCTTTTTTACAATGAAGAGGAGGCCACAAATGAAGTGAAGAAAATAAAAATTGTAAATAAAAGAAATATTTTATTCATTGCAACAGTAATACACTATAATATGATAAAAGCATAATAAAAACATCTGTAACATTTTATATTAGAATTATGCTTATATGCGTATTAATTATTATTTAAATCAGTACTTTTCCATTGAATGAATATTTTTTGTCAGTATATCTATCATCTTCTGACAGTATATAATATATCACTTCATCTTCTGACAGTATATAATATATCACTTCTAACATACAAATATATCAGTCACATCACATGCAACAGATCATCTCGGTATTGGTAGAATATGGAGATTTACAGATTATCTTCAAATATTGAAGAGGAGGACATGTAGGAGGACACTTTTCAAGGAAGGACAGAACTTACAAAAGAAGGACTGTCCTCCCTAAAGGAGGATAGTTGGTCAACATACTATACAAAAAGATTTGTATGTAATACAATGTTTTGAAAGTAATTGTCTGATCCTTATTTTAATACTCTATTTCTGTGATTTACTTAAAAACCAAGATATAGGTAAAAATTGGTTTTTAATAAAGCTGATTCCTTTAATTTTGTTTTTATCCTGTTATTGAACAAAAAACATCAATCGTGTTATTACCAAAAGTGGAAAATAGTCTTAGTTCATAAAAAATTATATGAACATAAAAGTGGTAATGTTTAAACTGATGGTATGTCATATTTTGTAATATCATTTTTCATGCAGTTATTAGCTGACTTAAATTGTATTTATTAAGTAATGGCTCCAAAATGAAATTCAGAATAAAGAATGAATTTTATTGTGATATATAATTTTAAAAATTAGGTAAACTGTTCTCAAGATATCAGTTATTTATTAATAGAAGATTTTATTGTACTATTATTTTCATAGGTAGATGATCGATGTAATTTTTCACATCTTACTGTGTGTGTGTGTGTAATTAAAGTCCTTAAATAATAATATTATATTGCTATTTATTTTCACAATACCTTTATATTATATACTAACTGAATGATAGGAGTTTTTCTACATCGATTTTGGTCCATTACTTTGTTTTGTATGTATTTTATTGTTTGCATTGGATCACATATAAATGATACAACCTGCTTCAACAACACTTGATGAATGAACTTATTTTAACTGAACATAATTTTCTGGGTAGAAATCTTAGTATTGTCTGCTGTTTCTTAAATTGAAATATTTATGACCAGGCCTCCTGCTTGTGACAAAAAAAATAAACTTTTTGTATTTCCTTACACAGGATACACTGATAATAAATATTCGCTCCTCTTTTAGTAATTTTTTGTTTTTAATTTGCATTATCAGGATGCATTTTAATAAAAAATCTCAAACAGGTGTTTCTGTCTTGTGGGGCCAGTTTTTTGTGAGTACATGCTGTGGATAATTTTAGTAAAAGATTTCATTGGAAAAGATCTAAAGTAAATAAAATTTGAACTATTTTCATACAAAATACTTTTGGTGTTTTGATTGAAGAGAGAGAACCTTCCAGGTAACAAGTAAGATGTGGTTCCCAGAGGTATACCTGATTGTTCTGTTTATGATTAAAAATTAAAATTTGTAAGATTGATTACTGTGGCATTTGGATGCCTAATAAACAGCTGTCTCTTATTATAGCTAAATACATTGTTCATTGGTTTTTTAATTAACAAAATACTATTACATCACTTATAATTCTTATACGAGGGTTGTCTGAAAAGTTTTGAGCCTAACATAGAAAGACATATCTTTTCTGTCAAATATAGTTTTATTTTTCAATGAAGTCTCCTTTTAAGTCAATACATGTTTTCCAACGATGCCCTAACCTCTTTAACCCTTTCAAATAGTAGCTAGTATCTTTCTCCGCAAAATAGGCATTTACATAGGCGATAACCTCCTCGTCCGATAAAAATCTCTTTCCTGCAAGCGAAACTTTAAGGTTAGGGAACAAGAAAAAGTTGCTTGGAGCCAGATCTGGTGAATATGGTGAGTAGTCAACCAATTCAAAGTGCAATTCGTGAATTTTAGCCATAGCGACTGTTGAAGTGTGAGCAGGCGCGTTGTCCTGATGGAAAAGTACTTTCTTCTTCTTCTTCAAATGTGGTCGTTTTTTTGCAGTTTCTGCTTTCAATTTGTCGAGCAATGATGTGTAATACTCTCTCATTATTGTTTTACCTTTTTGAATATAATCGAAAACAAAATTCCATTACTATCCCAAAAAAACAGTCACCATCACCTTCCCAGCCAATGGAACCGTCTTCGCCTTTTTTGGAGCAGGTTCACCCTTTGCAGTCCACTGTTTTGACTATTGTTTCATCTAAGGAGTATAGTGGTGAATCCACGTTTCATCTACAGTTATGAATCGACACAAAAAATCTGACTCGTTTTGCTTAAACTGCTTCAGAAGGGCCCTGGAAATGTTCATTCGAATGCGTTTTTAGTCCAAAGTGAGCAACCACAGCACCCAACATGCTTATGCATATCCAATTATTCAGTTAATATATGATAAACACATTCTTTTGATATGCCGATAGCCTCTGCTATCTCTCCAGCCTTAATTTGTCAGTCATCCAGTACCATTTGGTGAACTTTTTCGATGATATCGGTGGTGGTTGCAGTTTTTGGCCGTCTAAATGCTCATCATCAACCAAGCTGGTACAACCATGTTTTAATTCAGCCGCCCATCTTTTCACAGTGGCTAATGATGGGACAGAGTCCCTGTAAACAGCGTCCAACTTGGTTTTAATTTGCTTAGGTGTATCGCCTTTCAAATGCAAGTATTTAATCACGACACGATATTTGATTTTTCCATTTTCACAATGACTTACTTAAACGATTATCAAACAACAACAACTGAGTGTCCAAAAATGGCTGAAATTTTAGTGAGTACGTTTCAACGCATGTGTGAATACATTCCCTAACTTATGTTGATGAGTGCTGACATCTTCATGTTGAGGTTCAAAACTTTTCAGAATACCCTCATATGCTAAAGTGGAAAAATTAGAACATTTTAATGGCCCTGGTTTTTTTTTTGCAGGGCCATTAAACTATTTAGTTTGTAAAATATCAGCTTTTATGCCAGGAGTTGCTGTGATTGAAATTATCACTTACATTAAATAAATTATCAAAAAATCCCTCACTTAGTAGTATAATGTTCTAAATTATTATTGTTGTTGGTGTTATTATTACTATTATTCTTTTTTTTTTCAAAATATGGGCATCGACTTTTAAAGACATTAGCCCTCATTACATTGTTTAAAATTAAGGAAAAATTGCCAGTAGGTTCTCGGATGAAAGGGTGTTCATGTGCTCTGATATTTAAATAAAACACTTATAATTATTGAACATAAACACATTAAAAAATATATTTAAATAAAATACATAAATTGTATAGAAAAAGAAACCCTGTGATCAGGTGTAAAGGACCTTCACATAGGGTATCAGCAGTCAAACATAGCGCAGATCCTTATTTTGCTGAGCTTAATGCAAACTTGTCAACAATCCTCTTGCATGAAGATAAGCAACTATTGTTTCTTTGTTTCTTCTTTACAATTTTTCAACCTAGCAGCAATAATAATCGTCAAAATGGATAGGATGTTTTGAAAGCATCCTTAATTTTTTCGTTTGACTAGTAATTAAGGCATTTAAAAGAGTGTAGACATATAAACACTCTTGCAGAATTGTTCTATGAAATAAATAGTCTGAGAGTAGAAAGGAGCTGTGCTGTGTCTAGCAGTCTTCAAGAATGTTCTTCATCATTAACATGTATAGCGCATCTAACACCATGTTCAGTTTTGGAACTGTCAGTATAAATTTTTGTATATCTTTCATAGTTACTGAGTTTTGATAAAAATTTCTGTTGGATGATCACTGCTGGTTTCTGTTTTATTTTTCCATAAGAGAGATTTAATTTTGTTGTTATGTTTGTCAAAAGTCATGGAGGTATTTTTCTTATAGAAATTTCTAACATATCAAGTTAAATAAGTTTGTGTGTACTTGCTGAATCACTGTACCATATTCGAGCTGGTCTGGAATAGATATCGTGGTGTTTGCACTGCGCTATCTATTACCACTGCTTCATATATTAGCACTGGCTGCTAAAATGTAAAGCATCCAGTGGATTATTATTAAAAGATTTATAATTTATATTGGTAGGACAAGCCCATTAATTGGCTGCATATCTTAATAGTATAACTTCTGTTGTATAATATAATGTCATAGTACCAGCTTCAGACATTAGATTAGTTGTTGGACTTGTTCAGAAATTGCCTATGGCATACTTAACTCTATTATTGTGTATAACATCTAACTTTGTATGTCTAATGGATGAATAAGCAATAAATCTATAGTCAAGTTTCAGTTGAACCAATGCTTCATATAACCGCAGTAATGCCTCTTTATCTGAGCCTCAATTGATATTTTAGAAAAACAGGTTATTTTAGTACTGAATTAAATGGCCATTAATAGTCAGTACAAGACTAATATATGGGAGTTTCTCTTCCTGCAGAAGTGTATACAGCGTGTTTTCTCTGGTAAAAATTTTAATCTATTATTTTTGCAACTTCATTGAAGGCATTGATTTTTCATTGCAGTTTAGACTTCACCATATTTGCAGTGTTACTGGCATACACAATTGCCAAATCATTGTTATAAAAAATTAGCTAATTTCTCCTGGAATGGCTAATATTAGTTTATTAGTGGCGATCATGAACAAGGTACAAGCCTTGTACTAGGTGCTACCCAAAAGTTCAGGGAATTTTACCATAAAAATAAAATAGCTTGCCATAACTTATAATTTCCACTGTCTCCTTCAAAGTAATCCCCTTGGGCATTGATACAGTGATCCCAGTGTTTTTCCCATGATTCCATGCACCCCTAGAAGTCTGCAGGTGTATGTGTTCGAAGCATGTTCTGCGTTTCTTCCTGAATCTCCTCAATTGTGTTAAAATGACGGCCTTTCAATTGAAATTTTATTTTCTGAAAGAGAAAAAAGTCGTATTTGCCAAGGTCAGGCGAATAGGGTGGGTGGGGAATCACTACCATCTTTTTGGAAGCCAAGAAATTCCCAACGGCTAGCGATGTGTGTGCGGGCGTGTTGTCATGGTGCAGAACCCAGCTGCTGTTACCCCACAGATCTGAACGTTTGCGCCTAATGCTTTCACATAACCGCTTCAAAACTTCACAATAGAACATCCCATTGACAGTTTGACCAAGAGGAACAAATTCCTTATGGATAATGCCTTTGATGTCAAAAAATAAATCATCATGGACTTCACATTGCTGCAAACTTGGCATGCTTGTTTTGGCCACGGTGAACTTGGCGACATCCACTGCGACGACTGCTGTTTAGTTTCAGGGTCATACCCGTACACTCATGTCTCATCACCGGTTATGATGTTGGAGATGAAGTTAGGGTCATCTCTTGCTGAATTTTTCAATTCAATACAGACAGCTACACGATGTTTCTAGTCGCTGTTCAACAGTCTCGGTACTAATTTTGCAGCAATGCGTCTCATGTTCAAATTGTCCGATAAGATGCGTTGCATGGACCCATATGACATTTGTATGATTGCACAAACATCATGGATTGTTTGTCTACGATCTGCAACAATAGCCTCTTGCACTTTCGCTATGTTTTCCGGTGTTGCGCTTGTTGATGGTCTTCCCGAACACTCATCATCATCGACTGTCGTTCGTCCATCTTTGAATCGTTTGTACCACAAAAACGTTTTACTTTTACTTAATAGCATTGCCACCAAATGCTTCCACAAGCATGCGATGGGTTTCTCCACCAGTTTTTTTTAAGCATGAAACAAAATTTGATGCAGGTTCTTTGCTCTTTAATAGCTGCCATTTAGAACTTCGCCAAAGCACTAAAACACAACGTTACGCAACCGCACAAAAGTCAACAATGCAGCCTCCCACCGTCACAGGTGTTGGAACACTGATTCACAAAGAGTACTGTTAGCCACATCTAGCGGCAGCAGGTTGTACCAGCAATGGTTCCCGTGCAAAATTCAAATTCCCCGAACTTTTGGGTAGCACTTCGTATGCTATTTTCTAAGGTTTTTTCAGGCAAGTACTCATTAGAAACCTGTAGTTGCTAAGCAATACTGGTTAATTGCCATGAATGCCCCATTCATACAATTTAACCATTATTCCATGTTGCCAAGTTATATCATTAGCCTTCTGCAGATAGAAGAAAATTGCAAAACACTTTCTTCATAATGAAACATGTATTATATTTTCTAAATTGATCATTTGATCAGTAGATGATTGTATAATCAAAATTCTGGTTGGTGCAAGGAAATAAACCCTTCTCTTTTTAAACTCCAAATGAGTCAATTTTTTAATTCTTAATGTTCCAGAAATATATCTAGATGCTGAATTAAATATTACATCAGTTATTGTGCTGATATCATCTTCAGTGATTCCAGTTGTTTCATAGAGTTCTGTTTCAAGTATGAAGCTCATCCAGTTTGCCTTATCAAACACTCATCTTTTAGGGGTGGATATATATTCTTTGGTGCATCAGTTTTAATTTTAAAATAAGTTCTTGAGCTGTTGTTTAATGTAGCTAAGTCAGAATTTAAAAACATCTTTTCTAACTCTTCCCTGAGGAACTACTTAATCTGACCCCTAAGTAGGATTATGTGAATTAAAGTCATCCATTAATAGTATGGGTGGAGGAAGTTTGACAGTTAATTGCATTATGTCATCCTCTTTTGAATCAAAAGTGGTAAATGGCAAATACACTGGAAAGTTAACCAAGATGGAGGCTGGTTGTAATCAGAACTCTCATTGACAACATTCAAAGGTCCAGAAATTCACACATTGCAGCTGATGTTCTAGCTATGGTATGAAGCAGTGCATAGCCTACAGCCTGAACATTGCAGATGGAAATGTAGCAAATCAAGATACACCAAATTGCTTGGGATGCTGAAATCGCTAGTTCCCATGCACTTACAGGCAGTCACCAATAGGAGGATTTTTATTATTATTAAACCAAGAGGAGGAGGAGGAGTTATCATGATTAGTCACTGTATTTTATTTGATATTGCCCAAAATAATGAATTCACCAAAGTAATAAAAATTTAGTGATATTTTTACCTTGATGATATGTTCATATATCACTTTGAAGAATATATTTTTGAAAGTATATTAGCTCTTTTAAAATTTAAATTTTGTTATCTTTATCTTGTCTTGTATAATTAAAAAATTTTTTTTTTATTAAAGAATTGATAATTGAAGACCTCTAAAACACATTTTTGATATAAAATAAATACCTATCGTTTAGGTATGAGTAACTTCCTCAACTCTGTGGTAAATTCTTTAATTTTGATAATAGTATTTTATGTTTAAAAAAATATTATTCTTATGATTGGTCTGAAATGCAGTCTTTCAAAAAGGTCACCATGGTGAGAAAGATTACTGGAACTGTGTCAAATCATGAGAGAGATGTAGTTCCAAAATTTCATAAACCTGATTGATGGTTGTATCCCAGAACTGCATTGATGCCATTGTTTATTTATTTGTTCATTATTATCTAACAAAATTTCGCTAACTTTCCTCAGAGTTTAAACAGAAATGTTATTGTGATTCCCTACTGAACCTATCACATGACTAATAGTACTATTAATAAGTATTACTAGCTTTGAATTAAATTCTGAATATAACTTTTTACATTATTTTCATCTTACTATAATTACTTGTTACAGTTTTTGGGGAACACAGAAGTAGATCAACCTAAAGGGATTGAGATAGTAAAAGAAGGTATACGAAAGTTGAAATTTAATCAGCAGCTGAGAAAATCTGAAGGCACGAAGACACCAAAAGTTGAATTGACCATCAGTATAGATGGTGTAGCAATACAAGAACCTAAAACCAAGGTATATTTATTTTTTTAGGTTTTATTTTTGGATACTGTTATTTTTATATATGATTGTGTCTGACTTTGTCGTGTAAAATGTAGACTGTGCTTTACACAGAGATTTTTGGATATTGAGTGATGCATTTTTTTTTCTGCATACATGGTTATGATAAAAGCACATCTTTTTTACCACTTGTTATAACATTCATAACCTCACAATTATGTATATTGCATGTGAAGCCATAGCCATCATATCTACTTATCATAATCGCTTTCTGTCTGAATCTATCTTTAAATTACAGATTGTAAATTTTTTTAACTGAAATGTGTGCAATTTTAATGTTACTAGAAATACAAGTTTTATTTTGTTTCGTGACTAATCTTCAAAAGAATTTTGTTAAATCAGCTGGAAAGTAAATTATCTGATCTTGGGTTATCATAGTAGAATATAAACTAAAGATTATTTATTTTGAAATTTATGATTCACTTATTTCTGCAAGTCTATTAATTTTTCCGCGGCACTAAATGGTTGATACAGGGATTCTGTTATACTTTTTACCCAGTTTTTGCATTGGTGTGCATCAGTAATGTTCTCTGCAGGTGTTTTCATTATATATAATCTTTTTTTCTGAGGCATAACATATATAAAAGCCACATTTACACAAGTTGCTATGCAACAAAGATGTAAAGCATTTGACTGACTGATCTGAGCTTTTCAAACTGAAGTGTTCAATTTCAACTTTCCGTTAGCAAATAAAAATCTGTTTGTTAAAAATGTATTGAGGTCCTACAAGTAGCAATACAATGTTTATAGTTTGGATGCTTTGGATATTAGATGGCATAACTGGTCCAAAATATGTATTTGTGTGGATTGTGTGATTTTTCATTACCTTCATCGTATAGTGTATTAATTTTTATCAGTCAAATACTGCATATGAGTCAACTACTAGAAATTAACTCAGTAGTTATCATTTATTAAAATTATTTTTAATAATTCCTATTTGAGTGTTATTCTTGTATCTATATTGTTTTATAGATTTCTTATAATTGTGTATGCCATGTAAGCATGACTAAGTGTAGAAGCAACAACTCTGTGAATAAGACATTAAATTGTTTTAGGTTTTGTAGACTTCTTTATTTAAACACTAAAACAGTTAGTCTATCTGACAGGATAATTTATATAATGTAAACAGTAGCAGTAGCACCGTTCAAAGACTGGTGTATTTAATTGACTGATAATTACCATCATATGGCAAGCCATCAATTAGAATTAATGTGGAAGTGATCGAGAGTATGTCCCTTTAATCCTGTTGTTACCTGATTTTGTTAAATATTTCATTAATAGATTTGTGCAAATTTTCTGTTTATTAGCAGCTCATCAGGAAAAAAGCCCATCATAAGGAATGCTAGTTTTTTGATAGGAACTGCACAATAAACAAAACTATTAGATTTATTTTAAAATGACCAGAATATGTTTAATAAACATCCAAAAGTTTTGATTGTGTATAAAAGAATGCTTATTAAAACAGAAATAAATAATTCCATGTTAATTAGACAATATGATGTTTGCTCCATATTGGATGATGTGTCATTACGCACAGTGTGTACTAAATAAGGATTTGTCAGTGTATTATATTGTACCAGATGTCAGTGCAGTGCTGAGCCTGTGCTCTCCACTTTTTGCATTTTATTTTCTAAACCTATGATCAGATTGATGAAATCACCAGCATTTCTGCAAATAATTTAATTTTCCTTTATTAGCTTATTTTATCTTAAAATAAACAGATTTTTATGCTGTTCTTGAAGATTTTTTTTTAAACTTGTAAACCGTCCATCATATCAAAAAGTGACAAGTTCATTTTCTTTAAATCATCAGTAGGTTTTTGGTTGTTTTTACTGTTTTCCCCAAAAAGTGAAGCATTGATCTCACTCCCAAAAACAGACCAGAGCAGAGAGAGACAGGTTATGTTTTCATTAGAAGCATATTAAATTTGTGAATTTGTTTCGTGATTTTTAAGTAAATCAAGGGGGCTTTGAGTAAATTGAATTGTTTGACAAAATTGTTGTTGACAAAACTAGTGTTGTCAACACTTTTGTTAGTATGAAAATATTATTTTTACTGTTTAGACTCAATTAACAAGTCTTACAAGACAATGATCTGAGTTCATAGACTAATTAAAGTTAGATATGGGAAGAGCTTTTGTGTCAAACCTTTGGTGTTAGAGGAAGGCATAGGAATTGTGCTTCCGCATATCTGCTAATTTGATAGTTGAGGGATTGTAAGTTATGGTAGGTGGTCATGGTTGGAAGAAGACATACATGGTTGGAAGGTAAGTTGTGTAAATACTGATGGAAATTGTCTACCTAGGCATTTGCATCCATGGCATCCTGACAGAGACCAAACTGATGACTGTGATGTGTTATCAGGTTTAAAGGCTCTAAAAGATGGCCTTCAGTAAAGCCCATCAGGACTAGGAATGGAGAGGGTGATGTGGCAACCGGGATTGTCACAAGGTGGTTGTCTTCCCCTATGGAGGTCAGGATTGTGTTAGTATTGGATCACAGAACACAATTTTTTGAAATTTTATTCACCTCAATGTATAGCTAATATTTTAAACATTTTAAAATTTAATTTGATTTAATTAAAAATATAGAGCCCAAGTCAAATTTAATCGCAAACAATTAGGAAACAATATAGCTGCTGCCTGCTATACTTTCTTGATATGATTGTAAGAAAAGTGACTGATTCCTTGAGTTACAATGGTTAGCTTGTCCGTGTTTATTTTTACAATAAGTAAAATCACAATATATTATAAACTATGTCAATATATGTTTGTTTATATCGGACAGTTATAATGTTAGTTAATTTATCATTTAGCGTTGTCTGCTGATGTAATGATACTTGTTGAGAATAGGCCTACGTTTTTATAACATTAAAAATATACCATAAAATTTATTTTTATGGTAAAATATTTAATCATTTATAAAGTATAAAAAGCAAAATTAGAAAATATTTAAAAGTAATCCATAATACCATACAGTAACATAAAATAATAAGACAAATTTACAAGAAAGCAATTTGCTTCACGTGAAAACTAAACTGAATGTTTTCAGTTTGAATAATAGGTACCGTACTAACCATCATAGTCCAAGCTTCAAGATTTATTGCGGCAGCTATATTTTCATTTTAATCATAAATGACTGAAAAATGACAAGTTAATATTTTTGAGCCTGAGTACAAAAATTGGTAGATGTCTGGTGGAGTATACCAGTATCATGGAATTACAGCTTTTGTAGGGATAGTGTTAATATTTTTTAGTATTAAGATCCAGTTAAAGGGGAAAGTTTTATTCATCTTCTGGTTTAAGCCCAAAACCTGTAAAATGAACTGTTTTCTCATGGTTTAAAACAAGCCGAAGTCCTGCAGTTCTGATTTCTGGATTTATATCCTTATAGAATTATTTAAAAAGATGTATAGAAACCATATGAATTAGGTGGTAATAACATAAAATTTATTAAATACATACCATCACGTAGTTTGTCATCTGGATATATTTTATCAACCTTTTAGGAGCACGTTGTACTGACTCATGATATTCTGGAACTTGAACGTGAAGAATAGCACTTGTAATGATAATTGTGGTTTTTAAGCTTCTGTCTCCTTTAATAAGTATTTGTTAGATTTTGCTGTGTGTGTTGTTGTTAATAGTCGCAGAGTACAACAACACACATTTTGTGAATATTTAGATTTAACTTTCATATTATCAGTTATTTATTTTAACAATTTATATATTTCAGCATAGCTTAAATACATTTCTTTCTCTTTTTATTTGGAAAATTTTTTTATACTTTTATTTAATGTTCATTGTAACTTTGTAAAAGTAATTCTTTGGAAATAATAGATTGTTCTTACAACAAAATGAGCATCGGATGCAAATGTTTGCCACGTGATTTAGTTTTTCTGTAATAAAATCACTTTTTATGTAGCATAATAAATTAGAAATGCCTCCAAAACACCAAATACTGAAATATATGCCATACAATTTTACACTGGAAAATTCTACAAAAGTTGCTTGAAAAATAATAGAAAGGTTGTGGCCTGTAATTATTGTTTTTGTAAAGTTATCTAAATTTGTACATTCATGTTTATATTTCTACCATAAATTAATCTTTTCTTATCACATATTACTTTAATTATTATTATTATTATTCTTAATTTTGTAAGTCTTAGAATTATAGAAAATATTACATCTGTTTAAATGAATTTAAATGAATTTTATTACATCTGTTAATTAGTTATTTTAAAAAAATTTTAAGCAAATTAAATTAATTATTGGATAAAAATGCATTACAATATTTGTTCATTATTAAAATTGTTTTAGAGGAATGAAACAGATATTAATGCATTTATAAAAACTACAATTTTTTTAAAAATAAATGTATCATTTTAGTTGTTAACCGTTAGCAATGGTGAGTGATTTTCCAGAATATTCTAGGGTCAGTGACAAAAAGGTTAGTTTGATATTTCACATTATGGAACATCATATCTTCTTATAAAAAAATTTGCATTTTGATTCTTATAATTGATGAAAAAATTGAGTTGTATTCTTAATGTTATAAATTATTACAATTAAAAAGAAAAATATTTAACTGATTAAAATAATTACTTTCAGTTAAAACTTTGATAGGTTTAATAATAATTCATAAAAAATAAAGATTTTATTTGGGTTAAGAGATAATTATGTTATTCGTAGATTCCTTCAGAAAATGGTAGATCTGCTACTCCATAAAAAAAAGAAGGAACTGCCCAATATATACACGCTAGGAAACAGTTGAAACCAAGGTAAAATCTTAATTAGACAGAATCATAAAACAAAAAGAGAAGGGGTCAAAAATCTATAGTAATACATAAAATTAACAAATATATGAAATAATAGTTAAATAAGTAATAGTAAATAATGAAAGTTTAGTAGCTATTTAGAAGACGTTAATTGAAAGATTAAGTGCATATCTGTCCGCATTAAATTCATGTTGAATTCAGTTTTAAAAGAGGAAATAGAATAATTTGCAGACTAAAATAAAATATTAATTTTATAAAAAGCAGATTATTGTTGGTTTTATAAATTTAATTGTCCAGAAGACCTTTAAGTCAACCAGTAAAATAATTTATTGAAAAAGTCTCTTTAATATAGAATAATTGCTATTCATAGCGCTTTAATATAGGACAATTATTCTGAACCCCCTGACTGCATTTAAATATTTTTGTCAAAGGAGAAAATTTTCTTATCGATGTAAGACCTGGTGAGAACTTAATCATCAGACAACCTTAAATGCCTGCTATTTCTACAACATGAAAAATATATTTAAACAAATTAAAGCTTTGAAAGTTGACTGATATCCTGTTATTTTGTTTAATTAAGTACTGCATAATGATGTTTAGTCCTTTATTCTATACCTTGTTTTCTTTTTTTAGTTCAATTTATTTATATTTTTAATTTTTTTAACAATTTTTTAGCAGTCGTGTTTTTTAATTTTTATAATTTTTTTTATTATTTAATACTTTTTAGTGAACATTGTGAAAAATTCACAATTTATAAACTTATAGATTAATGAACTGAATCAAATGAGGAAACTGTAAATATTTCAATTTATTTATTTAATTGCCGTATACCAATCTAAACTTACAGATTTCTCAAGTGGTTGAGACTTTTTATTGTGTGGATCATACAATGTTTTAGGTTCCAAACAACTAATGGCTAAACTCTCCAATTGTCTCATGACTCAGTGCTGCGTAGGCCTGGCCCTTGGCAACAATGTGAGTGCTCAGATGTATAACAGCTCTATCTAGGGTAGTCCCTTATAGTTATTGCACCGTCATATACCAGCAAAATATTGTGGCAGCATATGCCGTTCCACTTTGCCCTGCCACCACCCCCCCAAAAGCATCAAATTCGACAATAGTGGACTTGATCCTCAATTCAATGCCGGCAGCATTACCTCTAATCGTAATGTCATGAAACTGTACAAATACCATTTGTGGGAGCTTGCTGGGCTTAAGCTGGTCTCGGCATAGTGCAGGCCACTTGATTATTCTGAATATATCAGTTAACTTTTGTTCTGGTTTGGTTCCATTGTGATTTTATTATACTAGTAAATACCCCGTTTGAATTTTGAAAATCAGAAGATTGGTTGCAAAGATAAAACAGCATTCTGAATAACTGTGATCCGTTAGATTGAGTGTATCTGATGCATGCTAAAGGTAGCCTTCAACTTGTTTAACAAATAACCTCTTTGAATTTTGAAAATCAGATGATTGTTTGCAAATATATTATAAGAGCACCCCCATTGCACCTCCCAAAACAGCAACCTAGGGATAACCTGTTTGTTACCAGTTGATGTTGATGATTGTTCTAGCTTCACACAAGGTGCTCGTCACTCTTTCCTGGCAAAAATTACTCAGATTGGAGAGAGACACCAATCTGAGTAATTTTTTGTATTGTGCATAGTTTACAACAATTAATTTAGTTTACAATTAAAATGAAACACTCAAGGTCCAAGGTCATATTGTGACCATATATTTCAGTGTCAAATTTTCTGCTCTTCATTGGAGGGGTTCAAAATAGGTCATTCCATTTGAAAAAATTGTGTTAACCTTGAAATAATGGCCAAGGTCATCATGAGGTGTCCCCCTCCAATCTGAGTAACTTTTGTTTAAGTCATTTTTTTGTATTGTCCGTATTTCAAGAGAAAATCACCTGGGGCAATTAAAATGAAACACTCTGTACATACATATTTCTGTAGCCTATGGCACTCCTGGTAATGTAAGATTCCAATGCGGGGTTATACATTTAAATCAATCGTTGAGCTACTATGGTGGAACATACATACGTATACCTGAAATGCATTACACTCCTTTTTTGGTACTCATGTAAGTAGTGATTGAAGGATAATAAGGCCTTTCTCACAGACTTCAGAATCGTGTTGTATAATGTAAAAATTGCTTTTTTGGGGTTAGAATTGTTAATTTACTAAATATTGCTCTATGAAATTCATATTCTCTGGCAGACAGTAATTTGGGAGCTCAATTTTGTGTCCAAGATATATTTCAGATTAGAATCTATCATATACGTAGGCTTGACAAATATTTATTACTGATGACAATCTTAGCAGTTTAGACTCTTGAAAACAGGGTTAATTTTATTGTTGGCTTATTATTTCTTCTATATCATTTGTTGGAGTACTAGTAAGGGTTAGAAGGCTGATATCAGACTGTACTACAGAGTGCTTTCTATATTACAGGTCTCTGTTTAAATATTTTGATAGGAGTTTATTATTGTACTATAAATTTTATTATAAAGTGTGAACTCGTAGGAAAGAATTCTTACTACTATAACAGTTATGTGTGTTAGAAGTAATCTCTGTTAAAAAAGTCAACTTAATTTTCATTAACTTATTTCTTGTTATTAGTAAGTTCATGAGCTTTTCTCCTTTGCATTATATCCATTGATTTTTTAGTTATTTCTTTAACTTGCATCTTAGCAATGTTTATTTTTGTTTACTGTAAGAGTAATTTATATTTTTTTTTATTGTACTTAATATTTGTTGCTAAGAGAGACTTTGTTTACAGAGAATTTTACACCAATATCCTTTACATCGGATATCGTACTGTGCAGATGATAAGGGTGAAAAGAGATTTTTCAGTTTTATCGCCAAAGATTCATCTGAATCAGAACAGCATTCTTGTTTTGTGTTTGTGAGTGACAAACTTGCAGAAGAGATCACCCTCACTATTGGCCAAGCTTTTGATTTAGCTTACAAGTAAGATTGATAAAATGTTTTAGAATAAGTTGATAAATTTTTTTTTTACTTCATGCATAAAACATGCTCACTACAAAATAAGAGGATTTATTAATATTTCAGGTTTCTCTGTGTAAATTAATATTAAATATTTTCTAATTTTGTTTATGAAGTTTGACTTAGAATTTTACAAGCTATATCTTACAGATCATTTGGGTTGTGCTGAATTACATGGATCAGAGATATAAGAGTTTTTGTTGTAGAAAAAGGGAGAGAAATCTCTCCTACTCCTTCTATGGACTGATCAACAAAGTGTAAAAGTTTTAAAGATATTCAGAAAACAGGAATATCAAAAAGACATTAGAATATGAAGATGATGACAGTTATCGGTTAATATTGCAGTCAGACAATCAGACCTCAACTTCTGCCAATATCCAGTTGGAGTGGTAGTTTATGTCTTTCATCCACAAGATTCTGGATTTGACTCTTAGTCCCTTAGTCAAGGTTTGATATTCTTAATGTGTTATAAAATTCACCTGACATGATGAAATTGTAATTGAAAGTCATCCTTTTTTTTAGTTGTAAATAAATAAATATAGGTTTCATTTAGCGATTGATTTCTGAAAGTTTTTGTATGGAAGTAATATTTTTAAATTATTCTTTATTATGAGATCTCTGCTCCATACTACTTCACTTTATTCTTCAAAAATTGGTTTCTGTAAATTTGAAAGTTTTATTCTTCCTAAGATATCTACTAGAATTTGCAACTACTAAGAAGTTTAGTTTTATTTTTTTATGGTGAGTGTTGTTTTTTCAGTTATTGCTCATTTGAATGAATTGTCCAAAAACCTATTTTTGTATATTTGTTTATGCTCATTACAAAAGGGATGACATATCCATCTGATGGCTTGTGAAATGTGATGTAAGATTGTATATATTTTTTTATTCATTAAAAATATTGATTTATCAAAAAGATGGACTTAAAAAAAGGCTAAATGAAATCTCTGAGACAATTGCAGTTGAATGGTACATGTTAAAATGAGATTAAATTCAGATTACAACAATGACTTAAAAATAGATTTTTAGTCCATTTAAAACTGTTGAGGAGTCGTAAATTTACCACATGGCAGTCAACTTGTTAAAATAACATGTTATTGGCGTAGATTGAATACCAAATGCAGTGTGTTGTTGATAATTATAATATGCAGAAACAGTATTGGTATTGGTATACAGCTTTGTTTATTCTTATGAGCTGCATGATTTCTAGAAATGATTATATACATTAAACTACACAAATTTTGAATGAACCAAATTATTGATTCCAACTAGCATTGCTGATTTACAGAGTTCTTGGCAATAATCCTCATAAAAATGAATAACAACAGTAATGCCTCATCATGTGCAATAAATTACATTTTTCAGTTTTAATGCAAAAACTGGAGTGATACTTAGTTAACTGCACTTATAATGAGAGTAAAGTATTTCAATTATCTTTTTTCTGTTGAAATCTAAATGATAATCAGAAATTATTGTTGGTCATATAACCTTAAACAAATTAAGCTGTTTCAGTTTTTAACAAAACTGTAAAATGTATGTCTTAATTTACTCCATTGAAATAAAATTCAAAATTATTGCCTCTTTACACATCAAATCACGCAATGTCCTTTCAGAAGTTAATAGGATTGATCACTGCCATAGCTATAACAAGATTATATCTAGCAAAGGCTTGTCTCTTGTCTTAGTAATATTTTATAATTTTGATTTCTTGTGTTTAATTATAATTGTATTTCTTCTCCCATGAACAAGATTCATCATATTCTAATCTAAAACGATCACTGGAACCAAAAATTGTTTTGATTTTGTTACTATCTACTGACAGAAATTCACACAAAATGAAAATATTTCTTCTTGTCATCCTCCATCTTTTCTTTTTCATATCCTTCATCTTTTTTTAAATAGCATTTTATATTTTTAAAGAACATTAACAAGTTTTTAAAATTAAAAAATATTTTAAACTATTGGTCTCAAAGTCAAATTGCATGGAGGTTCAATGCACAATCAGAAAGCAGCTGATGGACCAGAATTTTTTTTAACAAAATGAGAGTGAATATATATATATATATATTTATATATTTCTTTTTACTCTCATTTTAAACACACACATACACACACACACACACACACACACACACATACACAGGGTGATTCCACATTGCACAGCAGTCTCTCAGGAGATGATTCAATAAGAAAAAAAATTCATTTAAACATTGGTTAGAAAGCAGTTTGTTAGCAAATTTCAGCTTACAAAACATTTAACTCTGCTTTCTGCTCCTTGTGTGAAATTACTGTACTAAAATTTTTGGGGTACAAATTGAGTAGTAAATTTGGTGCTTCTTTATGGTTTTTTAACTAATAAATTGATTAAAAATGTTCTTAGACATCTTTCTCACTTAGGTTTTAAAAAAGGGGTAAAGCACAAAAGGTTTTGTCAGAAAATACACTTTTTTAGGTTTACAATAAAATAATTTTGTTGATTTACCAATAAACGAATAGAAATTTCTAGTTTACTTTGTAAAGAAGTTAATTCTGAGAAAAGTTGTGCTATATCAGTGATGTCAGGGCGCTCATTAACTGCTATTTAGAATGCTGCAAAATCTACTTTTTCTTTTAACTGATATAAATTGCTAGCAATTTCAATAATATGTTCCGCTGTTGTGTGGTTGACAAACTAATATCCTTAAATACAAGGCATATTCATAAATAAAATAAAGGCCATTTGGTCTTTAAAAAAAATTAACTTGTGAGAAAAGATTTTTACTTACAGTTTTACGTTACTACATATCTACTTCACTTTTTCACATAATTGCCATTCACTTCTAAACACTTTTCTTAATGCTGCACCAGTTTCTTTTACCCCTCTGCATAGAAGTTTGCCACCTGGGAATTGAACCAGTTGGCAATGGCAGTCTTGAGTTTTTCTTAGTTTTCAAACCGTTGTCCACCAAGCCACTTTTTCAAATGCAAGAATAAGAAGTAGTCACTAGATGCAAGGTCAGGACTATATGAAGGGTGGTCAAAAAGTTCCCAACAAAAATCTTGAATCTTCTTCATGGTTAAGGCAGTGGTGTGAGGACACGAATTATTGTAAAGGAGGATTACGCTGGATGACATTTTTCTGCGTCATCGATTTTGGATCGCACATCTCAGTTTGGTGAGTGTTTTGCAGTACACATCAGCTATACTTGTTGATCCACGTTCCATGAAATCAATCAAAATGAGGCCCTTTTTGTCCCAAAAAAATTGTAGCCAACATTTTTTGACTTGAATACGGAGATTGCTTAAACTTTTTCAGTTTTGGGGAACTTGAATGTCGCCACTGCATTGACTGTTGTTTCAATTCTGCATTGGTGTAGGATATCCGCCTCTCGTTGCCCGTAACAGTGTGGGAAAACAAATCATCTCCTTCTTGTTGATAGCGGTCCAAAAATGCTCGTCCACTGCACATTCTTTCCTCTTTGTGTGTCTGAGAATTTTCGGTACCCACCTTGCTTACAATTTGTGATATCTGAGCTTTTCTGTGACAATTGTGTAGGTAGAGGTGCATCTAACATTCAGAAATTCATCAGATAGACCACTAATTTTCAATCTCCAATCACTTTGCAATTTTCATTTCACTTGTTCAACAATATCGTTGGTCTGAATACTGGGCCTGCCTGCCACTCCCCTCTTCATCATGCACATTTGTGCAGACATTTTTAAAGTCTCAATAACATTGTCTAACCTTTCATTCACTCATTGCTGTAGATCCATACACTAGGCACAACTCCAGATCAATTTCAGTTATTGAAGATCCTTTTGCATGCAAAAATCGAATCACAGCAAGCACTTCACAACTGGCGGGACTGTTGCGGAGATTGCAATCTGCAATTACTGGCAAGCAAACAACTACTGAATCAAAAAAACTGTAGTGGCTTCTTAAATAGCCGATAGATGGCCCTGCATGCATGAAACTGTGTTTAGACCCGCTAATATTTAAATATAAGCCAACAGCCCGTACTTTATGAATATGCCTTGTAATTGTTGTTTGTCAGGACAAAGAAGTTCAGCAGGCTTTATAGTACAATCTTTAGGTAATTCACAATCAGTAAATGGTTTTGATTGTTTTGCAATGATGTGCACAGAAGCAAAGCTTGTGTGAACTGTTGCTTTACTAAACATTTTGTTATAAGTAAGATTTTAGAAACTGTTACTTCTCTTCTTTTAATTTGCCTTCCAATATTTCAAATTTTTCTCTACGATTCATTTTACAATGGTGATATAAATTGTATTCTTTTGGAACTGATGTTCTCTTGTTAAAAATAAAACACAAGATTTTTTCATACACCATAAAAGTACATAATTTCCCATTCATTTTGAAAAACACGTCTTTCTTTGTTTAGTATTGTTTTAGCTTTTGTTAAGGCCATGGCTTACAGTTTAATCTCTAAATTAAAATCGCCTATAATTTTATTTACAACTTTAATTTAAAGAGATGAATTTTCATATGTAGGCAACACTCAAAATTTACACATAATTCTGGAACAATAGGTATTGATAATATGTAGAGCTCACAATAAGCACAAATAAACAGGTTTTATAAGCTGTACGTTAGATTGTATCCAGCTAATCAACTTGTGACTGACTCAAGAAAGATATATATATCAGAAGTACCAGCTCAAGTGAAAAAATCAGAAACACCAAAATACTGAAATTCCACAGACTATATTTAGGGTGGCAAACTACATCTACTGATTGTACTGATTTGGGAAGTTCTCCTACCTGATGTCAATCACATAGCCTGGCATACAAGCGTACGGTGACAATCCCCCAACCTATTCATTCTCACTCTTTTTCAGTTTTATCACTGGATGTTCAGTTTTAAAAGTGTTGTCTTTTTTTAATTTATCCACTGGGTTTCTTTTTGTGCTTAAACAAAACTGCTTTTTTTGTTGGAGTATGCACCTTCAGTATCCTCTATAATTTTAATCTTTATCCCCTCGGTCATTTTGCATCACTGAGAGCACAAGCATGGTAAATTGGAGAATCTTCAGAAATTGTACATCACCAAATCAAATCAAACGATCAACTGATCCTTGAACATTTTACTTAGAATTGCCATGTTGTGTCTGTCAGTGTCTGCCGTAGCGTCATTTTTGTATAAACCAATTATTGCGTAGGTTATGCTGTTCAATTACCAGCTCTATCACTCTGCAGTAACATCAACTAAATGTCATTTATATTTTCAAAAAAATAGTTGCTGATGATCCCACCTAAACTGATGTTGATGGTACACTAAACAGTAACTTTCTCTTAATTTACTGGTCATTCATGGTAATAGCTTGGGTTTATGTTTGGCCATAAATAGAAATTATAACTCATTAACAAATCCCTGAAACATGAAAATTAACTTTATCTGACATCAGTAATGTACCAAGTAGGAATAGAATTTTTGATAATAATTAAGCAATTTATTTAATTTATCATTACCGATCAGTTGTTTACAATTTGTACTTTGTAGGGATGAAAAGTAAGATCTAAATAAAGGATTTGGCTAAGACTGTAGTCTAATAAAATTAATAATGTTTGTGAGTGTCCTGTTGCTGAATGAGTTGATTTTTATATTTATCTAGCTTTTAAACAGTATTGTTCTCAGGAGTGTTAACAGTTTCACTGTTTCAGTCCTCTTTAAATCTAAATAATTCCTCTTCCTTATTGTTAGCATACTTTTTGGAGAGGAGCTGGTCCTTTGCCTTGATCACTTAACTGTTGTTAAAATAATTAGTGATACAGCATTAAAAACATTTACCCTGAATTCTTCTTAGATAACTAGTGTTTCCAACCTTTAAGGCGATTTCATGTGCTTTATCTGCTACACACACACATACACACACTTTTTTTTCCAAATGTAATAATATATACAAAATAAGTTTCTTAATCCTTATTTATCTAGTTTTTCAGTATTATAGTGTAAAAAAGATTTTATATGGTAAGTGTTGATAAGATATGAGTTAAGTTTATAGTTAATAAATTTGGTTATACACTCTGTAGATCGATTTCACTTTAACCCATTTTGAAATGGGACCCATAACATTCTGTAAATTAAAAACTTGTTATTTTCTATTTTATTTTAAAAATGATAGAGACGATCAAGCTGTAGCAATACCGTAAACTATAAATTGATGGACCTAAGATTATATTTTTTTTAGCCCCTTGATCTCTGCAATCAAGCAAATAGAGCCAAACATTTTTATATGTATAATTGGCAGATTTAATGTGGTATTTAGTTATGTTTGTTAAAATTACTGAGTTACAAAATATTTTATTGACAGTTTTAAACAGTATCATGATCTACTTAATTAAAGTTTGAAGGTAAAATGCATTATGTTCTGTTAACCTATAATCTCATTTTTTTTATTGGTTATAATTCCAATATTTAAAGGTAAAATAGTCTGTATAAACTTTATGAAAGTTGTTTAATTTTTGAAGCATTGGTAATACAGAAATATAAAAATAATATTAAATATCTCATATTTAACAACATATAAAAATATCTCAATTCTTTGCTTCTCTGTGTTACATACAGTGAGTTTTATTTTGTAAGTAAACAGTAAATTAAGTAAATACCTAAATTTATGAAATTATTATGTAAGGTAAATGTAATATATGTCATAGAATAAGAACACTGAGTAAGCTATTCAATTATTTTATTTAACTATCTTCTCAGGTTGCAACCTCATGTAAATAATGACTTGCTTGGTTTTTTAAATTTATTATTATTATTAATATTAATTTATACCATGTTAGTAAATATTGTTTTTTATAAAGTCAGGTGAAATTGGTGTTAACATATTTTATTATTATTATTTTAAGGCGGTTCCTTGAAACAGCTGGCAAGGATTTAGAAGTTCAGCGGAGATTAATTTTATTGCAACATCGTGTCAAGCAGCTGGAGACAGAAAATTCAGTATTGAAACAACGCTTGTCAGATATTTTATCTGGAGTGGTATGTTTAATTTTGTTACTAAATATTCTTGTTTGTATAACTAAACAGTTTTTTTTTTTCTATTTCACCTGTATAAATCGTTTGCTGCTGAGAGTTTGAATTCTAGGTTTTGGTCATTCATATTCTTATTAGTTATCAGCATTATGCTTTTAGGTTACTTTTTCTTTCTTCAAAACATTTAAGGTTTCTATTTTTAAGTTATTTTTTATATTTACGTAAAAACTAACAATGTAAAGTTTATTTTTGATTGTTACCTTTGAGCACATTTTACATGAAAAAGTTGGAAAGAGTATATAGAAAATGTTATTAGTTAGAAATTAAATTCAACGAATTAAGGTTGCAGAACATTTATTCACATTTTTTAAAGGTACTTCGTTTTAGTAATTTATCTTCTACTGACTTGAGCTGTGTCTGGAAATATTCTTTCTTTTTTTTTTTGTGTTACCTTCTAAATAACTTTCATCTGCAACAAGATTCTAAAAGTATCAGGTGCAGCAGAAATTCCTATTTGATCCTTCTTCACTGCTCTCTAATTCTGCACTTAATACCATAAAGCGAATTTGTACTCTGTTCTGACTAAAAATAAATTATTCAGATCTTGGGCAAGTCAGTCTTACAGTTCCATCATACCTGGAATATTTCAGGGAATTAATGTTAGTGTTAATGGGAGTTAGCAACTAATGATTGTAAAATTGGATAACAATTAGAAATTGTTGAATATTTTCCATCTATTAAAAATTAAAATGTACACGTATATATGCATATTAATTCCTTATATTATACTCTATTTTCATACCCTTTTAAATAATAAATGAATAAACCCTTAATTTATGCAAATATTTTTGTTAATCATCAACAAATTTCATTCTACCTTTTATGACATCTTCCTTTGGACTGTTTCTGTTCTCTAGCAGAGATTTTAGTGTTTGTTGATTTTGTGAAGCATTGCTATTTCTATTTTTTCTTTTTGCATTATTTCAGGTGTCCTGAGTATATGTTTTTATTTTATACACACATACAAAACCCTGGTTATACTGCAAACCAGAGTAGAAATAGTATTTCATTTAATTAATAAACAATAGAAGAGTATGCGATCTCCAATTCAAGAAAACGAACTGTCCAAAGAAAAATGTCCTAAGAGGAAGGATGAAGCCAGTTAGCAATAAATAATATGATTTCCTTAAGTAAAGTGTTTATTAATATACTTTATATATGCATTTTTAAAAATGATTCACTTGTAGTAATAGAACAGAAGTTGTTAAGTGAAAGATACCTTTTAATCCTTAGATCATTTTCAGTGTTGATTTTTAATTAAACTTGAGTTATCTAAATTAATCGTAGAGTACTATTTTATTACTCTAGATGGTTAATTTATTAACGTTGTGTATGTTAACATTGGAACTGTTTCAGATAGACATATAACTTTCAGGATACTTTATGGGTCAAATACTCAACCTTTCAACATAAGAAATGGAATTGATGATTATATTTGGTAAACTCAAACATTATGATAGCTTATTTTAAGTCTTGCCGGCCTCCGTGGAACAAGTGGTAGTGTATCGGTCTTTCATCCGGAGGTCCTGGGTTCGAATACTGGTCAGGCATGGCATTTTTACACGCTACAAAAAATTTTCATTCATCTCATCCTCCGAAGTAGTACTTAACAGTGGTCCCGGAGGTTATTAAAAAAAAGAAAATGTCTTAATAAAAGAGAAATATTGTAGAAAGTTTATATAATTTCCTGTCCAGAAATTCATGAAGACAAAGTTAAGACTCATCTGAGTCAAACTAAAAAATTATAGTGGCCAGCATCTATCTGAAGACGCAGATCTTTATTTATAATATAGTTTTTAGCAATGAAGCCACAAAATTTAACTATCAGTACTGAGTTAACTCACCATAATTTATATTGGTCAGATCCTTCAAAATTCCACACTGGCATCATGAGGCTTATACTTGGCATTCAGTCAAATATGATATGCAGGCAGAATTATTGTCAGAAAAGTTGTAGGACCTATTTTCATTTGTAAAAATTAAAATTTAACAAATTATAAAGTTTTGTTACTGATAAATCATTTTTGAAATTCAAAATGGTTTTTGGCTGCAACTACTAAACCAGCTGGTTCAGCATTACGGGATGACAAGCACACTAAATCTGAAAACCATTTTTACTATGAGATGGATCAGTCAAAGAGGCATGATAAAATGCCTTGCTCTAGACTCGCCAGCTTTAATTTATTTCCTTTAGGACTGCATGATTACACATGACGTACACATTCCTGTGACGTACACGATATGTGTACGTCACAGAAATTCATATTATTACAGATATAAAGATGTTCATTCAGCAGCTCAGAATTTTTATATCCTACCAACAAGCTGTTAAACAAAGGAGGAAGACAGTTTAAACATTTATTAAATTTGAAGTCATTTAACATTTTTAAGAGTTTAATAAGTCTTTTTTGGAATTATAATTTTTTCAGCAGAAATTTAGTACTAATACATCTCTGAAGAGTTTTTCCACCACTAAAAGAATTTTCAAAAGCTGATGAATTTGTTACTCATCTTGACAAGATTTTAAAAATAAGTTGCTGCTCTGTTGATGCTACAATTTAATATCGACTCATCCTCCCAAATTCAACATCTAGAGATTGAGTAATCGACTCATAATGTATCCAGAAAGTTTTATCTATCTAAAACAGCATCAATGAATACAAGTTACAAGTTATTTTGTAATGACTGAAAAGTAATTTTTTAAACAATATAAATTAGTTAGCATTTCAGCTGTCCCATAAGGACACAGATTTACTTCATGAACACTCTGTACAAATCAAAATAAATAAAAAATTTCATATAAACATAGGTCCAGAAATGTTTTATTTTCTTGTCAAGGTACTGAAAGATTTTTAAAATTTTATTATAAATTAAAATTACTGCTGTTCTTCATTTCTGGGTACCACTTATGAGCTCAAATTCTGTACAAGACAACTAAAATGAATAAACAATGAACACTGTTATTTTTTTTAATATTTTTAAAACTATTAAGTAACTGCAAACAAATGAAAATAATGAGATGAAGAAAAAAGCTAGATTTTTCTCACTACCTAAATTAAATTCAACCAAGCAGTAGTTTTATAATTAATTTCATTCATAATACAGTAACATATTAATTTTTCATTACTAATTGTAATGAAAAATTACTGAATGTGCTTCATATCTAAGATGCCATATCAATTTTCAAATGAATTTTTTTAATTTATGGTTTCTGTTAAAGAAATTTGCAGGCTGCATTATGAGAATATGATTGAAGAGTTTTGAAGGTAAATGCTCCTGAAAGCAAAACCTTTCTGCTGACTTTCATCATTTATAATCTAAGAGATCATTTCCAGCAGTTCCATTTCCTATTGCGTGCTATGTAGATTAACTTATGATCAAGAAAATATTATTTGAATAATACAGTGCATTCCTTAGCTTGGTGTTAGAAATATTTTGCTTTGAATAAGTATATGCATACTAAACTAAAGAGAACACTAAAAAGGAAAAGTTTTATCCTATGTTAGATTAGATATTTGCAATCCAGTCTAAGAAAATTAAAATATTGTAAATTCAGTTTTATTCAATGTCAAATTTGTTTTTACTAGAAATGGAATAAATAATTTAAAGAGTAGAGGAGGAATTAGGCGGTTTATTGAAAATTTATGTAAAGTAATGATCAACCTTTCAAAAACCAGTTTCTGTAAATTTATAGTGTGATTTAGTTAAAATGTTTATTTTTTAAGATCACCTTGAGAAATAAATATGTAAAATTAAAGTAATCATCAGTCCCTAATACTATTAAACCTATTACTACTAAGAGTTGTAGCACTTGATACCCCAACACTAGATGTTTTTCAGTGTGATGGTAGATTTTTTCATAAACAGCACTTAACCTGACTTATCTTAACAGAAGAGTCAGATGAGGAAGCCTAGTTAATCAGCCTCTCAGGTTCCTGATTTAAATCTACTTAACCTTAAATTCTCTTTAGGGGCATATAGAAATAGTTTATAAAATAAAAGTTATTTGAGATAAAAAATGTAATTTTTATTGCTATGAGCTTCTGAACAACCACGACACTATTGATAGAACTTCTTTTGATATACAATGCACACTGTAAAACATCAAGACTATTCAGGGGTGCGCTGGTGCCAGAACACTGTTACTGCTCTGTAGGAGAAATAAAAAATTGTCCTTTCACATTAAATCTGTATGATTAACTTAAAGCTGGTAAAAAATATAACTTAAATAATAGAAATCAGACTGCATGAAAACAGTCCTTGCTTTTGGATATCCATAGGCAAACAGCGACAAAATAAGTTGCCAAAAATCCAATTCATGAAAAAAAATTTGACATGAAAAGATTAAGTTTTGCTTCTTGTCAAATGTAAACGTTGAAATGAATGTGCATTTATCATAATACTGCCATGTGGCAAGCCACCTGTGGCTGCGGACCATATTCTTGTGACTTTTTTTATCCCCCCGGGCCGGACATACAGTTAAGTAAAACTCAGCCCAGGGGAGTGTCCTTTACTCTAAGGAACCTCCCCACCTACCATTAGTAAGACCGGCATGGTAGGTCCATGCCGGTCTTGCCGGAAAACTGAAACACCCTTCCAAAGTCTTCGTCTTGATCCATCTCTCATTTAAATAATCACGACTTGCTTAATCAGGTAATTACTAATGGCCTTATTTACCAGGGCAGACATTATAACGTTCCAAGGCACGGAACCAAACGCGTTCCAGATATTCAAGAACACCATAACAGGGATACCCCTCGTCCTCCATGTCCCTTGTCTAACCTCCTTAGCCCAGTGTACCACTCGTGACACAGCTTGAATGGCCGATCTGCCTGGCACAAAACCATATTGATTTTCATGTATACCACCTTCTCTATTGAGCTCCTCCATGATTCTTGATGCCAACATCCTCTCAGCAACTTTACCCAAATTGTTAAGGAGACATAACCGTCTAAACCCTTCGGCCATATTATCAGCTTCACCTTTGGGAAGGAAGACAAGTCGCCTTTCCTTCCACCAGGCTGGGAAAGTCCAACCTTCCAGTTCTCTATTGAAAATGTCTACTATGGCCCATGGTATCCTATCGATTAGGCCCTTTAGCACCTTGGCCGGGATTCCGTCTGGTCCTGGACCTTTCACATTCCCAGCCTATTTATCGCCATGATAACTTCATCAACATTATATCTTCTCTTAAAAACTGGAGGGTCAACTCTTCTTTGTTCGGCGGAAGGGAAGAGTCTTTCCACCTCACACTTCACCCTATCCATCGTCAATACAGGGAGGCGCCTACCAAATCTCTTCATCACAATCTGGTAGGCCCTCCCCCAGGGATCCCTATCCAAATCGTCGTATAACTCCATCCATTTTTTGCTCTTTACTGTCTTAATCTCATAATTGAGGGCACGTCTGCGATCTCTATAATCTTGAGCAGCCTCAACATACTCCGTCCTATCATTTTGATGCTACCGCTGCATACGACTCTGGCTGGATTGTAACTCCCTCTGCATCTGCGCAATTCTTGGGGTACACCAATATACTGGCTTGAAACCCTGATTCTTCATCTCGAACTGTGCAATCTCATCTTTGATAATCTCTTGAAGTCCCTCTGAAGTTAAATTCAATTGAACTGTCACTCTCTCTACTACTCTATTTATAACCATGTCCACCTGCCAGTTAATTATTATAGATGGTTATCTTTCTGATAATAGAGACTGGTATTTTTCTTAGGTAGATAAACTATTGTATAGCTTGTGCCTAAAGCTGTTGTTGCTTAGTAGATTTTTCAATAATTTACTTAGAATCTGAGATTGTCGAGCTTCCATCTGTCTTCTGGAAGGAAGTCGAAGTACATGGATGAAAACCCATTTACACCCAGGAAGGTCCTGCATCGTTCTCCAGTGAGAGGAGAGGCATCAACCGGCAAAGAGAGTGCAGAGGTTGCATCTGAAGTCACATTATCGTTGGCCATGGAGGCTACGCCAATAGTGGATACTGGTGATAATAGGCCTAGGGAAGACCGGAAGAGACAGCGTCCTCCTGGTACTGAGGAAAGAGACTTGGATAATGAGCTAGTGGAGTGGATTTGTAAATTGGAAACTGTAGCTTGTATTCTGCACAAGTCGACTGATAAAAATACAAAGAGGAAAATTAATTAAACAAGTTGAGTTAGATATATATAATATAGTCAAGCAGATAGCTGGATTTAAGATTGTCTTTTCTACGAGATCACTGGAGATAAGTACTCAGGAGATTGCAACACAGACTGATGCAAAGTCAGATAATGATGATATTTTACAGCAGCTTAATAATGGAGTCGAGGATGATGAGGTGGTGGGTCTGATAGTTAAATGCTGGCCTAAAGCTGCTTATAACTATGTGGAAGACAAGAGGGATTCCTGTTTTGATAGTGTGGATACGAACATAGCGATTGTGGTCGATCAGCTGTGGTCGAACAAATGCGAACAGCTGCCTTGCTTTCAATCTGCCCCTTTCTGCCAGGCTTCTAATGTCAGGAACCCTTCTAAGAACAGACAACGTAAAAGGGTCATCGTGAACCGCCAGATCAGATTTTTAAATATATCAAGCAGGAATGTTCCAGTGCTAATTGTAGTACAGTTTTTCAGTGATTTGCCAAGCGATTAATTTATAAAAATAGTAAATGGTTTAGAATTATAGTTACTGGGATAAAGTATATATAGCAATATCTTGCCTGATTCATGTAATGCAAAGGTCAAAGTTTTAAATTGCATACAGATTATTCACCAGAGAAAATCTGTTTATATTCATGTTATTTATAGTTAACAGCATAGTAAAAACCTACAACAATATAGAAATCCTAGAAACTTGTATAAAATAATTTTGAATAGCACAGTATTCTGTACTCTACTAATAGTATCAAAGATTACTCATAAATTTTCAGCATGTGATAGTTAAAAATATACTTCAATGAATGTAAAACAGATAATAAAGCAATTAAAGTGGAATGCACTCATTTTTAACAAGATCTAGAAACTTTTTAACAGTGTAAAATATTTACTGCATTTTTTAATTGTAAAAAGTTTTATTATGTAATTATTTTGTGAAATGAACTTGCTTTTTTAATAATTTAAAATTATTGAAATATTATGTGCATAGTTCTATTAAGTGCTTCGTCATTTACAGCTCCAAGATTGGTAGGGAAAAAATCCAGAGGAGAATCAAAGAAATGGATCTTTAGTGAAATATTACATCCAAGTGCTTTATAGTTTTTAAGAAGCTCAGTTAAAGTTCTTTGTAGTTATCTTCATTATTAGTTTCAAGGAAGTTGATTACAAGCTTTTTAAAAAATTTCCACACAACAACTTTACAATCATTCAAACTGTCTTTAAATTCAACATCACTGATTAGTTTTCTCTTTTGCGGTCCAACAAATATACCTTCCTTTATCTTAGCATCACTTACATTAAGGTACTTGTTTTTTAGAAAGTGAAATCCAGTCGAAGTGGAAATCCAACACAAGTTCATATTTTCATATTGCTCCTTCATGTGAATGAGCTATGAACTAAAGGGATTGATGGGATAATATTTCCAATATGAAGAAGGACTGCTTTCAAGCTACTGTATGAGTCTATAAAGACACCATTCATAAGGATGGTCTCTATGTACCAATGTTTCTAATAAAGATTTCAATTATTATATTAAACTAAATCCTTTCTAGAAGAAGAAACATTCAAATTCACACTGGCTGTTGCATAAATTGCTTACTTTAATATTGTATTGTAAAAGATCTCATCCTTTCAGTAGCTATGTGAGAATTTCTACTTGATTCTTGGATAAATTTAGATCACAAATGAAGGTCATTTAATAATGACTGATTAAGTGTAGTTCATTATTTGTATTCTCTAAAAAGTCTAGGTCTCTCCTTCATCGTCTGATAAATCTGCACACCCTTCTATATCAACAGCTTTATCTTCCTCTAATTCCCATGTTTTTGTTGGTACTGCAATTAGAAACTGTGGACTGTGAGGCACTGGTCTTATAGAAGAGGAAGTATCAGAATATTTAACAGTATGTCTAGTCTTAGCTGTTATCCCTGATATTTTCATTACACAAAAAATTGCAGTCCATGAAGCGATCCTTCAGTGATTGCACTGAATGCAAGCTTGCACTTGACTGATGTAATTGAGGTTTTTCCTGACCAAGATGATTAATAGTTTATTGTTTGCATCCATCACTCAGTCACCAAAAACAAAATTCATGTATGCTGCGCAATGTGTGATTATTGGATGACATAATTACATTTAGAAAAAAATATGACATGAATTATATGTGTATCATTTTAATTACTGTGTAAATAATAATACTATTTTTCATGGCTATCTATTAACTCAAATAAATTATAGTTTATTTAGCAACTTAACTTCTGTAATAAATAAATAGTATACTGTACTTGCAGTGCTCTTCTACATGTACTTGGTGGAAAATAGGAAGAACAATTACAAAAATTCTGAGGCTGATAGGGAAATTCTGATTTCTTATTTGGAAACAGTGTCCAAAAATACATAACATTCAGCAAATATTGACCAGTGTAAGAAACTACAAAATAGACATTTAATATCTATTATATTTGTATGATGAAAAACCAAGTCTCTTAATTCTCATCACTCATCACTACATTTTTACTCTTGAGAAATTGAAATAATTTTCACTCTGGTGTCATGATATCGATTATATATATATTCTGGAATTCTGTAATATCCAATATACATTCTTGTAAGAGGTGGCTGCCAAGAGGAGATAATTAATTTTTTTAGTAACAGATTACAGTAGACATATTATACTATTAGAGGAGTATTTTTTATATGAAAATCAGTGTGTTAAATCTAATTACTGTTCTTGTATACAACTGTACTATTTCTCTGCGTTGTTATTATATTTTAATTCTTACAGTATTAATTTTTTAGGTTTTTTTATTCTGTTTAACTTTATTAGCATTTTGCTCTGTTTACTTTTCTAGCATTTATTTATTGAATGGTTGTTTTAAGTTTATTCTTGAGTTATGTTTTAGAATGGTATTTTCTCTATGAATATAAATGCAGCTTATATTTTTATTTTAAAAGGATGTAGAAGAGTATATGAAGAATAACAGTATAACAAATTTGTTAGAAGTGAATACTAGTGAATCTGGTTCACCTACTGCATCTCCAGCAACAGAACCACTGTATTCATCGCCTAGCACCAATGGCAGCTCATCATCCGGTCAGAAAAAACGTAAGATTTAGTTAATCATCAAAATAGCTGCATGAATTATTTTTCGATGAACTACTTATAAGCAGTAGCTGTAGCAGTGTTTCATTATGAAAATAAAAGCTCGACTCTTTCTTTAATTCTCTTCTTTACATAAAAAAAAATTTATATTGAAAACTCTTCAACAGTATTTTTGAAAAAACATATATTAATTCTAAGTAGGTTTTTCTATTTGTATACCATAATGATACAGAATGTTGTGAATATTATTAGTAAAGAATTTACTCTCTAGAAAATTTGGGTGTGTTGCAAGCTAATATTTTATTTTTTCTATGAGGTCTGTTCAAAAAGTATCTGAACTTTTTTTTTTATATAGTATTTGGATATGACTGGTAAAACTTGTTTGAGCTCAACACTCTGCACAATCCTTTGGAAGTCATATTCCCAAGTCTGAATATGTGCATCACGAATATGTATAAGAAAACCAAACTGGTGACAAACAGTACTGTCTGAACGTTCTGAACAATCGTATTTGTGGTCCAGTTTGATGCATGAAGCATGACCTATGGGTAATCATCGAATGGCAGTTGTATCAGCTGCTCATTTGTCACACCTAATTCAGAATTTTTGGTTAAGTACAGAATCCCTTAGGTTTTCCAGCTTTCTGGACAGGGATCCTTGTGTTCCCTGACTGAAGATACAAATGAAAGGGTTCTAGTTTGACAGCTGGGAAGACAAAATAATGAATGTGACAGCACTGGTGGTAGAAGTTCCAAAAGAGTGTGTCCAGCAATAGAATGAGCACCGGCCGGGTTAAGTGTGTAGTCATAAGAGAACTACTTAGAAGAATAGGATTGGAAACACTAGTTAAGCTTTTTTTTCACAGCCTGCGGTCAGATACTTTTTGAATAGACATCGTATCAGCCTGGTGGCTAGTTTATCCTCTAACACTAATATCAACTATTATCACATTTTAAAAAGCAATCTAGAGATCACTAAGCTAACAGTGGGGTGTATGACCTAATATGGTTCCTAATATATTGTAGATGATATTTTTATATGCATTAAGATGTTTGCTGTTAGTCCCATTTTTTAAACTTTTTCACTATCCTATTTTTTTTTCTTAAAGTAACTACTTATTTACTGATACGTATTGTTTATAGAATAAGTGCAGTTGTTTTTCGTTCAGATCAGAGAAAAATAATGGAGATTTCACAATATGCATTGTTAAGCACTATTTGTAAAAGCTTTCAGTTTTCCAGTTAGCTGTTCTGAATACCCACCCTGAACATAGTTGCTTCATCTTCTTTTGACAAACAAACACAGTAGACTCTTGTTAACCAACTCCCTGAGGACCAATAGATTAAGCTAAAGTGTTATTTAGATAAGTTATTTTCCTTCTGGTACGAGGTCTGTGTGTGCACGTATGTATGTGTAATAGAGTTTAAGGTATTATATGTTAATTTGCTTTTCAGTCTTTTTATTTATATCAAAACTCTACAATTATTATTGACTAGCCAGTCAGGTGAGCAAAGCAAACCCTGACCGTCTTGTTTGATGCAAAAGAATCAGTTCTACTTCATTTAGATGACATAGTAGAGTCTATCAAGTCTCCGTAGATATAACGAACACATAATATAAAAAACACACTAACAACAAAGAACAATAACGAACACAAAATAATAATTTGTAGCTATGCGTTGACTCTGCGAGAAACATGTCCTACCATGTTGTAAGCTGAACTGAACACTAGTGGAGTGGGGAATTGAGCTTGAATCAGAAGTTTCAAAAATCATGTAACTGGATCCACGTAAGGCGGGATAGCGTAAGTCAAGGTATTATTGTATATACATTGTTTTTAACAAAATGTAAAAAAATAATAAATGTTAGTGTAAACAACATACTGTTTATAGTACACAATATAATTTATTACACTGTTGTTAGTTCAGTTTTTTTCCACTAGATGGTAACGCTCAACAATGGCTGCACGCAGCCGCCTGGCGCACCATGTCTGCTCTGCACCAATAGCAGCTAAAATAAAAATGTAAGCACATAACAACGAATAAACCAACGCACCATGTGTTTTAATTAGAAAGAAATCATTTTTAATTTGTCATGTTTTGCTATTACTTACATGCAACTAGTACTAGCACACATTAATAACAAAATCTGTTGATTTTGTGTATTCCCATTCATTCTTGTTTAATAAATTATAAACCTATGTTTTTTCACTAAAACAGTTTGCTTTGCTGGGTTAGTCCTCCCATTATTTTAAGTCTTGCGATATTATTGTGCATTCTACTACGCTGCTGTAATATGCTGCACATCACATTTCAAAAATCTTTTTTCTCTTGTTTGGTGTACTTTAGCTTTCATTTCTGGTTCTTCACATTTTCTTTTATCCTCTTCTCTCTTGTTTGTCTGATTAGCATTTAATATAATTTAAATGATTCCATTGTCACTTATAATCTCACTTTCTAATAGCCCATTACTTCTTTCTTTTTCCTGTTTAGCCTCCGGTAACTACCGTTCATGTATGAGTGTAAATGAAGTGTAGTCTTGTACATTCTAAGTTTGACCTTTCCTGAGATTTGTGTTTAATTGAAACCCAACCACCAAAGAACACTGGTATCCATGATCTTGTATTCAAATCCATGTAAAAAACCAAAATCCATGTAAAACTTACTGGCTTTACTAGGACTTGAATGCTGGAACTCTCGACTTGCAAATCAGCTGATTTAGGAAGACACGTTCACCACTAGATCAACCTGGTGGGTTAATAGCCCATTACTAGACATCCATTTATTCACACCATTTGTTTTCATTATTTCCCTGACTGGTTCTCTTGAATTGTTTACCAACCAATAGTTTGAAATTTTTATTACTTGAGTTTCTTATTTCATCTGGGACTTACTGTAATATTCTGGTTGCATCTTTTTTCAGCATTTGCTGCTGCTGAGAAGTTGGAACTTCACGTCCTGCTACTGCTGTTACACTAACGTTTAACTTTTTAATGTGAAATATTTAGTAATTGATTAAGTTAATGTATATTATAGTGTACTGTTATTGTGGTTTATAATAATGCTGAGAGTTGTGCATTATACTATAAGAATTAAGTCATCACATTGGTTGAACAGGAGTTTCTTAATAAAAGGCTGCTGTGTTTGTTTATATATATATATATATATTTTATCTTCAGTCATTTGACTGGTTTGATGTAAGCTCCGAGATTTCCTATCTAGTGCCAGTCATTTCATTTCGGTATACCCCTACATCCTACATTCCTAACAATTTGTTTTACATATTCCAAATGTTGCCTGCCTGCACAATTTTTCCCATCTACATGTCCCTCCAATATCAGAGTATCCAGGATGCCTTAAGATATGGCCTAAACGTTTGTCTTTTCTTTTAGCTATACTCTTCCAAATTCTTCTTTCTTTGTCAGTTTGTCGCAATACCTGTTCATTTGTCACTTTATCCACCCATCTGATTTTTAACATTCACCTACAGCACCACATTTCAAAAGCTTCTCATCTTTTCTTCTCGGGTACTCTGATCGTCAAAGTATATAAAAAGCTACACTCCAAACATATACTTTCAAAAATGTTTTTCTGATGTTTAAATTAATTTTTGTTGTAAGCAAATTATATTTCTGATTGAAAACTCGTTTTGCCTGTGCTATTCGGCATTTTATATCGCCCCTTCTTCATTCATCTTTAGTAATTCTACTTCCCAAATAAGAAAATTCTTCTATCTCCATAATCTTTTCTCTTTCTATTTATATATTCAGTGCTCCATCTACATTACTTATACTACATTTCATTACTTTTGTTTTGTTCTTGTTTATTTTCATGCGTAGTTCTTGCATAGGATCTCATCCATGCTATTCACTGTTTTTTCTAAATCTTTTTTACTCTTGGCAAGAATTACTATATCATCAGAAAATTGTAACATCTTTATATTTTCACCTTTCACTGTTACTTTGGCTATACATTGTTCTTTAACATCATTAACTCCTAGCTCTGTGTAAAGACTAAAAGTAACAGGAATAGGGAACATCCTTGTCTGACTCCCTTTTTTATTACTACTTATTTCTTATGCTCTAGGATTATTACTGTTGCAGTTTGGTTCCTGTAAATCTTAGCAATTGTTCTTCTATCTCTATAATTGAACCCTAAATTTTTTAAAATGCTGAACATTTTATTCCAGTTTACGTTAATACCTTTTCTAAGTCTATAATTCCATGTATTTTGATCTGTTTTTCTTTAATCTTCTTTCTACTATTAATCGGAGTGCTAAAGTTGCCTCCTTTGTTCCTATACTTTTCGTGAAACCAAATCAATCTAACACTTCTTCCACTCTCCTCTCAATTCTGTACAGAATTCTAGTTAAAATTTATGATGCGTAAGTAGTTAAACTAATTGTATATATTCTTCACATTATCTGCTCCTGCTTTCTTTTGTATCATGACTAACACTCTTTTTGAAGTCTGACAAAACTTCCCCTATTTTGTAAATATACATACCAGTCTATATTCTATCTATTGCTTCCTCACCTGCACTGCACAGTAATTCTGCAAGTATCCCCTCTATCCCAGGAGTGTTTCTTTGTTCAAATTCTTTAATGCTCTATTAAATTCAGATCTCAGTATTGTATCTCCCTTTTCATCCTCTTCGACTTCTTCTTCTTACTCTATAACACCAGGTTCTTACTTATTTCCTCCATATAACTCTTCAAAATATTCCACCCACCTGTCAACCTTTTCTTTCGGATTATAAATTAGTGTACCATGTTAATTTAACACATTATTAAATTTTAACTTATGTACCACAAATTGTCCGTAACGTTCCTGTATGATCCATCTATTTTACCAATGATCATTTCTCTTTCCACTTCTGAACACTTCTTTAATTAACTCTTCTTTTGCTAATATGGACTTCTTGTTTATAGTATTTCTTAATTGTCAATAGGTCCTTTTACCTTCTTCACCACTAGCGTTCTTATACTTTCTATGCTCATCCATCAGCTGCAATATATTCTCTGATGTCCAAGGTTTTCTACCAGTTCTCTTTGTTCCACCTAAGTTGAATTTCCTTTTTAACATTCTCCCATTCTTCTACATTTTCTACCTTATCTTTTTTATTCAGACCTCTTGCAATGTCCTCCACAAAAATTTTCTTTACCTCCTGTTCCTCAAGCATCTCTAAATTCCACCGATTCAACCGACACCTTTTCTTCAGGTTTCTAAACCCCAATCTACGTTTCATTATCACTAAATTAATTTCGCTATCAATGTCTGCTCCTGGATATGCTTTGCAGTCAACGAGTTGATTTCTAAATCTTTGTTTAACCATGATATAATCTATATCATACCTTGCAGTATCAGCCAGCTTTTTCCATGTGTATATTCTTATATTATGATTTTTAAACTAGGTGTTGGCAACTGCTAAATTATACTTTGTGGAAAACTCAATAAGTCAGTTCCCTCTTTCATTTCTTTTACCCAGCCCATATTCATCGGCAGTATTTCCTTCCTTCCTTTTTCCAATGATTGCATTCCATTCTCCAATTATTATTAAATTTTCTTTCCCCTTTTATGTGTTTAATTGCTTCATCAATTTCTTCGTATATACACTTTACATCATCATGGGCACTTGTAAGCTTACAGACGTTAACAATCGTTATTGGCTTAGGTTTTGATTTTACCCTTATTACAATGATTCTATCGCTAACCATTTTGAAATACTCTACTCTCTTCCCTATCTTCTTGTTCATTATGAAACCTACTCCTGCCTGCCCTTTATTTGAAGCTGAGTTAGTCACCTGACCAAAAGTCGTTTTCCTTTTCCTTCCAAACCTCACTAATTCCTACATCTAACATCTACATTTAACTGACCCATTTCCCTCTTTAAATTTTCTAACCTACCAACTGTTTTTAGACTTCTAACATCCCATGCTCCGACTCATAGAATGTTACTTTTTAATTTTTTGATGGCTCCTTCCTTAGCAGTCCCCACCCAGAGATCCGAATGAAGGGCTAGTTTATCTTTGGAATATTTTAGGAAGGAAGGTGCCTCCATCTTTGTTACATGAAAATGCAGAATTACAGTTTCTTGGGGGAAAAAACATCTGTAGTTTTCCACTGCTTTCAGCTGCGCAGTACTAAGAAGATGTTAATATGGCTGTTTAAGTCTTCCTGACCTATGCCCTTAACAGCTACTGAAAGAGCCTTCTTTCAAGAATCATTCTTTTGTCTGGCTCACAACAGATACCACTCCGGTATGACTGCACCTTTGGTCAAGCTACTCTGTATCACTGAGTTACTCAAGTCCCTCACCATCGACAAGGTTTCATGATTCATAGAGGGGGTTTTTATATATATATGTATGTGTGTGTGTGTGTGTGTATGCTTACTTTAGATTGTGAAATTTAATTTTAAGATTTACATGATCAAAAGTATTTTTATTTTTAATTAAAGCTGAAAATGATTAAATTAATTCAATGTACACATTAGGTGCAAGTCAATACAGAACCTTATAAAGCATTACAGATAATGTATAACATGTCATAATGTGAATAAAGTTATAAATACAACAATAATTGGTGATATGTTCTGTAAAAAAAATCATCAGAGAAAGAATGATTGAGAGATTCCCAAAAAAAACACAGTGTTAGATGTCACTTTACAAGTGTTGATTGTAAATAAGATTATAAGGGCAGGTCTGTAAGTTGAGTTGGTCCATGTAACCAAACAATTACTGATGATACATCTTTAGTAATTAAAGATGTTTAAAGGTGATTGAGCATATATTCTGCTCAATCCCCACAGGAGAGTGAGATGTATAATGTGTTCAAATTCAGTTTGAGTTAAGGATTGATATTGAAGTTTGTAAAGAAAAAATCCCTTTTTTGATAAAAGTTGTTTTGTGAATGTATTATATGAATGTTTCAATATTGTGTATACAAATTTTGATACTGATGGTAAATTTAAAAGTAACACAAATTACAATTTATTGTCTAATGCCTGAACTAAAAAAAGTTTTATTTCCTGGAATTAGAATAAAATATTTGTGAATTCAGCTCAGTATATTATTAGTTTCGTCATGGTCTCAGTCTTGCACTTCTATTTTATTCTTAAAGTAATCACCACCCCAACCACTCGACTATGTCAACACTTCTTTTATCATTAGTGTTGTTTGGTTTAAGTTTCACGGACTAGATGAGAGAGCCTCTGCTGTTTCTTTTGGTACTTAAGATAATAACAGGAACTTCATTTTGGTTTTGATTGAATAATTAATCATTGCTGTCAGGAGATTTCAGTCGTGATTTATATAAATTCATCCTACAAGTTTTCTTCCAAAAAAAATATTTGTTTTGACTTTAATGCATTATCCATTGAAAAATAGATATGAATAAGGTATTAGGCCAGCATTATATTTGCAAATCAAAATATTGTGTGTTTGCACATTTATGTAGACAAAAAACCTGCATTCTGAGCAATTTTCAGACTAAAGTTCTTACTATGAAAAATATGAAAACAAAATTTTCAATTCTGTTTGCTGTATTCCAAACAGTCTGTCAGATTGTAGTGAGTGAAAAACCAGCAGAAAATTCAGACTATCTTCTAAATTTAGAAAGATAAAATATATTAATCGTATAAGTGTTTTGTAGTTTTATATGTAGAAATTCTGTAAATTATTACAGCCAAACCACTGGTTTGGCTGAATAATTTTCAGTCAAGTCTTATACATTGTCTCATGAATCAGTATTTGTCTCATACATTACTCCTTTTTATAAATTTCTAATTCAAAAATCTATTACTTACTGTTATCAGTTATAAATTTAACAGGTGGAGCCACTAGTAACAATTCAACAACCAGTCCGGTTTCACCTCCGCCTCCAGTACCTCCTCGGCAAGGCAATGCTGCAACAATTGGAACCGGTAGTCTTCAGTCTCCCAATGCGCTTATGGGAAGAGCATTCAGTACAGAAGGAGAACTGATCAGGTACTTCTTTTAATTATTTATAATGTTCAAATTTTATTCCTTTATAAACAGTGAGTATTAGTTATAGTACATGAGTGGTTAAAAAAATTTGAGCTGGACTTGATTTTCTCTCCACAACTTGACAGTATACTGCTCTGTAATCGATCTAGTAATGTTTCACAATAGTCTGAAGCATCAACCTCAAGATAAACAGTGCTCTTCAGTCACGTCTCAATTCACCTACATTTTGTGGCTTGGTTTTGTAAGCCATGATGTGGTAACCTCAGAAAAAATAGTTGATTTGAGTCCGGGCAGCTGGCCCACCATTCTATCACTCTTTGCATGTTTAACCATCCACTGTGGAAAAACCAAAGTGATGTGGTGCTCCATCTTGTTAAGACCATAGTATATTCTGAACATTTTGATTAACTGCGACTTGAATAGCAGGAAATTCTTTATTGATGAAATTGATGGTGATTCAAATTTGTGTATAAAAAATCCTATCAATAATTATGTTACACTAAGACTTACCTGCATATTTACTTTCTTTAAATACTGAGTGTAGTTTTCCCTTATTAAATTAGGATTTTTATCATCTCTGGTCTGATTGTTGTGATTAAGAAAAGCATAAAATCTACTGTAACAGAAATACTCGTAAATAATTTATATATTATGTACTCATAATAATAAGGTTTGGTTCTCTTCATTGTTTACACACAGTATTCATTCAACTCACTTGTCAAAATTACTCTGATACTTGTTAGCCATAAATTTTACAGGGCTAATTAATTTTTGTAGAGCTTTCATGCATGTAGAGTTCTTTAACAGCTCTTTTTGGTTAAGTAACTGGATCTTCAATAAAAGCTTGCAGAACTTTGATCAATATCTTGTCACCAAAATGGTCTACCTTTATTAATGCAATTTTATAACTTTTCCAAAATGTATAAACTTAACACTAAATTTTGGTGTGGATGGTGGTTTTCAACTAAATTTTCTAAGAGATTCACCATTCTTCAAAAGGTCTATTCACCATATTCTCCAATCATTAAAACAAGTAAATTTATGTCATTTTTAAGTTATTCTTTTGGTTTTACTCAGCAATATTTGAAACTAAAATTTTAAGGTTCAAGTATGCAATTATATTTGTAGAAATATTAAGAAATTAATAATAATGTCTTCTTAAAGCAGATGACTTCAATTTTCATCCTTAGTTATAAAATTCCGTATTTTTTGGAATTTTATTTACTAAATGAGTCCTTTAAAATGAGGTATTATTCCTTGATAGAGTTTTAATTGAATATTTTAGTTCCACTGAAGAACACTTGCAGATAAAGGATAAAATTATCCCACATGTCAAAAGATAGTTTTTTTTTTACACCGGCAAACATGTATAAGTCTCGTATGTATGTTGTTTATTTGTTGGAATAAAAGTTATTTAAACTATTCTGTGACTTCTTAGACATGTTATATGTATGCTGTGAAGAGGAATGTCATACCAAAAATTCCTATTGCAACACCATTAATGAACCTTTACAATCCAAGTACACTAGTAATAGGAACACTCACATCCGGGTAAAAGTAACATACATTTGGATAGATGTGAACCTTGGTTTCAGGTACCAGAAAAGCAAACTGCTCATCTGACCAGCTGTTTAAGTAGCTATTTTTATCTATCAGTTCATAAAGCCTGGATTTTTTAGAACCAAGCCATCAAGTGTGTAATTTGTTTCTTTTAAATAATTGTTTTATTTATTTATATTTTTTGCAATAATTAATATCTGCAAACACTAGTTTTATCATTTTTATGTATAATAATGTAACAGTCTTAAAGCACCTAAGCTTAATTAAAATTTTTACTATAAATACATTCATAAATTAAATCATAATGTTTACAAATAAATGAGGTTCCTTCTGGGGCTGAAGATTTATCATAATGGATTTGAAATACGAATATAGTATATATTGCTCTGTATAATTGTCTTTTGATTTCAGTGATTTGACTGTAAATAGACCGAGTGTGGGAACAAAGCTTGAAGGCCTTCTGATGGATGAATTGGAGGAAGATTTCAATCCAAGAGCTTATGAAAGCTCTACTCAGCCGGAAACATCTCATCTGACCTTACATTCTCAAGTACAGAATTACAATGGTAATCCAGTCACCACACCACCTCTGTGTAAGTAGCTGTGCTTACCATGTTTATTCAGATTAGAGGTGTGTTAGAAATTCATAATATATTCTTTTAATTTCACTAATGTATCCTTAAAACCTGATGTTGTCCCACATTTGGAATTCTCTGAGAATAGCTTCCTAAAAATTAAAATGATTTAATTAAGGATAAAATTCCAACAACTAACGATACATTTAGTGTACTGTGTCTGAAGTCAGGTGTTGTTTAAAAATCTAACTTAAGAATATCTGTTATATAACATTAAAACCAATAATATACAATTAGACAGATAACAGAACCTTACTGATAAGTATCTTTTTCAAACTATCATTAAGCTATCCAACTTATTTTGGTAGAAAAAAGAATTTTAATAATATATTAAATAGTAATTAAAGTACGTTTTATATTTGTGAAGAACCAATAGTAATGGATGATAACATTCAAAAACATTTAGAGGTAAGCTTATCTTACTTGAAAGAAACCGTATTTTTGGCTGTAGAGATTGATGTTGTATTATCATATTTAATAGACATAAAACAATATTTATGAAAAATTGATAAATGTATTTTAAAACACATGAGATTTTATAACAAAATAACTGAACTAAATAGGGATGCTACAGGGAATTTATCGACATACAATCATATCTCATAGGTTTTTCTTTACACATTAAAACAAATAAATCGCTTTAAAATAAAATTTTACGTGAACTTGGAAAAATATTTTTGGAGATACATGTTGGATTCATTGTTGTGAATGGTTTACATGATTTAAAAACATTTTAAAGGGCTGTGTTTCTTGAAGTTGAAACACCACTGGGATAAGTGTATCAATAAAGGAATGAACTTTTTAAAGAGTAACCAATATTGGGTAAGCTCTAAAAATTTATGCAGCAAAGTTTGGTTATCTTTTTAATTGACCTCATATTTACAAGGTGGTATTGGAAAGTTCATAGACTGCACTTGTTCTGTCAGCACTTTAGCCATTGTGCGATTTATAATTTATTAATTATATGCAATTAAACTATAATTAACTATGCAGTTAATGAAAATTGACTGAGCAAAATGCTTTCGCTAAAGTAATCTAATTGCATCTACAAACAGCTTCCATTGCTTCATTCAACCTGACACAAAGAACGTTTGACAAGTCTGGACAATATACATTGTACAGAGAGTATCTCGGTAAAATGTTTCAGGCATTAAAACCACCAGGAGTGTATGGTTTAATAAAATTACATAAAGAAGGTTATCTGATGAGACTAATAATCGGCTGTATTCAGTGGCCCACGTATAACTGATCAAAATTTTTAGTGCAAATAATTCAAAATGTAGTGGGGAAAAAATGAATTTAGTATAAAGGACTCGTGGGAATTCCATTCCCACATCAATTCTTTTTATGTAAACAAACAGTATCGAAAAATTACAGTCTTGTGTTATTCTGTGTAGTGTCACTAAACACCAGCATACTTATTGAATTAGCCGTACATGCAAGTAAAAGTAAATGGAATGAAATTAAGGAGTTTACCAATATAAAATAAGAGGATTTTATTAGTGGAATTATATTGTGTATAAATAACACATTTTTCAAATTTGAAAATAAATTTTATAAACAATGTCATGGTTTATCCATGGGACCTGTTTTTGCATGTTTGGCAAATTTGGTGATGGAATTTTGTGGATCCCAATAATGGCAAAATTGAAGAATAGGATGGCTTTCTATAAAAGAAATGTAAATGATCTTTTATTATGTTTACTGGAGAACCAAATCTATGAAATACTGATAGAATTTAACAAATATATTTTTTTGTCTTCAGTCATTTCAGTATACCCGTTACATCCTACATCCCTAACAATATGTTTTACATATTCCAAACATTGCCTGCCTGCACAATTTTTCCCATCTATATGTTCCTCCAATATTAAAGTGACTATTCTAGGATACCTTAGTATGTGGTCTATAAGTCTGTCTCTTCTTTTAACTATATTTTTCCAAACGCTTTTCTCTTCATCAGTTTGCTGCAACACTTCTTCATTTGTCACTTTATCCACCCATCTGATTTTTAACATTCTCCTATAGCACCACATTTCAAAAGCTTCTAATCTTTTCTTTTCAGGTACTCCGATCGTCCATAAAGCTGCACTCCAAACATATACTTTCAAAAATGTTTTCCTGACATTTAAATTAGTTTTTAATGCAAGCAAATTATATTTCTAAACTGAAAGCTCGTTTTGCCTGTGCTATTTGGCGTTTTACATCGCTCCTGCTTCGTCCATTTTTAGTATAACAAAATTCTTCTACCTCCATAATCTTTTCTCTTCCTATTTTTCTATTCAGTGCTCATCTACAATACTTCTACTACATTTCATTACTTTTGTTTTGCTCTTGTTTATTTTCATGTGGTAGTTCTTGCGTAAGACTTCATCCATGCCATTCACTGTTTCTTCTAAATCTCTTTTACTCTTGGCAAGAATTACAATATCATCAGCAAATCATAACATCTTTATATTTTCACCTTGCACTGTTACTTCAGATATAAATTGTTCTTTAACATCATTAACTGCTAGCTCTATGTAAGGATTAAAAAGTAACAGGAATAGGGAACATCCTTGTCTTTTTTCCCCTTCCCCTCGAGGCCCAATCCACGATCCCATATAACATGGCCTTGAGTGTGCCTCTACTCCCCTGGGAGGCTATGCCGTTCCTGACAGCACTCCCCAGTGGTCTCGGGTCTTTTAATAAGCACTTGCTTCTAATCCGGGGTCCCCTACAGGGGCCCCAGAACCCGACCCAGTCACCAGAACTGCCTCTGTAGAGACCGTTTGGTAAGCCCTAGCAATGCCGATTACCAGTCAGCGCTGCAGCTCCATAAGCCTCTGAATGGCCACTTTCATGCACAATGCCCTCTTCCACACTGGCACAGCATACAAGGCAACAGACCGAGCCACCACCGCCAGCATCCTCCTCTTTGATGACCTCAGCTCTCCAACCTTGCTCATGAGCCTTGAGACAGCTGACACTGTTCTACCTGTCTTGCCAACTGCCTCCCTGACATGATATTGAAAGGCTGTCAAGCCAAACCTCCAGCTATTTGGCTCTACTGACCAGCTCAATAATGGCCCCTCTTACCTGTAGCCTGATGGGGGAGAGTTGCCTTCTCCCAGCAATCGCCAGCAGCTTCGTTTTCTCTGCGGCAAGGCTAAGGCCATGGCCTGCCAACCATCTGTCAAACAATAGAATGGCCCGTTTACCTTTCCTGATTATCTCCTCTTCTGTTCTGGCCACTAATACCTTGGAGACGTCATTGGCAAAACCGGTAATCGAAACTCCCTCAGGATACCGCAACCTGAGGACACCATCATATGCTATGATGGTGTTGCAGTTTGGTTCCTGTAAATCTTAGCAATTGCTTCTATCTCTATACTTGAACCCTACATTTTTTTAAATTCTGAACATTTTATTCCTATGCCTAACTAGTGCATATTCTCCCATTCTGAAGGGATAAAATCATATCAAGAAATTGTAGACTTTTTTTTCTAGAGTTCCACGTCTTTTGTGAATTTAATATCCTTATGATATCTGTTCCCCCTCTATGAATCACGAGACCTAGCCGATGATGACGGGGCTTGAGTGCTCAGTGAACAGAGTAGCTGGACCAAAGGTGCAACCATACTGGAGAGGTCTGTTGAGAGCCAGGAATGATTCCTGAAAGAGGGCAGCAGCCCTTTCAGTAATGTTAAGGACGTAGGTCAGGAAGACTTAAACATCAATCAATCTTCTGATTACTGTGCAGCTGAAAGCAATGGAAAACTAGAGCTGTTATTTTTCCAAGAAAGTTTAGCTCTCTGCATTTTCATGTAACAAAGATGGAGGTGCCTCCATTGGGTAAAATATTCTGGAGGTAATCTAGTCCCCCATTTGGATCTCCGGGTGGGACTACTAAGGAAGGGTCACCAGAAAATTAAAAAAATAACATTCTACACGTCAGAGCATGGAATGTTAAAAGCCTTTCTAAAACAGATTGGAACATCATGGGAGATTCAGTGAGTGTTGAAAGCAGTAATAAGCAGACCTGCGAGAATAAGTTTATGAATTGATGCCAGTTGACATCCGCAGTCACTCAGGAGAATTCAAAAGGATGCTGATCAGCAACTGTGTCATTCAAGTTGTTACCAGCCTATTAAGTTACAATGTGAAAGGGAATTATGATTTTTTCTACTTAATTGAACAACCTCTTTAGTTTGCTCTGATTTTCTGGACCCATTAAAAAAAAATAATAAAATTATTATCGTTCTAATTATTAAAACATATAATATTCTAAATTACTTTTTAAAAACCATTTTTTTAAATTTCTAATATGGTTTCTGCAGTTTGTTTCTTACATCTTACATTTCTTTAAACAATCTGTGGTTAAGTTTCTTGTCAATTAATTGAAACAATATTATTAAAGTAAACTTAATGACTGTTAGGATTTTCTATGGTTTATTTAAAACTTGAGAACAGCAAAATATTTTCTAGAAATTTTCTATAAACTTTTACAACTTATACTTAGGGATGATTTATTTTTTGTTTGTAAAAGTATGTTGTTTTGCATGAATTAAGTGACTTACGAAACAGTTATGATGAGAACTTAGTGAATGATCTCAAAAGTTACTTTTATATTTACTTTGTTTCAGTGGCACCTCCACCTCCAAAAGCTAGCAGAGATCCAAACCGTCGAGCCATAGCATCAAACATTAAAAATGGTAATTCTCAGAATGAAGACATTTTTGGTTCAGCTCCTTTTAATGTAGTTCCAGCTTCATCTTCAAACAGTAATACAATGAGTTCTGTTGCCAGTCCAGATCCATTTGGCATGGGAGATTTTGGAATCGACATGGTTGCTGCTGGTTCAGAACCTTCTCAATCAGATTTTGAAAATGCAATCGGTCTGCTTGACAAAAAAATTCTGGAAATGAAGGTACTTATACTTTAACATATTTAGTACAATTTACATTTCATTAATTAACAAATTCATTGCTGTAATATACTGACATTTTTATTTCTCATATGCAGGTTGTCTCTAGGAGTGTGATGAAAAAATAGTTAGACGAGAAAATTAAAAAAAATAATTTTATGACTAATCACCTGAAAATATTACACGATACAAATCTATATCTATACTAGTAATAGATTTGGTTTAGAAACTGGCTTTACCTGACAGATCGCAGCCACTAGTTTAGTTTTTTGCTACCTTCAATTAGGAAACTGTACGGGTAGGTATACTTATATATATAGGTAAGTATATAGGCAGAATAAATGGGCTCAATTAGAACCATCTACAGATAGAGTAAGAAGTTATTGGAGGATGGACGCTATATGTCCTGGTAGCTATTGCATGATGCCAAAGTAATACTGCAGGGGTGGAGGTGGGGCAGCAGCTGAAATAGTTCCCATGGTTCTGATCTAAAATGGAATGGATGATGTACAATAAAACAGGGAGGAGAGAGAGGTAGACAATTGATTTACAAGAAAGATTCCTCTGATCGGGTTAGATCAAACTACTTTACAACTTATCCAGGACCCAGCTCTTTCTTACTTCCTGTCCTACAAAGTGAAGATTCCAATTTAGAAAGAGCCATTGCTAATAATATTTTATATCACAATTTTTTATAGTTTATATTTTTTACTTTTTTCAGCTGATAATATTTTTAGGAGAGAAAAAATAATTATTTGGATTCATTCATTTGCTTGTGCTTTTTTCTTAAATTAAATTTTGTAGTCTTGAGATGTCGTAGGTGTAATCCTTTTCAAAAGTTAATTCTTCTACACTGATCTATTTTTGATAATATCTGTTAATCTAAATTTTTTCTATAAAATTTTAAGGATATTTTAGCCATTTGTAGGCTGTCATCACTTCATAATTTGGACTAGGAGTACAAAAAAGGACACCATTATGTAATTATGTATTATTAGATTTTAAATTAACCAGTTAACTTAATATTCATTAAGAAGAAACACATGGATCTGTATTTATTTTCAGGCACTTTGAAAGATTTATGTATCAGAATTTATTATTCCTTTTGTGCTAGTCTTGATGAAGTAGGGGATAGTGAATAACAGTTAATATGAAATAAATTTAAAACAAATAAAATACTGATATCATCATAAATCAGTTTTCCCTTTAATGAAAAAATAGCAAAAATATCAGATTAAAACATAATGTAATGGCAGCACTAATTTGCAATTATCATAGTTATTATTGCATGTTATGCCAAACATTAATAAACTTTGGACATTTATGAAAATAATTTATTGTAATACCAGGGTAAATCAAATATAAACAGGATTTTTGTTTCTGAGCATCTCCGGTTGATAGGACTGAGCCTGCACTTCTATTATGCTTGGGTGGGGTCATTAGGGGTGGGGAGAACTGGCCATTCCACACTCCCAACCAATTGTGTCAGTAACGCTCATGATGTCAGAGCAACAGGTGCACCTCTCTACTGTGTGCAGCGCATAATTATAGAATCTCTTGCTTGTGAAGGAGTCAAGCAATGGAAATTTTCCGGAGATTGCACAGTTTCAGGACCAAACATTGTCAAGGACTCGTGTGTTTGCCTGGCATAAAGAGTTCAAGGAAGGATGAGAACAAGTGGAAAATCAGGAACACAATCACTGTTCTCGAACCAGCATTATAGACAAAAACATTTGCATGGTTCGAGGCATTCTTGAAGATGATCGATGGGTAAGAGTATCCAAAATTGCAGAACAGACCGGAATAAGTTATGGGAGCTGTCGAGCAATCATCACGAACAACCTACTGTTCCATAAAGTGTGTACCAGATGGGTCCTTTGCCTTTTGACCACAGATCAGAAACTGAGACATTTGTAGGTCTATCAGAAGCTTACAGCAAGGTTTGCGAAAAAAGTGATGTATTTTTGAGTCAGATTGTCACCCGCGATAAAACGTGGGTCCACCACTATACTCCCTAGTCGAAACAAGCCAGTATGGGGTGGCAGAGGAAAGGGGAGGCTGCCCCAGTGAGAGCAAAGACTTGACTGCCAGCTGGCAAGGTTCTTTCAACTGTTTTTTTCAATCAGCAAGGCATTTTGCTCATTGGTTTTTTGCATGAGTGACGCACAATCAATGCTGCTTACTACTGTGATCTGTTGAACGAGATGAGGGCTGCAAAAGACGAGATCAACCGATTTGAGAGGCCACCCTCCTCCACGACAATGCTAGGCCCCATACTGCAGTTACAATGGTCTCAAAATTAGAAGAAATGCACTGGACTCAACTTTATTATCTTCCCTACAGTCCAGATTTATCACCCTGCAATTTTCATTTGTTTGGACCACTTAAAAAAGCTCTAGGAGGGCAACGATTTGAAGATGATGAGGGCGTGGAGGGATTCATGTGCAGTTGGCTCCTGAGGCAACCAGCTTCATTCTGCGATAAAAAACCTTCCTTCTCGCTGGGAAAAATCTATTTCTAAAGCAGGAAACTATGTAGAAAAGTAAATTATATTTGCCTTTTATTTTTCAATAAATAGATTTTTTTCAAAATAAAATCCCGTTTATATTTGATTTACCCTCGTATTTATTACTTTTTGCCAATATAACCATTTGCTACACCTGCCTATCAAAAAATTTTATTAATAATAGCTTTTGTTTTTGTTGTTAGATATTTTATTAAATACTAATTGTTTTTTGTAGTATCTTAATTGCTATGGAGTATTAATGCCAGCATATTTGTTTTTAGGATGGTTTCAGTCGAGGATTATCTTTTGGAAATGAAGACTTCTCTTTAGAAAGCCTAGATCCTCTGAGGAAGTGATTGCAGCTTATTATATCCATTACATTATCGTCCATTAATTGTAATCAGAAATTACAATATATATATATACACACACACATACACACACACACACACACATGCACGCACATATACATACTTATTTATATAACTATTATTTAATAATTTTATAATTATTGCCTGTTTATGCATCACTAATGAATATTAGAGCACAATTATTAGTATTCTGTGGAACAAGTGCCTTATTTTTATCAACATTTACTGATGAAGAAAAGCTAACATATTTTGAAACTTTTCAGTGAGCAAAGTACTTTTTATCAATTTTATAAATTTATATTATGATTTATTAATACTCTATATATTTATCTATTTTTGTATCTATTATTTATTTGATGCAACACCATATAAATTTAATTTTTTATACTATATATTGTCTATTCACATTTGAGATATCAGAATTAATTTTTCTCAAATGTCCTGTCATCATTGAATGTTTACATCCACCTTATGGATTACACTTCTATCCATTTCAGGTGTTAATTTCCATTTTGTATTATATGTTATGTATAGTAATTTTTATTGAGATATTTATATTACAGGTATTTGAGATAACATAATTTCTTTCTTTATTATTGTTATTATTATCAACACACATTGTTATTGTTATTATTATTATTATTATTAGTATTATTATTATTATTGTTGTTGTTGTCTTCTTGTTGGATGATTTCTTTTGTAATGTTAGTCATAGAATAATGCTGCATTAAAATGAAGATAAGAATATCCGGTCTGCTAAAATTATTTATTTTCTGTTTTATGCATTATGCATGCATATGGTTCATTAACAGTTTGTCATTTGCATAACTTAAGTATGGGTTTAAAAAATTAGTATTTGTCAATAATTAATGTTCATTTGAGAATTCTGTACTGTCTAAACTATTTTTTCATTTCTTTTATGACAATTTTTTTTAAACAAATATATTTAGCCATTTAAAAAAAAATTAAATATTTTTGTTCTGCATAATCTTTATCAGCAAGCAAAAATTCCAGGTAAATAAAGCAAATCACTTTGTCATTTCTGTCATTCACTTCAATAAAAAAAATTAAATTTAAAATGTCATAAAAGCAATTTTTTTTAGTGATATATAAATTATAATACTAGATCTTATTTGTAATTTTATTTTTTTAGTGATCAGAAAATGTATGCTGTATTTACAGTTTTTATTCAGTGCATCTGTTAAGTTTTTCACCTAAACAATCTGCTCATGTAGTAAAACAGCATTTAAAAATTTCCTTTTGGATCAGTTTGTTTGATCTAGATTCACTAGTATTTTGTTAATCATTTAATGGAAAAGCTATTAACATTATTGATACTACTGAATACTGGACTGACTGTAGAGTTTCCCAGTAAATTATATCACACGGTGAATTTTTATGGTAGATTCTATCATTCTCGTTTAGAATGTGATCCACATCTACTCTTTTGAATCACTTACTACTGATATCACCTTGATGAAGAAGTGACAGATGATGTAATAAACTGTTCGGCTTACCTAGTCATCTTGGTTATCAAGCATACAGTTAACTAAACCGTGAAACACAAATTGAAATTTCACTGGATTTTAGGACATTGTTTAGGTCTAGAGTTTCATAGTATGTTAAATTATGTTGTAATTTGTATTATAACTCTAATGATATATTTCCAATCAGTTTGAAGGGTCATATATACTGTTCCTATTTGCACTATGGTGATGTTCAGAGAACTTGCATCTCATTCAGAATGGTTTTACAGTCAGGTCATACATGCCTGTAAATTGCTTTCATCAGAATAATCAGACTCATTATTCATTAAAAGAATTAGTTGCAGTATTGTAACATTGAGATGTGTATATTTCAACTCTGTTATTAATTCCTGTTCTTGAAGATTTTCTAGTTCTATTCTTTATTACCTTTTAACTTTAAAAATATACTTCATGAAAAAAAGATTCTGTTATGTAGTTGATTATAAATATGTGGGAATTATAGCCTAAACAAAAACCTACTCTTTTGTTATAAATGTAAGCATTGTTTCATGCATGATAAAGCTGGAATGCAAAAACGAATGTAAAATACAACTAATATGAGTATTAAAGACATGGTGCTGTTCCCTTTGCTATATACAAAAGAACATTTTGCACTTCATAACAAAAGAACACTTGACACATGACAAAATGTATTTAAAAGAAAGATTTAAATGTATCTAAGAAGAAAATGTATTTAAAATAATGAGAAATGCTCTAACAGATGAACAGCTAAATTTGAATAAGATACTATAATTTGTTTTAGCAGTGTTCGATTAGGTTATAGCTGATGGGAAATTAAAATTAATAAATTGTTACTCTTAAAATATTAGATCCTGATGTCGAATTAAAATTCAATACTTCGCCATAAATTTCAGTTTTGCACACCATATAGCTGTTTCTAAGTGAATTCATTGCTGTCAGAGTTACTACATTTGAATTTGTTTAATGAAATTGCAATCAAGTTGTAGTTTGAATTTTAGAAAATTCCAAATAGTTAACAAATATCTAATAGACTATTAAAATCAAGTTATGAGCTTTAAGACAAGAAAACTGTAATTGAAATAATCGAATGTCGCTCAGCTCAGAGAACTTTCCAGCAACCATCACTTGCTTTCTAAAATCTCAGAACTTGTAGATCATACGGCCTAATTTATTATATTATTTTCTTTAAAACATATATTAATAAGACTTTCAGTTAAGAACTGGTTCAGCATTTAAGAGAAATTTCCTGTAAAAAAAGAGCCTTCTTTCTAATAAAATATAAATTAATAATATTTAGATAATATTAAGAATAGGAGATCAATTCTATTCGATCAAGCCTGCATTTAGTTTACCATTTCTTCTACAACTTCAAATGATATTTTCTTACTCTGGCTATTTTCTATAAATCTAGGGTTTGAATTTGTAATCTCTGAGTCACCTCTCTGGAGATAAATTGCATTGAGTTGTAAGTTATATATGATTGTTCACATTTTGGTATTAATAACTGCCATCATAATTTTCCTCTCATTGTTAATGTTAACAAACTCATAATTGTATTACCTGGAACCCAAATTGCATCATTAAAAATATTTAAAAAAAGTAATCAGATGTACAAAACAACTGTCAGCTATAGCCCTCTTTAAAATAGAGCCTGACACTACATCCCTTGATCAATTTCTTTTATTGTGGCCCCACAACCTTTTCCTTTAGCTCAGTTAAAGCGAACTCTATTTATGCCAATTCCTTACCTTTGTATAATACTGCCAGATTTCTCAGATCCTCAGTGTGGCTGCATTACTGTGGCTATACCAGTGGTTACATACATATCAATATATTTATACTACATCTTAATTGATGCAATATCTTTGCATCTCGAATCATAAAAAATGAACTAGGTATTAATATTAATTGGATTACATTCATTTTTTCTTTATTTTTTTCATTACCTCTTTCTGTAAATTCATTTATTCCTTAAGTCATGTTTACCTCATGAAATGATATTTAACTATAAATTAATCATTATACAGTACAATAGAATTTCTTTATATCAACAAACATCTTTTTAATTTCACATATGTATGTAAATGTATATAATATATCTTCTTATCAAATGTTTAGATTTTCTTTTTCTAATGCATTCTATATAAGTATGTTTTAATCAATTTATGTGTAATTTTATATTTTTAATTTTTATTTGTATATAATCATCTAAATAATTTGGGAAGGTAAATGAATGAGATCACTCTTACATCTTGTCTTCATCATTTCTATGAGATAATGTTAAGTCAATGTCATCGCATCAGACAGTAGTTGCATGACATCTAACATGTTCTGAAGTTTACTTTAGATGTGTCAAATAAAAGTATGAAAAAAAATTTATGTTAATACCTGTCTTAAACTGAGTTGAGGTAACCTACCCGCTCTTGAAGGGATAACTGCCTGCCTTGCTTGTTAGCCTGGATTAGATATGATTCATCACTTAACTCCAGTTCAAATATGAAAACTTTATTTTTATATCTGTTTATAAAAATAAATAAAATCATAGTTAATTTGTTGAACATAGCTGTTTTTGTCTTGTGTCAGTTGGCGTATTTGTAATCATTTGCATTTTAATTGCCTGAAAGATAGACTGGGCAAACACCACTTGTTCATCTGGACTGCTAGATTAGAATAAGCTGCATTATTCCATAAATATATTATTTCATAATTATAAAATTATTATAATTTAACTGGAGCAAGCTATGAGTTTAACAGATTTATATCAACAGGCAAGTTGACCCTCTCAGCAAAAGAGTACCTTCACTGAACTTAAGATGATTTGTGTTATGTGATAAATGAATGTGATTGTTTTCTGAAAAGTTTTTATTTTTATTAAGCACTTAAATGTATGATACTAACAAATCTATATATTTTAAAATAATATACGTCTAAATTAGTAATTAATATGTTTTTTTATTATCTCTTTAAAAATCTTGATTTGAACACTTGTATAATCTGTTTTATATTTATAAATCCTGTTTTTGCTGTTGTTTATTTTATTATTTCTCTATTGAATCAGTATGTAGTTTACATTATGAAATAAAAATAGTTTTATATTATACATATTTGTATGTCATATATTGTGATATATTGCATTTGGTGCATATAATATTATATTGTTAAAGTATAGGCTATAATATATATATATATATATATATATTCTGTATATATATTTTTTAATATGTTGTGATTTATTTTTATTTTTCCTTTATTCATCTGTTCTTACATTATTTTTCTAGTATCGCCTGTCATATGAGATGTAACTAATAACATATTGCAGAAGTAACTTAAGTTTTATTTAATTCAATAAGGATTGTTTTTCAGCTCAAAATTTTGTAAATTTTTGGGAATTTGTAAGACATTAGGAACTCATTAATTTACTCATCTTTTATTCGAATATTAGATAAAAATTTCTTCTGACCTGCACTCAAAATATTCCTAAAAATTACTCACAGTTTACACTTTTAAATATCCTGCCGTATTATTATATTATGTTGAAATTATTGTTAATTCTAATAATTCACTTTATTGATCTTCATCGACTGAAATTTTCTATCTGAGAAAATTTAGTTGAGACATGTTTACAGTATCATGATTGACACTATAAACATAAAATGGTACCTAAAATTTTAACTAAAATCCAAATATTATTTCAGTTTTCATTTCATATAAATATATTTTGTGCGATACCAGGCAATTTTCTATTTTGGAAAAGTGATTATATAGTTAGGTATTTTACTAATAATCATTCTGCTTTGTTTTAGGCAAAAATGGTATAAAAACTCCTTACCTGGATAAAATAATAAGTACCTTACCTCAAAAATACCATAAATTTAAAAACTTATCTCAATTAAATGTCTACCTTTAATTTAATACCTTACTTTTTTATGGCAGAGTTAATTAGCTCCAAGAGTTGGCCAATAAGAAATCATCAAAGTTTAGACAGATTGAATTGTGCATAGTGCATGTATTTAATATGTTGTCTAACCAGATCCCTAGTCTGTTACACATAAACATACTCACTTTATTCTGTATTAAATACATATTAACTTGTATTAACGTGTTATGAATAAATTTCGTTGTGTTAGTGAGAATATGTATGACAAATGTAAGAAATTAAAAATTATTTAAATCAAAAATACTTGTGTTACATTTTAAATAACACAAGTAAAAGGTCCCCAAACTGTTTATGATAAAATCATTCAAATTTCCAGTAAAATCAAAATCTAATAAATTAATGTATTCTTTATTTTTATTTTTTGTTCCTTTTTTTAAATAACTTTATTAGTACTTTGTACTTTTATGAATGCATTTTTTCCTCTTTTGTTAATTACAGCTTACAGTGTGTTCTTTCTGTACTATTCTATACTGCCTGCTGCTGTGATAGAAAAATATAAGTTCTATTTACTTTTAAAAAAACAGCAGCAATTTTTTTTTCGTTTGGACCACCTAGGGATCACATTGAATAGAATTCAATTTCCTGTCCTTCCAATATTTAATCATTCTTTCTCTGTGATTCTTTCTTCTGTCCATGCCAAGCTTTTTAAGATGTTCCTTTCCTCTGGAAACATAATTTCTGAAAAGAGATCGAGGAATTCCCTGATTGTTAAATGTAGATCTTCATTTTTAAACATCTGATTTTCATCCAAGGGTATTATGGTTGTGTAACCATCTAATAGAGCTCTGATGTCCAGTCATTCTGAATGCTGTATGATCATTGGGAATGTATGACCATGCTAGATTTTCATCTGAGGTTGAACGATCTTGCACATTTCATGTACATAGTGATCTGTGTAGATGAAAAGGGAGATCCTGGCGTATGAGGGAAACCTGTCATGATGGGATGGAATCTATGGTTGGATGGACCCGTAGAGTGCTTTAGCTTCCAATTCAACTAAACCAGAGGGCAGAACTTAGCCATTGCTGGTAAGTCGACTTGTCCACAACTAAATATCTCACCTTTTGTGGACAGGTATGATCACAAAAACCCCCTGTTATTATTAACTTTGGGGATCTATCAAAGTCTGTCTCATTATTAGCTCTGTTGCTTGAGAAGTTATATCAGGATATGGACCAGTGGGTGGGGAGCTGAGGAAATGAAGATTGTAGCATATATTCACTGAAGAAACATAGGAACAGTAAAACCACATAAACCAAGAGACAGCTTTTAAAAGCTGCTAGCAACACAATCCACTCATTCACACAGCCCACTCATTCATTCATTCAGATTCATCTGATTTCTTTTGAGTTAAAACATTCATGAATTTCTTCTGGATACCTTAGGAATGTGGTTGCCCAAGCTATCCTCTCTTTGTTTTGTTTTCTGAGACTAGGAGCGGAATCAGTAACATCCCTTCAGGACTCCTCTGGTAGCTAGATCTTAATCACTAGACATAAGCTAGGTTCCTTTGTCAAGGAAGACTAGGTGGATCCGTGCTGATGGTGGGCCTCAAACGACTGTTAGTGTCTTCTGATCGACTTCCATCTGTCAATCAATTGGTTGTATCCTTGTAAATTTTACATTCTCTAAAGCTGAAAACAGTTTATTTTGTGAAGTAGCATGAGCAGACTTGAATTTTGTTAATGGACCTGCATTCTTATGGTGTAGGTGTTTAAAATCCTGAAAATATAAATTTGTGCATGTCCATAACAGAGAGCACTATTATTTGGTTAACAATAATGTCTATGAATCTGGGTTACAGAAAATTCAAACAATTTTCCTGTTGAATGAGCTGATTTTTTTATTAGTATTTTTGTTTTCCCTATTGTCATTTCTATCTTAAAAAATGTACAACTTGACATCACTGAGTATGACTGCAGCTAACAAATAAAGGACTTTCTCTAGAAGTATCACCTTTGGGTAACTCGTCTCTGCAAGCATATGTAGCTCATTACATCCTGCTGAATGATCAAACCATCAGTCAAGTATGTTCAGACATCTGAACGACCGACTGTAGCTTGCATCCTTGTGGTAGTGACATTTTATGAAATGTAAGGAAACAGGAGGAAGAAGGTAATGTTTCTCCTTCCACTACATTTTCAGTCACTTGCATCCTTTAACACCTTTAGACAATAGTTCCAAATGCTGGTTAGTAGACAGTGAAACACAACTACTTTAGAAATCCATGAAATTCTTTACCATCATCTATATCAGCCGATACATCTGCCTGCGATAATTTTGAAACACGATTGTTATTACCAGTTTCATCATAAGTCTTGTATCCTTCATAGATTGAGTAGTCAATGCATACATAGATTGCCTCAGTAATGGTAAATGTCTGATCTCAGAAGTCGTCAACACGCCTTGTAGTTAAATATGTGGGAGTTAGACCCTTGTGAACCAATTACTGGACTCCAAATGCATAAAACTGTGTGCGATCTTATTTTTATGCATTAAAACATCAGTGTTCTTAAATTAATAAAAAAAATTGTACTCATTTTTTAATATTTATCGATTAAGTGACCAGTTATGGATAAGTAACCGGTTAGAAAACAAAAAAATTTTTTTTTACTGTCTGCACTTTCCAATGGAAGCATTGGAAAAGGCAAGGAAGGAAATATAGTGGGTGAATACGGGCTGGGCAAAAGGAATGAAAGAGGGGACCGACTTATAGAGTTTTGCACGAAGTATAATTTAGTAATTGCCAACACCCAATTTAAAAATCATTATAGAAGAATATACACTTGGAAAAAGCCAGGCGATACTGCAAGGTATCAGATAGATTATATCATGGTTAAGCAAAGATTTAGAAATCAACTCGTTGACTGCAAAACTTACCCTGGAGCAGACATTGATAGCGACCATAATTTGGTGATAATGAAATGTAGATTGGGGTTTAAAAATCTGAAGAAAAGGTGTCAGATGAATCAGTGGAATTTAGAGAAGCTTGAGGAAGAGGAGGTAAAGAAGATTTTTGACAAGGACATCGCAAGAGGTCTGAGTAAAAAAGATAAGGTAGTAAATGTAGAAGAAGAATGGGAGAATGTTAAAAAGGAAATTCTTAAATCAGCAGAAGCAAACTTAGGCGGAATAAAGAGAACTGGTAGAAAACCTTGGGTTTCAGACGATATATTGTAGCTGATGGATGAACGTAGAAAATATAAGAATGCTAGTGATGAAGAAAGTAAAAGGAACTATCAGCAATTAAGAAATGCTATTAACAGGAAGTGCAAACTGGCGAAAGAAGAGTGGATTAAAGAAAAGTGTTCAGAAGTGGAAAGAGAAATGAACATTGGTAAAATAGACAGAGCATACAGGAAAGTTAAGGAAAATTTTGGGGTACATAAATTAAAATCTAATAATGTGTTAAACAAAGATGGTACACCAATATATAATACGAAAGGTAAAGTCGATAGGTGGGTGGAGTATAGTTTGAAGAGTTATATGGAGGAAATGAATTAGAAAATGGTGTTATAGAGGAAGTTGAGGAGGATGAAATGGGAGAAACAATACTGAGATCTGAATTTAAGAGAGCATTAAAAGATTTAAATGGCAGAAAGGCTCCTGGAATAGACGGAATACCTGTAGAATTACTGCGCAGTGCAGGTGAGGAAGCGATTGATAGATTATACAAACTGGTGTGTAATATTTATGAAAAAGGGGAATTTCCGTCAGACTTCAAAAAAAGTGTTATAGTAATGATACCAAAGAAAGCAAGGGCAGATAAATGTGAAGAATACAGAACAATTAGTTTAACTAGTCATGCATCAAAAATCTTAACTAGAATTCTATACAGAAGAATTGAGAGGAGAGTGGAGGAAGTGTTAGGAAAAGACCAATTTGGTTTCAGGAAAAGTATAGGGACAAGGGAAGCAATTTTAGGCCTCAGATTAATAGTAGAAGGAAGATTAAAGAAAAACAAACCAACATACTTGGCGTTTATATTCCTAGAAAAGGCATTTGATAACGTAGACTGGAATAAAATGTTCAGCATTTAAAAAAAATTAGGGTTCAAATACAGAGATAGAAGAACAATTGCTAACATTTACAGGAATCAAACAGCAACAGTAATATTGAAGAATATAAGAAAGGGAGTCCGACAAGGATGTTCCCTATCTCCGTTACTTTTTAATCTTTACATGGAACTAGCACTTAATGATGTTAAAAAACAATTTAGATTCGGAGTAACAGTACAAGGTGAAAAGATAAAGATGCTACGATTTGCTGATGATGTAGTAATTCTAGCCGAGAGTAAAAAGGATTTAGAAGAAACAATGAACGGCATAGATGAAGTCCTACGCAAGAACTATCGCATGAAAATAAACAAGAACAAAACAAAAGTAATGAAATGTAAGTAGAAATAACAAAGATGGACCACTGAATGTGAAAATAGGAGGAGAAAAGATTATGGAGGTAGAAGAATTTTGTTATTTGGGAAGTAGAATTACTAAAGATGGACGAAGCAGGAGCGATATAAAATGCCGAATAGCACAAGCTAAACGAGCCTTCAGTAAGAAATATAATTTGTTTACATAAAAAATTAATTTAAATGTCAGGAAAAGTTTTTTGAAAGTGTATGTTTGGAGTGTCGCTTTATATGGAAGTGAAAGTTGGACAATCGGAGTATCTGAGAAGAAAAGATTAGAAGCTTTTGAAATGTGGTGCTATAGGAGAATGTTAAAAATCAGATGGGTGGATAAAGTGACAAATGAAGAGGTATTGCGGCAAATAGATGAAGAAAGAAGCATTTGGAAAAATATAGTTAAAAGAAGAGACAGAATTATAGGCCACATACTAACGCATCCTGGAATAGTCGCTTTAATATTGGAAGGACAGGTAGAAGGGAAAAATTGTGTAGGCAGGCCACGTTTGGAATATGTAAAACAAATTGTTAGGGATGTAGGATGTAGAGGGTATACTGAAATGAAAAGACTAGCACTAGATAGGGAATCTTGGAGAGCTGCATCAAACCAGTCAAATGACTGAAGACAAAAAAAAAATTTCTGCACTTGTTATATTGTGCTGTCAGATATTATCTCTACAACTGATATTTACCTAAAGTATTAATTTACATGATGTATTTCTGAAAACCTACTTCCATGTATAAATCAAGCATCTAATGTAAGATGTTATGTTTACGTCTAAAAGGAACAAATTTGCACCACTATCACCATAATCGTTAAAATTTGTTAATACACTGTATACACTTATAGAAGTTTACTCTTTTGTACATTTAAATACTGTTTATAAGTGATCTACAATTTAATATTAATGGAAGGTAATTTAACCAAATGGCGGAAGAAGTAAACTGTACAGGACAACTATAATAAATGCTGAAAATTAATCTGTACATCACCTACTTTTAATGATTAATCATAATGTAACTTAATTTACATTATGTTATTTATATAATGTAACTTTAATTAACTGATTAATTTTAATGTATTTAAACATTAATCATAATATAGCTTCTGATTTTGTTGTAAACAAAAATGAGATAATATTATAGCACAGTATCATAACATCTTAATTATAGATTTTTCATTTTTAGCTTTTAAGTTGGAAGCTAGCTTTGAGTCTTAATGAACTCTTGTGTAATATTACATCCCTGAGCCCGGATTTATACTGTTGTATCTAGAAAATCACTCTTGTGGATTGTATACATACAAGTACTATTAGTCTTCTGCATTAATAGTGTCTGACCGAAACTCAAAATTTGGCTTTTGTTTGTCATAGACACAAACCCAATGTAATTAATAGAAAACTACAGTTTACGTTGGTTTAGCATTAGCCTGAAACTGTTATGTTGTGTGTAAAACACCATCTGATCTCGTTAACGGTATTTCTTATCAACGTTCATTGCATAGTCTGTAACAATCCCAATATTGTAGCATAACAGTTTTGTAGATGAAATTTAAATTAAACGGTGGTATCCTTTTTCAGAACTGACTTGTACTAAATACCGTGCCCGATCGTTTTGTGTAGCGGTCAGCCAGCCGGTCCTGAGGTCGATTCCTGTTTATAGTCAGACATTTTTCCTTCCATATTACATACATAGACGTCATAATAATAATAGCACCCGGTTTTGAAGGATAACTGCTCCCGGCGTCGTTCGAATTGAGCGGTTGCTACTCGCTGAAAAGTTTCATGAGTTGAAAGGTCAGGTTGAATCGAAGAGAAGATCGCCGTTTCGCATAGGATCCGCATTTTGCAAGTAAAATATTTTGTATGAAAAAACTACTTATTATCAGGGCTTGAGTTCATCGAAAGGCTGGAAACTACCCGTCTATAACTATAGAGTCCTTCAGAGTTCGATTGAACGTTCGGATGTGTAGAAAATAATTATGCAGGAACTACATCAGGCGGCTGGAACTATCATTTTGAACCGTCGGCAATAACAACCGGCCGACTGGTAGTGCAATCATTACTTTCAGCTATACAGAATTCCTGATTTTTTTATCTGATTAACAGAATCATATAAATGTGTGAAAGAGCAAAAATCTTGACAGTAAAAAAAAAACAACACGATTTCCGTTTTATGAAAAAAAAAATTACTATTTGCACATATAGACAATACTTACAATTTTTAGGAATATATATCTTGCCGTAATCGAATCCAGATAAACGGTTTTTAAAAAATATTTTTTTTAATTTTATAATAGAAAAATCTCGTCGGTTCAGGCAAAACAACAACGCTTTCTCCTTTTTTATGTGAAAAATTAACTTTCATCGCTGGTGAAATCCTTAGCGTCGGATCACCTCAAATCTGCTGAGATGATCCTCGTAGATTTCTGCTCTGTGTTCAGGGGATTTTATTTTATTTTTTTTTTTTTGTTAGGTTTACTTTAGATATTCTTAGGATGTATTTATTTTTTTTTGTTCGGGTAGCCTTATTTTAAAGCTTAACATTGAAATTGTTATTAAGCCTTGCCACGAATGCGCCCGTTACGCGGTGTTCAAATCGAGCGTAAGGAATGCGTGCACCGTTTCACAGGACCCATTGTCGATGCTAGAAACTTCCCTTATAGTAATCTGACGATCCTACACCCGAGAAAATTCTTGAATCCGAATCCCGACGTATAGGGAACGACGCTCCTCCTCATATAAATTCGTAAAGGCTACTGCGTTATGTATATTTTTTTTGTAGGTCTTTATACGCGAGCCACCGGGTTGGTCTAGTGGTGAACGCGTCTTCCCAAATCAGCTGATTTGGAAGTCGAGGATTCCAGCGTTCAAGTCCTAGTAAAGCCAGTTATTTTTACACGGACTTGAATACTAGATCGTGGATACCGGTGTTCTTTGGTGGTTGGGTTTCAATTAACTACACATCTCAGAAATGGTCGAACTGAGACTGTACAAGACTACACTTCATTTACACTCATACATATCATCCTCATTCATCCTCTGAAGTATTATCTGAACGGTAGTTACCGGAGGCTAAACAGGAAAAGAAAAGGTCTTTATACGCAGTTTATCATATCACGCAGTTTTTTACAGGTCATGGCAATTTCAATGAGTACCACCATCGTGTTGGAAGAAGGCCAGGTCCAGAATGTATGTACTGTGAGAGAATTGACAATACAGAACACACATTTTTCTGCTGCGTGAGGTGGGCAATTAAAAGGAGGAACTGTGGCATAATAGGTATGAGCCCAGCTGAGGTCCTAGAGCACTTGTTGAGGAGCGAAATAAACTGGAAGAAGGTTTGGGAATTTATAGTAACAGTATTAACAGAGAAGGATATAGATGAAAGGCGACTAGGTTACTAGTGTAGAATAGGGTAGGGTGGACATCCTCAGTGGTGAGAGACGGCACGCTGAGGTGTGTCGTTCTCAATGATTCACTGAGGACTCCAAGGATTTAGATAGGTTCTGATGAAGAAGAAGAGTAAGAAAAGACCCGGTGCCACGTTACGGCTATTCGAGGTATGTCGTGGTTACCAAATGGGCAAACAGAAAATCACTCAAAAGAGCTGACACCGGCGAGCCGACCTGCCATCTGCCGGCGGGGAGGCTCGTTAGAGTTTACCAGACACTCCCCTGGGTGGCGCAATACCAACCAGTCGGACCGGCCCAGGGGAGTAGAGTGGAAAAAAAAGAAGGTCTTTATACGCAACCCACCGGGTTGGTCTAGTGGTGTCTTCCCGACATCTTCCCAAATCAGCTGATTTGGAAGTCGAGAGTTCCAGCGTTCAAGTCCTAGCAAAGCCAGCTATTTTTACACGGACTTGAATACTAGATCGTGGATACCGGTGTTCTTTGGTGGTTGGGTTTCAATTAACCACACATCTCAGGTATGGTCGAACTGAGAATGTACAAGACTACACTTCATTCACACTCATACATATCATCCTTATTCATCCTCTGAAGTATTATCTAAACGGTAGTTACCGGAGGCTAAACAGGAAAAGAAAGGTCTTTATACGCAGCTATAGTGTGCACAGAAGAGCCCTGATAGGAGTAGTTGCCGCCTACAGGACGGTTTTGTACGAAACATTATGCGTTCTTGCCTCGGTCCCGCCAATCGAGTTGCAAGTAAATGAAAGGGTAGACATAGCATAAGGCCTGAGTAAGCAAGATTGATTACGGAATGGAAGAACAGGTGGGGAGCAAGAGGGGTAGAAAAGTGGACCAAGAGGAACATGCATGATTTAGAAGCGTGGAACGGAAGGAAATTTGGACTTGTGAACTATTACACAACACAGATTTTAACGCGACACGGTAATTTTCAGGATTACCTACATAAAATTGGTAAACGAGAGTCATCGACATGTATGTTTAGTGAGGAGGAAGACTGTGGAACACTCAGTCTTCAGAAGTCTACGATAGGACACACTGCGGAATAGGGCTGGAATTGCTCAGTGTACACCAGACGACCTGGTGGATTTCATGTTAAACAGTGAAGATCAATGGAGGAGAGAAGACGCATACGCTAAGGAAGTGCTAAGTAAGGATCGAGGGCAGGGCATACCTAGGTGTGACAGTACCAATGAACCTCTGGGGACTCCAGGGGATAGTAGGCTGAACACTAAGAGAAAAAACCTGACGCCGTGTTTTGCAGAATTGTCCGGACACGATGTCAAAAAGGCACAAAAAATTCCTCAAAAGAGCTGATCGGTGAGCCGTCCTACCATGCATAGGTAGATAGATAGATAACAGCCGGTAGGTGGGAAGGCTCATTAGAGTAACCAGACACTCCTTCAGGTGGAGTTATACCTACCAGTTTGTTGTCCGATCTGGAGGAGTAGAGAAAAAAAGGCCTAGTCTTGAAACCCACCGGGTTGGTCTAGTGGTGTCTTCCCAAATCAGCTGATTTGGAAGTCGAGAGTTCCAGCGTTCAAGTCCCTAGTAAAGTCAGTTATTTTTACATGGATTTGAATACTAGGTCTGGTTACCGGTGTTCTTTGGTGGATGGGTTTCAATTAACCACAGATCTCAGGAAGGGTCGAACTGAGACTGTACAAGACTACACTTCATTTACACTCATACATATCATCCTCTGAAGAATTATCTAAACGGTAGTTACCGGAGGCTAAACAGTAAAGAAAGAAGTATTAAGAAAGTAACATCATTTTTCGAATACAAAACAATTATTTTTATTTTATTTTTGTTTCTCTTGCTTTTCCATGTATATAAAGTTCGGCTCTGTGGTTCTGCCTCTCAGTACGGTTCTTTTGGCATGCGTCGTGCAATTTATTACATAGTTAATTAATATACGATACAATATTTTAAAAGGTTTTTATCGTAGTTTACGGTTCAAATCTTTTAAAGTTGTACATTCACGTGCGAGTAGTATAACTGCATTTAGATCTGTTGTGAAAGGTAAAACACTTCGAAGACAGGCGCGCGAAATTATAAACAACGTGTATGATTTCATGAAGAAAGAATCTTGAAAGTTGTAGGAAAATTAAGAATGACGAGCATAATTGCTGTACAGAAGTACGAAAAGAGATCTGCAGCTGCCTGTGGCATTTCCAGGACTCGGGTTCAAAGCCTAAGAAAAAAAATAGAATTTCTTCGATCCAAGGGGCCAGAATGTTCGTTCATCACCCCGAAAAATAAACGTTCTAAACCAGGTAGCGGATTAGATGATTTTGATAAAAGTGTGGTTAGGCGAACTGTGAATGAATTTCACACAAAGGTAGAAGAGCTGCCTGCCAACAGTTAAACTCTGTAAAGAATTAAAATTAATTTTAACTGTAGTGAAACTAGTTAAAGAAGAATTTTGAAAGAAGTGGCGCAAAATAGAAAACGAAAGGAAAATTTTAGTAAAAAATATGATATTAGGTAAAAAAGGATTTCATATTTGCAGGCAATCGTTAATTTTAGAAAATGTAACCGGGTGATTGTATCCTTAGATGAATCCTATGTTTTATCATCTCATTCAACGGCAAAATCATGGGCTGACGACAGCGGTGCAGGACTTCATTTACCAATAACTAAAGGTAAACGCTTAATTATAATTCACGCCGGTGGTGAATGAGCTTTATTCCAAACTTAGACGGCCAATACAAAAAGTGGCGATTACTATGATAACATGAATACTAAAAATGACTTGAAATGGGCTGAAGAAAAATTAGTTTCTAATCATCCTCCTGAGTCTGTAATAGTTATTGACAATGATTCGCATCCATAATACCCTTTCTGAAAAACTTCCAGTGTCTTCAAGCAAGAAACAGATGACGTTTGGTTACAGAAACATCATATTCGATTTTCGTCCTAACTGATTAAACCTAAATTGTATGAACTAATTAAGTTGAACAAAAGTAACAGAAAACGATACCGATTTGATGAATTGTTGGTAAGAAATGGGCATCAAGTTCTGCGGCTTCCACCTTACCATTCTGATTTAAATCCAATCTAGATGGTATGGACAGAGGTAAAACGACATGTTGCGAGCCACAACACAACGTTTAAGATGTCAGAAGTGCAGAAACTGTGAAAATAAAATGAATTCAATGAGCGACGAACATGGGAAACCTTACTGTGAAAGGTTAAAAAAATCGAAGGTGAAAAGATTGGGCCAAGCATCGTTAACTGATTCTCTGACAATCTTTTATTGTCTCTTTATAAGAAGTGACAGTTATAATGAAGATAGTGCACAGCCAGAAGAGCGTTCTAGCCGAGGAATTAAACGGATAATTCATTTTCCAGTAAGTAATTAAAGTTACAGTAATAACTATCTATCGCAATATTTACAGTGTAATTAGAAATAAATAATATTTTGTCATCCGTTATTACATTTCACATTGTACAGTACAGAATTAGCAGACTGTATTTCATTTCAAAATTGTTGCATTCGTTTGTTAAAAAGAACAATTATTTGGTAAGGGGGATTACTAAGAACGGGAGTATGTTTTTATGTTGGGTAGTAATCGTCGCCACTCCAAGCTTGCCCTTGGCGGCGATTATACGGCAATTTTAGTTTGAAAAGGCGTGGTGGGCATATACTAAATGTCGAAAGCATATTACAACCTGTGTTTAGTTAACCCGAAGCCGAGATACCTCTTTCTATATATATCGGGTGCTTACCAGATTTCAGTTTACTCAAATCAGTGTGTGTGTGTTTCGATATAAGGAACTATTTTACACCGTTGTTTTCTGAAGAAAACAATACTTCGATGTACGCATTGGCTGAACATACTTTTCTTTCACACGGTCATAGAAAGTTTCAATAGTCATTTGTTTTATTTATTTATTTTATTTTTTAATATAAAGTACAAAAAGTAACCTAGCGATCTCACAATAATCCATATGCTGCAAAGTTGGCGACACCACATTGATTTCTGTTTCTTCTAAGGTGCATGTAACCGTTCTGTCCCCAAGTTGTACTCCACCAGTTCTTCAAAATCCAAGTCGTCTTCGTGTAACCGATCAGTAACATCGCATGATTAATTGTATCCGAAGAACAAGCTATGTCATCGTAGACGCCGTTGCTGAAAAATAAAGAAAATATCGTTAAAAAGAAGCAAAAACTATAAAAAAAAATTGTGGTAGCAAAATGATATATCTTATGGTAACTTAGGTTTATCGGAATAAAAGAGGAAGACCGAATTCAACCGGTTTCGTAAAAAAGTATTGTTACAGCAACCTTTTTAAATTCCAAAGTCTATATTTATTATAGATTGGTAGAACTACATATACTCTCGTAGGAACACAGACCTTAAGCCCGTATAAACACCTGATGTGTTTTTTTACAAAAAATAAAAATCATATATTAAGTAGTATGATATTTTTTTTTGCGATTCCTCTGTTTAAAAATTTAATAAAACTGCGTAAATAATGTCAAATAAATTGATGTAAGCAGCGACTTGATATATCAAAATAAAAATCGCATGCTTTTAAGAAAAAGATAACTCTTGCTTAATCATTCGAGTTCGTAATTCTTTTGTAAGACTCTCGATTCGGTTTCCAAAGGCCGCCTTCTGAAAAAAAGTCGGCCGAAATTGAGTTTATTTTCTCTAGTCTATTTTCTCATTAAGCATCAGCCGTCTTCATCGTATGGATATCTCCACCCAGGCAAGTCGTTTGCCACGGGTTCACCTCTTTTCTCCTTTGTTCCCGGCTCCCTCTTAGGTCGTCTATATTATTTACTCTTTTCTGGCCGATTTTATTTTGCACTTTCTGATTTAGCACGCTTTAATCGATCTTTTTCTTCTCTTGATACGTTCCGACGGATCGGATTTCCTATTCTGGGTCGTTCCGATTAATGCATTAGCAGCTGATGTTAGTAGATTTTTAATTGCAGTTTTTTAGTCGTAAGTTTAGAAGCGATTTACTTTAATTACGTCAGCGTATTGTTTCGTACTTCTACATTTTCTATTCAGACCTCAGGAGTAACTGCTGTAATTTAGTTTTTAGAAATGCTATGACTGCGTAGGAGAAGAAATTTTGCATTTCTTCATTTAAATAAATCACAAAACCCTATCACATGAACTTGAAATTATTTCGTTTAACCAAGACAGATAGATTTTCGTCGCCCCACGATCTTAAGGATAAAACCTGCAGTTTGCAAATTTTACTCTCTCTAATATCGGCATAATTGTGATTTTATGATAACTGCGTAAATAAGTGCGTAAATAAGTTTATGATAAGTGCGTAAATTGTTATAAAATTGTGAGAAATCTGCTGACGAAATTTATTAGACTATTATAAACGTGTAATGTAATTTCCCTTTTTGGTATAACTGAAAAACGACAAGTTTATTTTAATTTTCATCAAAGGCTATGCACGTACAAACGCTTACATACTCGCTTGCGCGTGGTCACACACACACATATTTATAAGTGAAGTGTGGAAAACTTTAAATAAATTCTATGTACTTAAACAATTATTGCAAATGGAATCTGAAAATCTTTCTCGATTTGACAAGCCTAACAATTTTCATTCTAAAAAACAAACGTATAATATTTCTATTAAGCTTTAAAAATTAAGTTGGTTTTGAAAATGGATTATATTCATGTGTTACAGTTAACGAAACATTTAATATACACAATCTTACAATTTAGTAGGCGGTCACGATTTTGTGTATACTAGTAATAAAGTTATTTGTACAGGATTATTATAAATGAAATAAATATTTTTCGTAGTATGTAAAATATTTAGTTTTCAAATATGGAGATTATTACTTACATAATTTCACAGGAAATTTCTTAAAATGTGTATCTATAAGTGTTCCGTTTGGTTTGCACAGCAGACACGGTAGTCAGATTCATTCCAAAACACGTGAAATATATCCTCTCGACTCTAGCAATATCGTTGGTAATAATTGTTTTAATTCGTGTATACCAGCAGGAAGAGGAGGGACAAAATGTTTGCCTTTTAAAAACCCCACAAAAAGTAATCGCAAGGCGTTAAGTTTGGTCTTCTTGGAGGCTGACTTATCAATACCATGTTTTTTGTCGTTCGCTTGGTCGATCCGACCTCTTGAAAGGTGTTCATTCAGTTAATTTCAAACCTCTTGTGCAGAATGAGGCGAAGCTTCATTTTCTACGAGAGTGAAGTACTCAGCGTCTTCCTCGGGTCGAGACGTTAGCCATTCGCTTAACGTGTCAAATTAAATTCCTCCAGTTGCTGTGTGTTCGTGATAAATAGAACGGTCAGAACACCTTTTCGCAAAAAGTAACACAAAACACGTTCACTTTTTTGTCAACGCGGACGGATCTCGTATGCTGCCCAGTTTTTCTCGGATTTTCTGTTCATATTTGTACGGTTTTCTGTTACCCTTTCCAATATTGAAGTAGTGTGTGGAGTTGATGAAGCAGAATGTCTCCTCCAGCATTGATCGCTTCGGCTGCGACCTCATCCACTCCAGGTGCTTTGCCATTCTTCAACAACCTTATTGTTGCTTTGACGTCTTCAATTGTTAGTTGGTCATGGTATAATGGCGTTGCTGGTGCATCAATTTGTGGCGGGGTTGCGGGAGATCCTTGTGGAGGATTGCGGTTGTAGTGTTCCTGGAAAAACTCCTTCCAGAGCTGTAGCCCTTCATTTGGTGATCGCATAAAGAATCCATCCATCTTTCGGATATTGTCGTTGGTCGATTTTGTTTTCCCGCTTAACTTTCTGAGTGTGCGGTATAAAGATGGTATTTGTGCTTGGATGCGGGGCTTCTTTAAGGTCAGATGCTATCTCATTCCAATATGCCTCCCTACCTTCTTTCATTTTCCGTCAGATGTCTTTGTTTAATTGCCGATAGTGTTCATAGTTGATTAATTTTGCTTGTTTCCGTTTCTCTACCATGTCCAGGCACTGATTTGAGATCCATGGCTGCGTTCTATGGTGGATGGCAGGGCACGATGGTTTGGCGCAATCCATGATGACTTTAGATATTTGGTTCTCCTCATCATCGACATCTGTTGTTGCCAGTTGTTAAAATCGATTCGAAAGTGCAATCTGGAATTCCTACCTGAGTATGGGATCCAGCAAGTGTTACCAGTTAAGTCTGGCTGTTGGTGGTAACTTGTGTACGGCCCGACGAAGACGCCGATATATTTTGGCCGGAACAAGGTAGTGAATAGATCTCTAATCTGGTCTTCCCATGGCACGCACATCTTGGAGTGATGACCAGAATCGAGAACTAATCAGGATATAATCCAATAATGCAGAGTCGATGGCAGATGGATTTCGTCAAGTGATCTGGTGCTTGAGCAGGTGTTGGAAGATGCTGTTTCCCACAACCAGATTATCTGATGCTGCGAAGGACAATAAGCGCAGGCCGTTGTCGTTGATGACTCCACTCCCGAAGTTGCCCATTGTTAGCTCTCATCCAAGCCTACACACACGTGTGTCCAAGCCTTCACACCGACTTGGGCATTGAAATTGCCTGCCAGGATGATTACATCAGTTTTTTCGGATTGAATCCAGTGTGTGCTGGAACTGGGTATAAATTTATCCTTGGCTGAATCGGAGCTTGTTTCAGCTGGGGCATAGACTGACAGGATGTGGGTCCTGATGGTGCCATCGATGCTGAGGACTGCTGGCTGAATTGATAATGGCTGGAAGGTGATTACGCTTTTAGCCGTTCGGCTGTCCACCATGAACTCAACACCTGCTTCCCGTTTATAAACACCGGAGTAGAATAGTGTCATTGTCTCATTGGCGACTGCAGGTTGTACTGTCATCGATCCAGATCCAGTGAGTCGTAGTTCAGACAAATCTGCTATCGATATCTTGCATTCGGCTAGTTCCTGTGCTATGATCTTCATTTGGCCAACATGATGTCTAAATTCAACTAGCTAGTTGAATTCAACTAGTTGAATTTCTTCTTTCGGACTGATCACTAATTTCTTTCTTTCTTTAGCCAGTAGTCCACTTCTCATCAACACTCTGGGTTTCTAATGTTTTGGAGCATCGGTTGCCCTGTATGCGGTAGCATGAACGGTTGAGTTTGATTCAATTTCCAAACGGTTTCATCTCTTTCCGCTAGTAGTATGAGAAAAAGAATTAGTTAGTATGAGTAAAAGAAAGTAAATTAATTTTTATCATCTATTGTAAGACCGACGGTATTCCAATTTTAAATTCACAGTTTCATATTAAATCGATGAAAAACTTCCTTCTCGTTTCTTTTCTTCAAACATAATTTTTTTTCAGCGTTATATGACTTATCTCAACATTGTAAAAAATATCTCGCAAATACGGCGAATTAATTTCTAAATTGTTATAAAAGTAAATTTAAATCGTTTATATTTTACACTTTCTTTTCCGAATTATTAGAAATATGCTTCTGTAAGATCTTTCCAGAACAAAGATGTTCATCGCAACGCGTAAATTATTACAAACAGCACGTAAACCGTAAAATCCCCGTGGTCGAAGGATGTGAAATTTATAAAAAAACAGTAAATTTTACCGAGAAATACACGATATAGACGAGCTATAATCGTTTGTCCATTCCTTCTGCGATGTCGCTAAAGAAGGAACTTCATCGTCCTTTTAAAAAGTATCTTGGGAAACTGCATTTCCAAGTATTTAGAAAAAGAATAGTTTGGTACTTTTTATAAGAAACAAGTTTTTTCGGGCCACGGTATATATAATGTCAAAATTTTAAATTAGGCTATTGAAATCTGTTAAAATGTAAAGCGTACACTACTTATAAATTATTTTTCCTCATAATCTCTTGTTTTCGCTTACCGTTTAAAATAAGCTTCTGTTATATAACTATCGTAAGACACTTTTCATTTGTACACAAGTATTTTTAGAGAGAGGAAACAAAAATACTTCGAAATTTTGAAGAAAAAACCTTCGTTCTTCAGTCTTTTTACTGACCCGTATTACTTTCCCGTCTAAAAAGCGCTAGCTCTTGAGAAGGGAAAGTATCGTAATCAGTCCAATTTAGGCATGTGCGGTTTTCACCGGATCTTGACGTTTTGACACCTAAGTAACCCAAAAAACCGGTTGGAAATTTTCCGGATGTTAATGTTCGTATGTACGTGTGTATATTCAGTTTTGGCATCTAAATCACCTTATATCTCCAGAACTACTGGACCGATTTTGACCAAACTTGGTCAGATTACTTCTATATATGGGGCATTGATGCCATTAAAGTTTCAACTTAAAAGGTCGAGGGGGTGAGGCTGTAGAGCAAGGTCTCAGTATCTTGAGATTTCGCCTAATTAAGGTTGTATTTTTCTTAGGCACGTTTGTTAAAAAATAACAATAGTTGCAATAAAAATATTTGCAAAATCGCACCCCTACTCCAAAAAATTCTGTTGTAGTCGTCTGCTATACTGTGATGTCACAGGCGAGCGGTAGAATTAACTAAATGAAAAATATTTAAAGTGTAAAAAAGTAACTCAGTCTGGCTGGGTCTCGAACTCGATCGCCCGGATGACTGGTACCTCATGCGTTAAGTCTCGGGGCTACACCAGTCTGCCGAGCGAACAAGCGAAATTTGTTCTATGAAAGTTTGAAATTACATTAGTTTAGTTAGTACCGCCACACCCGCGTGAATTAAATACGGTATGCGTGCGCGCTTTAGTTAGAATCATTGAATTAAATAAACTAAAAAATATATTTAAATAAAATGATAAATATTTTAAATTAAGTTGCGTGTGTAAACCGTGCATCGGAAACAACCCACAGTTATAGGACTTTCTTTTTGTTTTTGGAATTTTTTTTTTTTTTTTTGGTACAATTACTGTTTGTTTATTTTTAATGTTTAATAACGACATAGAAATAATATTAGGCCGCTGTAAAATTAATAGACGTAGCTATAGAATTAACAGTGAATTTCAATTAAGTTTAAATTTATATCTTTTGATTTAACAACATTTTTCCTTGAAAAAAATTATAAAGAGTATTTTTGAATTTAATATACCAAAAAAGTATATGTTTGTCCTTATTTATTGAAATTCCCTAAAGAATTATTTCTGCAGCTCACGATAAATTTCTTCAGTTTTATTACCGAGCTGTAACTGAATAAATAAATTTTTTTATACTCACTGATACAACTGAAAAGTTGACGGGCTGGCGTTTATTGCGACAGCGATCGGACCGATTACAGCGACTGCAACTTTGAGTGCGTACTCATCTTTTGGTGGAAGGACAGTCCAGGTCTTTATACGAGTATGTGTTACTTTATGATTCTTATTGTACTTGCATTTTGATACCTGTGAAAAATAGATTATTTTAAGATATATGCTTTCCTTAAGCGAAAAGGTTTCCTTTGACGTTTAGGCAAAATAAAATGTAGCCTATTATTTTCAAAATAAATTAGAATTTTTTAATTAAAAAAGATAGTTATCAAAAATAATTGTTATTACTGTTTTGTTTTATTCAAATTTTCCCTTTTAAAACTTGCTGCTGTGATTTTATTTCGGATCCGTTCATGAACGTCCGATAAACCACGGATTCCTACCGTTGTAAACGGGATTAACCTCACCGTTTACGGTTCCTGTAAAACGCCCTAGTTTTGATAAACTGCTTCTTTTTTTTTTGTAAATTATGTCATCAGGATTAACCAGAGAAACAGTTAGAATAGGCTTATAGAAATGCGATCGGTTTTGATACGCACGTCCACCGTTCCTTTATTCATTAATTGATCTCGTTTCCACAGATTTCTGAAACGATCAGAAACGCGATACCAATGTACTTTGACGAAATTCAAATTTCTTGTCTCAGTATAATTTAGTCTCATAAAATTCTTTGTTCAGCAGTTCTTGTTCAGCAGGGGCGCTTCGTGCACAGGCATGCGGTTTGGTCGTTGAATTCGACTCTCTCATGCGGTTGCGGATGCCAGTGGCTGCCGCATCGTGGCTTATGCCGACGATGGGTTGCTGCTGGTCGAGGGCAACTCGCGTGCCGAGATAGAGCTCAGAGCGACGCAGGCATGTAAGGTTCTCAGAAGTATCTGGGTGTTATCCTTGATGAGAGGCTTCAATTCAAGGATCACCTTCAGTTTGTTGCAAAGAAGGCCATCGATGCCTTCTTTGGTGTCCGTAGAGTCATCCATCCCGATTAGGGGTTGAATTATCGTACCATGCGTATTCTTTACAAAGGTGTCTGTGAGGTCATAATGTTGTACACCCGTCTGGGCTCTTCGTTTGCAATTCCAGTGTTATGGGAACATTCTTTTGCGGGCCCAGCGTCTTCTATTGTTAGATGTTGTCGGTGGCTACAGAACTGTATCGAGAGACGCAGTCTCTGTGATCGCTGGCATTAAACCCATTGACATTCTAGCTACGGAACGTAGCAAGCGGTACATTTCTAAGAAGGAAGGCCTTCTTACTTCTGGGAGTATGCAAGAAAGAGAAGACCAATGTTTTGACTCTTGGCAAGCTAGGTGGAACAATTCTTCCCTACTTCCACGCATGGTATCTTTCCAAATGTTAGGGAGCTGCGAGCAATTAGTTGGGTTTTCCAATCGGTATACAACTCAATTCCTTTCGAGACATGGTGCCTTTAGGAATAGCTTGATTTGGTTGACTCCGGCTTGTGTTCGGACTTTAGGGTCGATGACACTGTGGACCATGCCTTTATCTTTGTTCCCGGGACGAGGCTGAACGTACCAGAGTTGTTAGGGAACTCGAGAGAGTGGACTCCTTCTTTGATCTGCGTATTAACTGGAAGACTCGCAGAAAATGAACTATTGTGGCTAGCTTCCTTCGATTCCTCGCCCTGAGCAGGACGGCTGAAGGGATATAGTAGAGTAGTACCTCGGGTGGCTACGGACCGCCTGGGTAGTTGATTGGCCGGAGGTAGGCGTATTGGCGACGAGCCACAGTTAGATAGAAATTGTGGTGATTATTTGAATGTTAGCAATCGGCGGAACGGTGACTGCACTGCCGAGGACATGAGTTACTATGCAGCCGTAAGGTGTAGCGCCGTTTTGACGAGGGCAGTTTGAACGAGCATACGACACTGTCGGCGGGATGACGACTGCATTACCGAAAGCATGGATCCCATGCCGCCGTGAGATGTAGCGGCATCTCGACGATGGTTGAAGAAAGTAAATGTCAAACGGGACTCTGCGATGGAGCTGAGTGGGAGTAGGAGGTCTGTCCGCCTCTCCCTTGTAATTTACGGAGTCCGTAAATTAACCTAAAGTCAGGGGTATTAACTAAAGTAGAGTTCACTAAGGGAACTAGGACTAAATTTTGTTGTTGGGAACAACATTTTTTATGGTATGTTGTTTTTATTTTACCTCGAATTTCGAGACATTTACTAGAAATTGGCTCAATAAAAGTAGAACTAGGCGCGGGGTTAAGGTACCAGCGCTGCCCCCCAACGGGGATTTCGTTAATCATGTGCGTGCTGAGCGTCTTCGGATCTACCGGCGTGCCCGTAACACATATGTTCACGCCATCAAGGAAGCCAAACTCAAGATTTGGAAAGACTCCATGCTCGAGTTGCAGCGCGATCCTTGGCAGCTCGCGAAGACCTGCTACCGACCGAAGCTATTGCACGTGTTGTCCAGTGTTCGGTGCGGGTTAGGTGGTCGTGAGCACACTTTAACATCTGTGGCGACTTACCGGGCGTTCCTGGATACTCTGTTTCCAGATGCTCCGGAGGGTGAAGCGGAAATCGGCGTTAGGGCGGGTGAAACACCATTCCCTGGCGTTCGGACCGTGGAACCCGAAGATATAGACCGAGTGGTTTCTCGAATGGCATTAAAGAAGGCACCGGGGATTGACCAACTTGACCCGGATATTTTCCATCATTTATTGCCTGTCATAAGAGAGCCACTCGGCAGACTGTTCACGGGATGCCTAAGCTGGGGCTGCTTTCCGGCTTGCTGGAAGGTTGCTTTGGTAAGGGTACTCCTGAAACCTGGAAAGGATCCTGGTGAGGTCGGCAGTTATCGACCCATCAGCCTCTTGCCGGTTCTCGGCAAGTTGCTTCAAAGGCTGGTTGTGGAACGGCTCGAAGAAAGCATCGATATGAACTGTATTCTAAATCGAGGCCAATACGGTTTCATGAAAGGGGTTGGCACCGAGGATTGCATCTTAAATGCTCTTACCGAGGTGGAAAGCGCCGACTGCAAATATGTTTTGGCTATTTTTATTGATATAGAGGCAGCATTTCCTTCCTTGTGTTGGAGTTCTGTCCTCTATGCTTTGGAACGCCGCGATGTTCCCGAAGCCATACAGGCCGTGGTACGAGACTACTTGTCTAACCGTACGGCTCTGTTTAAGGATGCGCACCTAGTTGTGGAAAAATCCGTCACCAGGGGAAGCCCGCAGGGTTCCGTTCTCGGTCCCCTGCTGTGGAACCTGGTGTTCGACGGGTTTCTGGGGTTGACATTCCCAGAAGGAGTCACGGCCCAGGCTTTCGCCGATGACTGTCTCCTTTTAGTTCGTGGAAATTCACGATCACAGCTAGAAGGCAGAGCGCAGGCGGCTTTGTCAACCGCCGAAGGCTGGGTGGACATACAAAATTTAAAGATTTCTGTGCCCAAGATGAAGTTTATGCTTCTGAAGGGCGCAGACAAATTATCATGCAGTCGAAATCCCCACATTAAGTATAAAGGCTGTCTAATCAGCCGAGTAAGGGTTCATAAGTACCTAGGTGTTTTGTTTGATGACAAGTTGCTTTTTAGCAACCACATTAAACAAGTTGCGGCGGACGCTGTCTCTGTGATGCACAAACTTAGAAGGATTGCTCGGAAAGACTACGGGCTGTCTGGTCGCCAGATGTACTTGGTGTACCGAGGTGTCTTCGAGAGTATGATCGCATACGCGGCGCCAGTTTGGGCGCACAGGTTGGATAGAAATAGAGCACTGCTTCTAAATTTAAGGAGTGCCCAGCGCAGAGCCTTAATTGTATGCACTGGTGTTTTTAAAACAACCTCCTACGAGGCTACTACCGTATTGGGAAAGGCTCTCCCAATCAATTTAGTGGTGAAAGTTCGAGCAGCCATGTGGAAGTTGCGAAGAGGTCGGGAAACCGAGGTATTTGGGATGCGGTTTCGGGCCGGGCTAGAACCGGATCGGAACGGCTATCACAATGCACCGGGTCTAAATTTCGAACAGTTGCCCATTTCCCGCCTGCGGAAGAGGCTTTGGAGCCTCGTGATGGAGGCATGGCAGCATGAATGGCACACCACGACTAAGGGAAGATCTCTGTATAGATTTATACAGGATCTGGGGGGATGGTATGCCTCGAGTTCATTTTTAAGGGCGGCGGGTGCCCAAGTGCTCACCAACCATGTGAATTTGATACAATATCTGTTCAGGTTTCGCCTAGCGGCTGATGAGTTGTGTGTCTGCGGGGAGGTCCAGTCGAACGAACATCTAATGTTCGACTGCCCTGCTCTTGGGGGGGCCAGAGACCGGGCCACCCTGGAACTTAGAGGTCAGAGGGAAAACTGGCCGCTCATAAACGGCGAGTCAATGTGGCGTGAGCTGCATTGTCGGATCGTGTGGGAGTTCCTCGATGAGGTTGCGATGTTCAACCGTCATCGTTAGATTGTTTAATTTAAATGGGATTTATTGATTCCGGTAGCGTGTCTGTGGGAAGTCTTCCTTGAAATAACGGCTGCCATCAGCCAGTAATAAGCTCTAAGCGCTTTAAATGGTGGACAGGCACTAGCTGGCAAACAGCGACCGAGGCGTGGCGGCTTAAATTGCCGTCTTTTTAACTTATAACTTTTTTAGTTTTAAATTGTAACAAGGGGTGCGCCTCCCCGATCTAGTTTTAATGTGACAAGTGAGCGGTAGGGGCACATAAAGCGGGTGCTGTACGGCACCCAGCTTAACCGCTCACGCAAGATAGGAGCTCACTAGGAGCATTAGGAATAACGAGGTCGCAAATCTGTTTTTGAGGCACAGTAGCCGTTATTTGGCACGGAACATTTGGTCTATGCTCTAGGGCGACCGAATGGGGTGGTGGCGGGAGAGATGCCAGCTAACCAATAGGCGCGGGGTTCGTGCTTCCGCGAGCTCGGTTAGCTAGTTCAGAGAGCAACGATGTAGTACATTCAAGATGTCCGGATGAGGCCTGCAGCGAAGGCAACAGCTGAGTTTAAAGATCACCGATGTAAACGTCTACCGAGGCATTTACATCGGCGGCATCCCAACGAGGCCTGGCTTATTACTATGAGATGTAAAAAGTTAGAGGGCGAAAGACGACTCCCGTTAAAGCCCATCAGGGCTATGAATGGGGGCGGGGGTTGGCGACCGAAAGCGTCACAAGGCGGGTGTATTCCCCTACGGGATGTACCGCGGCAGGCGATAAATTGAGATATGGTAAGATTAAATTTTCGATTACTCCAGCAACTAAAAATTAAGAGAACGAGTACGATTTTTAAAATTTAGATTCGCTAATTAACAAATTACACCGTAAAATCAAGATTAAAAAAACTTAGACACAAAATTATAATTCATTTACATTTTGTATACTTATCTTGTAAGGGAAGCCCGCTTCACGAGTTCGATTAAACAAACTTCGGTAAAAATTAGTTTAAGTAAAGTGGAATAAGACAAACGCGTACGACTGCCCCGTTACATAAATTATAAAACAAATGAAGAAAAAAAACAGGCCGATCGCCGGCTAAGGAAACGATGTGAAGTTGTACGTGTAAAAAAATATAATTCGACGTGTCGAATCTGAATTTCGTTAGCGAAGTACTTCGCCTGAAATTTTCGAAGTCGGAAGTCGGGCTGCACTCGAAACGACAGTCGGTAAACATTACATCCGGTTTCGGGGAAAACTGTCTGTGTGCGAGGAAACTCGACGATGAACGTCACCTTATTTTAGAAAGAGTAATCTATACCCTCTAAAGCGATATTGTTTCCGGACGACTCTATAGAACCTTTAATATTCCCGGTGATAGTGATCGAAATTATCTATAAACAAGTAATATCTATAACGCATCGTAATTTTAAACATAATGCAGGAGTTATACAAAACTATATTTCAACTACGAACAACCTTTGCGGTATAAGGATACACAGAGTCTTCGACCAGCCCTTCTTTCTGTATGTAGGACAGAGTATTACGGAACGATCCTCCGTTGCAGCCCATATTTCCAGTAGTTGTTGAACAATCGACCATTTGCTGCACGCTGCAATAATAAAGATTATAATGTTAGACATTTATATTTATAAACGAATGTTAAGTAAATATAAATAAAGATCTATGCTAAACGGTTATCAAAATAATTTTGAAAACAAGAAAACACCTTTTTAATTTAAAAAACCGTTTATAAAAGATTTTGAATAAAATCTAAACTAAATGACCGTTTCCATCGTTTAGATTTTTATTAAGTTTTAAATCGTAGAAACAGTAAACGGTTATCCCCTTCCTTAGATTTTGTTCATGAGAGGGGATTTCTCTTCGATCGCTTCACATTGTATCTATTTTTCTGGAGATACATTTTTATTTATCGTATGTATATAAGAAGCTTGCATTAAATCGTGATGGGCTATCCGAGTCAGAGCTTTCAGTGGCTTGGATAGTTTGGAAATAAATTTACTCTTTCTTTGAGATCGCCTAAAACGACAACAGCCGTTTATGTATATATATATTTTACTCTTATTCCAAAAAATTGTTAAAATACTCCTTTTGTAGCGTTTCTTAAGTAATATTTTTTTTTTTATTAATATTTATTATTTCTTGTTTTTTTCATTATTTATTTTCTTGTATACACAATTCCTTCGGTGTCTATCGACGATGATCGTTTGACGATCAAAATCATCTAGTTTTAGATTTAAAGTTTTTAATGGTTTTGAGCGTTTTCTTGTTTTTCGATTTAAGTATAAGTTTGGCCGATGTTAACGATATCATTTAAATTAATTTTCTATTTAAACTGGGGATAAAAATTAAGTTTCAACTAAAGGTTTTATAAATGGTACTGTTAAGTAAAGTTAAATAATCTAATGAATGTAATAATTTTCTGTTCTAATAAAAAAAAAATTATCCTTTTCCTTTTCAACTCCATAAATTCGAATGGATTAATAAAGATTTAATAGATTACGTTTGAAAAAAAAATTATCCCTGTTTAAAATAAAATAAATATTACCAATTAAACATAAAACTAATAATTTAAATACTCTATAGAATAAATCCAAATCGTACAAATATTTGAAATAAAATACCTAAGTATTAAATATAACAGTATAGAAAAAAATCTAAATTAATAATAGCAAAAATTAAATCTTTACATTGATTTACTTAAAAGGAAAAAGGCAATAAGTGACAGATTATACTTACTAATACCGAATAAGTGCAACTTGTGGCTTCCATAGTGTCGGGATATAAATGAAATTCGTTTTCGTGTGGACCACGATACGAAGAGAACTTTTCGCGATTTTTAACTTAAAATATAAATTTTTAACCATGTAATATCTATTTGTTTTTAATATATAGACCTATGAAATGCGGACTGAAGACGTGTCACTGTTATCGCGTGAAAATGTTAGGCGGTTAAGCGTTACAGAATGTTCGTAATCTAATACAACGTACAGATTTTTTTCTCGCAATTTCGATGAATCGATTCTCATTGCGTTCCAAAAGACTAGATATCTATTTCAGCTTTCTCGATCGAAGCCCGTAGGCGGCATCTGCAGCTCGTCAGATCCGTGAATCGGCTGGTCAGAAAGTATTATTAATTAAAATCCGACTGCAAAATTATAACCAAGGAACATTAACGTATGTTTTAACCTTCGAAGATACGGACCGAGTAGCTTATATTTTAAAGCTATTCGGGCCGAGTAGGTTTAAAATACAAGCGATAGTATTCCAAAAAAACGAGCTCGATATTTCGGCTGCGGTATGGTATTAAAAATCGGCTCGTTTTTCATCCGTTAAACGACGTTAAGGGCCCGTTTACCGGGTTCAATTTAAGCGAATCGAGAGGACTCGAACGCATTTTGTGCTCAATTATGAAAGAAGAAAATCGTGAATGTACAAAAACAATAATAGGTCCGCAGTTTTTCAGAGTAAATTTTAAGGAAAGAAAATTCATTACCTTTTTTTTTTTTTTAGTCTGATTAAAACGCTTCTTTTAAGCGGAACGAACGATAACGGAAATTAACGAATCGACTCTGAGGTGAAGTTAAGACGATCTTACAACCTCCTTTTACCCGTTTTCCCCATAGCGATGTACTGCTACCGTACCGTTTGGGATCTTCCTGCAGATCAAATTACAACGGCCCGACAGACATGGTACGGTTAATAAAGACCGATTTATAGCTTTGCATTAAAATAGTACGGATAAAACCGCACGAGTAATCGAATTTCAACGATTCGGCCCTAATTATCCCGCTTCAATGCCGTTACGGTCCGCGTAATTAAATTGATAATTCCGTCCATTTTTCGCTGTGATCGACAAGGGAACATACGGGTACAACTTTTTTGAGAAACAGGAAGTAAGTTTAGTACATCGGATGTAGAAAACGTATCGAAATAGATTTTCTACTCTCCCGTTTCAATAAGTTTTACTATATCGCGGCAAAATCTTACCTTAAGATTTTTAAATGTCCTTTCTTCTTCAAATATTGTGCTTCCACCATCGATCCGATCGCAAACGCATAACAAGCACCACAGCTTTCCTGATTCCTAACCGGCGTGTTGTAACCCTTCTCTCTCCAGTCCAACTGCAAGTAATACATATGCGGTTTCAAGGATACTCTTAATCAAGAATAACAAGCATCAGCGCCAAGGTAACCGGAGAAAGTGAGGAATGAGTTTGTTACCTTCTTCATTGAGCCGTATACACTGTTTCACAGCCCTTCTAGCTGAGACAACAGAAACTCAAAAAGCCTTAATCTCGAAAAAATTCCCTACACCAAATAGATTATTGGAATTTATTATAATTAAGCTACTCTACCGTAGCGCGATTTTGGTGCTTATTGTAAAATTCGTTAGCGCTCTTAGTTTTGCTCGTAATAAAAATTACTTGCGAGGTTTTTTATGCGAAATTTCCTGAACTCTATATTGGTGCTTTTTATTTTTACATGCAATTAAAATTAAAGCCGGTGTTTGCGAAAAACTAAAAATCTTACCTTAATTTGTTAATAAATTAAATAATTAATCGCTCGTGTCCGCTAAGGCACGCTTTTATTCTACATATATTTCTGAACCCATTCCAATAATTTATTTGCTGTAGTAAATTTTTTCGTGGTCAAAATCTGTAATGACTCAGCTATTCGTAATTCGAGCCATATTCAACCCTATAAGTGATGCGATACGAGGTTCACATAGGTCTCAATAATAATGGCCGTGATAGATAGTCTGAGGTAACGAATTAATGAACCCCTTTCTATCGTGAAACAGTGTATCGTATACGCTTTCTCTGCTCGGAGAAAGCATTACTAATAGTTATTATTAATAGTTAATAATAACGATCTAATACAATCAATGGAATAGAATGTTTAACTACTACATTTTACTGAACGCAGATTCAACCTACAAAATAAAAATCGGACGGAATATACAATCAGTCAGACTACTATAAAAAAGGAAATTTCTCGTCTTAAAATTCTTGAGTAGAAGGTGTCTTTTTTCTGAACAATCCGAAATATGTGCAGATAAAATCTTTGCTGTTTATTCCCTTTTGTGTCAGTACTTTATACTAAAAAAACTTTCACATGATGGAAAATTTGCGTCCGACACTCAGATAAAATGACCTGTGTGTCATTAAAATCGTGTCGAAAAACTCGTTATTTACAGCTAGAACCGATCAGGTTTAATACATACTTTCGTACCCATGGTACTAATTAATATTCGTGTAATTTTATTCGTAAAAAGACTATTTCGTTTTCAAATAGCGACAGTAAAATGACTTTTACTGTAACGTATGGTATAACATTATCATGTTGTTTCGCGACTTTATGGCGATGAAGGTCATTTTTGCATTTTCAGTATTTTACAGTCGTTTGTACGTACCTTCGATATACAGAGTGTTCAACTTAAAAGAGGCCCCGTAACTTAATTTAGTCTATAAATAATAGTTTATAGGCAAACACATAATAATTTTCAGGAGTTGAAAATTATGTCCATCCTCATCACACTCATCCTCTTGCAGTAACGCTATGAACTGTTGGATAATCTCTTGATAGACGGCAGCATCCGCAGTTTTTTTTTTTTTCAAAAAACAAGGATCCTATTATTTACCGCCTTGAAACCGCATACTATACGCCTAAATTTTATGGGTGTAGGGGAGATTCAGTGAAAATGTGCAGGTTTTCAGTACACCGAGTCTGGTTGTTCTGACTATGAATATACCCACCGAGGTGAAACCACGCTTCATCTGTGAAAAACGCTTGATCTAAAATGCCGATGTTGTCTAATGATGTTCTTGACATTTATGAACTCTTTTAGCATAATCAGCATTAGTTAACTCATGGAAAACCAGTATTCAATACAAATTACATTTCTTCATTCTCCTCACAGCAGCGTGGGCTGAACCTACTGAAATGATCTTATCCCGGCTTAGTCTCCGCAAAGATCTATGAGGAAATTTTGTTTGTAACGCCGAACCTGTTTCGCGAAATGTTTTAACTAACGTCTGAATAACACGTTACACTGGTGCTTCCTTTTCAAATTTCTCCCTGAATTTTCACCGACACACAACTTGAGATTTCATTTCCAAATAAGTAGTCTTCATCGTGATTTAAGTTTTTCAACAGTTAACCGCATTGTAACAAACAACGACATACGATTATGTAACCTTGTTCAAAAGCCAGTGTTTGACACAGACTGGCAGTACTGAAATATCCAGACAATGTCCTCCCTATTCCAGCTCCAGTCGTACCAACATCTTCCACGTTATTTTACTCATTTCGCATCAATATATGCATTTTAATTAAATTATACATTTAGTATAAACTATGGAGTGATAGCCGAGTCTCTTTTATATTGAACACTGCAGAATTTCTATATCGATTCTTCTATGTCAAAAGACCTTGCAGATCTCGTCGCGCCACGACTGTAAAATTCGGCCTGAAAATGAAGAATATCCTTTAACGATACCGAGCGATCGTAATCGTTGATTTTAAATTATGTCGATAGGGTGTAAGCGGTAACGTCGGCGAGTCATCACCGCATAATTTATTTCGTCTTGTATATAACGCGGTACCTTTACGGTTATCGAGAAGGAAGTAACACTGCAGGGGGAGGGAGAAGAACGACTCGAAACGGATTTAATTCATATTTTTCGGATTTTTTTATCCGTATGACACCGGGACTCGCTGTTCTCAGAGAAAGCGACTCTTGACACGTATATTTTGTATTTCGGTGGTAATAATAAATATTGTAAAAAATTACGCGATGATATATAAAAATCAAGCAAAGAGTATATCGAGCGATCGAGTACGGTTTCTTTGAATTTAGTGATTTTGCTTCACAAATATGAGATAATGACGTTTAGCTGGTCGGAATCTGAGAACGACCGCATGTCTCTACGTTTTTAAATCTAATTTCTTTCCTAGGTTTCGGGCAAAAAAATCTAATAAAAGATTAACAGGTTTCATAACATTTTTCCATCGTTTATTCGTTATTCGAAATAGATTATTCCGCGATATAGGATTCGCAGTTGACTTATACCATTCATTGCTGGTTCGTGTTCTACAATTTTAATCGTTAAAAGTCTAATAGGTCGCAGTCGGCTACTTGTACGGTTTACCTTCGTATTTAAATTTAAAGTTTATGTTCCTATGAGGAATACAAATAAGTTCAGTTCGATCGGGCCGCTCCGATAAATTCTTGTAAGGTTTCTTTTGTCAGATGCAAATATAACCTGTATTTTCCCAAAACGGTCGAATTCCGTAGAATGACTTCATAAGATGTTTTAAAATCGGCTATAATATTTTATTTGGAATTCGTAAGGTAACCGGAAAGTTTTGTCATAGGATTTTCAATTAGTTTACATAATGGGTTTCTTTCCCGAGCTAGATCACAGCTTCTTACCGCGCTAATGATCTAATAACTGTAAAAACCTAAACTTCTAAAATTAATATCGATGTATATGAAGTTGACATATTTAATGTTACTTACTACTGCCAGTACATTGTATTTTTCGTCGGTGTAATAGTAAAGATGTTTTTACGAAATCATTGAAAATTAGTAATTATATATTTGTTTGTAAATACGTAAAAAAATGTAAAATTATACGACAGAAATGTCCATGTAGTCAAATCAACAATTTGGTGAATTTACGTATCTTAACAAAAAACAGAATTACATTACGTTTGAATTTATAAGGTAATAATTAACGAGTAATACAAAAGATTACGATGAAAAAATTAAGTGCGTACTACAAAAATATTAAATAGAATTCTTTATTTTTCGGTATGTAAATTAAGCGACAGCCTATAAATCAAATAAAAAAGGAAAGCAATGATATTTCCAAAACACCGTCACAAACACCAAATACTAAGAAAACAATAAAAAAATAATAAAAAACCCATAAAAACAATTATAGATAAAAAATAAAATAAAATATAGATCAAATAATAAATATTCCAAAACCAAAAGATACAACAAAAATGTTTGTGAATAAACAAAAGAATAATTAATCTAAAAATTAACAAAAAAGATAAACATCATAAGGATTAATAAAAATAAGGAAATAAATAATAAAGTAAAATAAAAATATAATAAAATAATTAAGTAAAATAAAATAAGTAAATAAATAAAATAAAAGAATATAATAGTCAATCCGATGATTAATCGAAGCAGACAATCGAATAACAGTCCCGTTCCAAACTCGCCTCCGATTATTGTATCATTATCGGACGTAATTAATTCATGAACAGTGCCACAAGTATGAGTTGTATCGGTTAATATACCAGAGTTATTTATTTTATTTAATTCAATATTTATTTACCTTTATAATGATTTGTTCTTCCGTTATTTTTTCTTAAACTTGCCTTTTTTTTTTGGTCTTTTATTTTTTTTGTTATATAAAAACTAGCAGATTAAAAGTTGGAATATTGGGGGTAAATTTCATCTTTAGTAGCTCGGTGACTTACTGCCTTTTTTTGATGATGTAACAAAAATGTTTTACTTTTTTGGTCCTTTAATTTTTTTTTATATATAAAAAAACTATAATATTAATATTTAATAATAATTTCTTACAAAACTGAATATAAAATCAATAAATAATGAAGAATGCTGAAATTATTTTCAATAGTCGTTAAATTGTCTTAACCGAAAGCAAAACTTAAATATTGATGTATCATTATACGCTCTCATACGTTTGTGTCGTACTTAAACGACAGTAAATAAAAATAAACAAACTTCTATTTGTAATATACACGAATCCGGTCGTATTACAAAAACTTGATCAATATTACAAAAATTGATTATTTTAAAATACAACTAGTTTAGAAAAAATAAGCAAACTACTCAGTCTATTTAGAGTAACATCATTATTTTATTTATTATTTTGTAATAGAAATAGCCCCGTGGCGTGTGAATTTTTATAATATTTTTCAAGTTTTTGTACGATCTCATTTATTAAACAGTTTTTCTCTGCGTTTGTAGCAAAGTATTGTGTTTTAGATAAGTTTGAGAGTAGCAAATAGTATTCAGTTTCTTTGAATATCGCTTTTTTCGGAATCGGGGCAAACAGTTATTTTTTGAGGGATATCTTCACACTGTAAATGTTTTTCTGGGATTTGTATTATTCAACATTTGTTTTATATCATTCTGTTTTTTGCGTAAGAAGATTAAAACTTTAACAATGAAATTCTTTTATTATGCGGCTGTGATATCAGTTATTTTTATTACATCTTCCATCACTTTCGGCACGATGTTTATGATGAAATAAAACAAACAAAAAACAATGTATTTAGATCATTTTAATAAACCAACCAATTAAATACGTAAAAGTTACCTTTAGATTACAGTTGATTTCCTTACAGTCTCAGCAATGACCGTCTGTGACTACCGATATCAAGAATAAAACCGTCGTTGTCTTTGAAGACAACGACGGTTTTCCCCGGCAAAAACACTTATTTCACGTATATGTATTATACACTATTTTTTATTATTTAATAATTATTTCCATTTAATTGGTAATTACCTTATCATAGATCAACTGATCGTATTCAGCTGTAATGTTACTGTGATTACCTTTCATCTTAATAATACACAAAAAATATAATTACCTTTGTTATTATTTAATAATAATAAATATTATTATTTTTATTAATAATTATTATTCATTATCATTATTCAATTTAAATACATAATTTATTAAACAATCTTTTCATAATAAACTTTTGATATATATCCTAGTATTTTCTGAACCCTGATAGCTTGCGCCATCTGACGAAATATAAACGGAAAAATGGCGGTTTCATTTTTCTTGTGAAGAGTGTAAAACAGGTAAACGTATCATTCTATCAATATTTGATAGTGAAAATATCTTTCATATAAAGAAAACTGCAAAATAAAGTGGTATTACCGACATGTTAGTGTATGTTTTTTTAGCGAATGAAAAGTCGACCTTTTATGTGAAGCAACTGTAAATAACTCCCGTTTGTCATTTTCTTGTATTTTTTTTATTCTTGTGTTTGAATTTTTATCGAAGAATCACTCGACTCCCAAACGGGGAGTCGAGTGAATCTCGATGTTTCGCTGGATCGACGACCCCGTTCTGTCAGTAACAAAAAAAGAGAATGGGAACGAGAAATCGAGTTGTCGATATCGCGGGGTGGGCGTCACCAAAATTTCGAATGGCAAATCAAATTATTCGTTAAATGACCTCTGGATACGATCGTATACGACGTATAAATGTGCAGAAAACGAATTCGGTGGAGTTTAAATGTAAAAATCTAAGACACCAGTCAAATTACTACTTATGTAACAAATACTATCTAATTATTAATACTAATATGACCGGTCGCTTACCTCTTCTGGAATTTCGGAAGGATCGTGATGCGGTAAACCCAGCATGTTTTGACTGCTGACCTTTCGTAAACTTTTTAAAAGTTTTATCATTTTCTTCACGTACTCTATAACACCCTGTAAAATACATATTTCGAGAGTTATTTGTTCATTAAAAATTAAAACTTTCTGTACGCTCTGTCAAAACGTACAAAACGGCTACTTGTTCGACTAGTACAAGGTGCCGCAAAAAGCTTTATCGAAATTTATTTAAATAACCTGTATCTTTTTGTTAAAGCCGGACCCCCATTTTCATCGATAGTTAAAGTAATGTAGAACCAGGTTAACTCGCCCGCTACCTCCGACCGAGGTTCTTCCTCTTGAACCACACAATTTAATTGAAAACTGACAAATGAAAATCGTCTGCAATTGTTTCTTTGTTTTAGTACATATTTTTAACACTACACACAAATCAATATATACAAGAGGGTGTCCTTGGAAGAAACGGAGAAACTTTCGGAACATGTTATACTGGTGAAAAAAATGGAAACGTTTATATAAACATAGGTCTGGAAACGCTTTGTTTTCGAGTTACGACTAGCGAAATATTTCGCCCGGTTTTCAGCTTTTCTAATAAAAAGAAGCCATGCTGTAATTTTTGGGACCCAAATTAAGGAGTAAAGTTGGTGGTTTCTTATGTAATTTGAGCTGAAAAATAGCATAAAACAGATCCCACAACTGTAATTTTTAAGATATCTGAAATAAAAAACAAAATTCGGTGTCAAAAAAGTTTTTTTACGTTTGTAACACCATGGCTTTCTTAAATGACTGATAAATGCGGAAGATTTAATAACAAAACTTGTGGAGAATTTAATTCTAAAAAAATATTGCAAATATAGCCAATAAAAAGTAATAAAAACTTTTTAAATTTTTTTTATTGAAGCAAAACAGATGAAAAATAGATAGAAAATCATATTATTCTTTCTGTACATAATAAACATTATTCATAGTACAGCAAAACAAAAAAATAAAATACATGAAATGATAAATAGTGACAGAATAATAAACTTCACTTACAGTAATTGTTCGAAATTCCCTCTTCCCCAAAGTACACAACACTCTGTCCGACATAAAATATTTCCGGTGGCTTTCCGTATCACCTCAGAATCGTTTCGTATAAATTCAATAACATTTCGTATTTTAATGAGTAACTCTTCTTTAGTATATATTCTTTGTTGGTATACTGTAGTTTTTATGGCCCCAAATGAAATAATCTAGTGGCAGTTGATCATGGTATCCAACGCAATTTAAGAAATTAGTATTCAAGTGATTTCTAGCTACAAAAGAAAAATGTGGCGTTGCACCATCGTGCTGGAAAATCATTTGCAATCTAGTTTGTTACATCCTCCAAGAGAACCGGCAAATTATTTTTCAAGAAATAAACGTATGCATCTTCCGTAAGGTTTTCATTGAAAACAAACTGTCCCAGAATTTTGTCATAAATAATGTCACACGAAACATTAATGTGAAATTTATGCTGGAAACTGGTTTCCACACTATCATGTGGATTGTCTTCGTTCCATAAATGACTATTTTTAGAAATAGTCCGAGAAGACTCCGTTTCTCGTAAAAGTGGTTTCATCAGTAAGTAAAATTGTATTTATCTTATCAACGTTTTTTAGAAGCAAATGATATAAGTTTAACCGCCGGAGGTAATCTGTTGGCCGCAAATTTTGAACCTTCTGCAGGCGGAAAGGATAAAGATTTTCTTTCCGTAGAATGCGCCACACTTTGTTTTTTGACAAACCAGTGCTACATGAAATTTGCTTTGTATTAGTGCCTAGGCTACGCCGAATATGTTGAATCACATGGTATTCATCATTAACTGTATGATTTACTTGGCGTTCAACAGAAAACGAACACGCTCGAAATGATCCTTCGTTTGTAAATGTCGATACACCGAAAAATATTTAAAAAGAGTACCTAAAAGAATGCTTTTAGAAGAATTTTATTAGATACAAAAAGAATAATACGATTTTTTGGTCTGTTTTGCTTAAAAAAAATACCGATTTTTAAACGTTTTTATTGGCCATATTTAGATTAATTTCCACAGAATTAAATTCTTTACAATTTTTGTTACAAATCTTCCGCATTTATTTGTCATTTAACAAATCTTTTGTACACAAACGTAAAAAAAAACTTGTTTTCGACACCGAGTTTTGTGTTTTACGTCGGATATCTTAAAAACTGCTTGAGTTGGAGTTGTTGTATCTGTTTTATCCTATTTCCCAGCTCAAATTACATAAGAAACCATCAACTTTACTCCTTAATTTGGGTCCCAAAAATTACAGTAGGGCTTCATTTTATTAGAAGAACTGATATCCGGGCAAAATCTTTCTTTAGCGTTAACTAAAAAAAAAAGCGTTTCCAGACCTATGTTTCTATGAACTTTTTTCATTATTTTTACCAGTAGAATATGTTCTGAAAGTTTCTCCGTTTCTTTGTGAGACACTACATATATTCTTGTATTATTTATTTTGACTTGAAATATAAAAAATTAAAATCGGAAATGTGTACCGTTCTGTCGGAGGCATGTACTCACCATGTCGGCCAAGTGATTAATCCTAAGAGTGTAATTGTGGAGACCCAAAGCGGCTTCGTCATTATGTTTCACTACTTTCAAATAATTTTCCTTCCAGATCGCTCTGCGCTCGTACTCGGCCTCTAAGGTGTAGTTTTTACCGTAGGTTTCCTGTAATTTAATGTATTTTAATCACTTTGACATATTTATTTTAAAAGATGAAAAAATTATGAACATGAAAACGCGCATTATCCGTAAATAAACACTTATGCAAAAAAAATCAGGTTTTTAAAAATATTTTTTTAAGTAACTGTATTGTTGAGTTTATGAATAAAGTCTACATAACATTTTTTTCCATTAAGAGTAAAACGTTACTTTTTTGTTTTTCATTTATCTTTCCACATTTTTATCTCTCGACGTTTTCTTTTTTCATTTCAACATTCATTTTCATTTTCTTTTTTTTATCTTTCATTATTTTTTCCATTAAGAGTAAATCGGTACTTTTTTATCTTTCATATTAAGATAAGTAATTATTTAGGAAAAAAATTGTTTTTTTCCAAAACGATAAAAGGACTGTGCTGAACAGCAATTGAAATAAATTGTAACACAAAAACCGTTTACGAAAAAAGTTACCTAACATCTAAAATTACATGGATAGTTAAATACCATTATCATCTGTAGATAATGAGGAATTAGTACAAAAAAAAGACACTGATCAATGAATAAATAATAATTGATTAAGAAATAAATAGTACTTGTGCATAAGTTAATAGGCGATATCATGAATCGGAAGTTTTAAAGTTTTGCACCATTTTTAAGTTAATTCTAATCTTTCGACAGGAATCGCCTAAAACGTACTTGCTGTTTTGGTCAGTTATATTAACACCAGAAGAAATACCAGTTTTTTAGTGTTTCATAAGTATTCCTTTTTTAATAATCGATTAATTTTTTTTCTTTGTTATTTCTTTCCGCTCGGTTATCATCAGTTATCGTTTCATTTGTAATACAGAGATTGCTGGGTAATAGATACTAGCCATTTACTTTCAGATTTTAAGAAGTATGGTATCTTGTAAAGGGTATTCAGCGCTTTCTGTTTTATAATTTATTTTTTCACGTTAAAATTTTTAATATTTATTAAAGTTTATAATTAAAAATCACTGAAACATAATAATATGGAAAAATTGTTTTACTCGACTGCATTGCTTTTACTGTATAATATAGATGACTACAACGCCCCGTATATAAGTTCATATGTAGATATGAAATCGCTGATGTTATTTTTGAAAAAAATATTTTTAAGAAACCATCGATTTGTTGTAGTATTTTTGTCCGTAACTCGATCGGTTTTGTTCTTATATATTTACTCAAGACCGGCATACGGAACACTCTTTTGCACCAAAAATTCATAAACTAAAAACATTGTTATTTGATTATTTTTTTATCGTATAGAGTAAAACAAAGAAAAAAACTCGCAGTGGGATTTTTTAAACTCTAAAAAAAACTTATACGTTTTTTCTAAAATTATTATTTTACGAGATATTTAAAAAAAAATACCGTCCATTTTATACACCTTTTCTCCTCCCAAGCCGTTAAAGACGATCCTATCTGCTAAGACTTTTCAGAATCTTAATAAGCATGTAAATAGTGGCGTCGATCTAAAATATAAACGGATAAAATATAAAATAATTATTTCACAGTGACATCCTATTTTCTCTCTATTTTTTATTCTACCGTACTTGTTAATTTTTAATTCTATTTGATTTTTTTACGTCTCATATGGTTTACAATATCACCTTGATGAAATAAAAGATGAAATTAATCGATTAAATAAATTTCCTTTATTCTGAGGAAATTTTGAATAGATTTTTCAACCACTCGGTTCAACCGGTTATTTCTAGATACCCTATCGATAAAACAGTACCTTAGCACACGATTAATATTGTTAGAATTTTTGTATTTTTCTACCGGTTCAACGAATTATTATAGACTTTTTAATTATCTTTAATTCGGTAATAAAATAAGTAAAGCGGTGAAGATAACAATATTTTTCGACTTTACCTTCGGGCAAAGGGTGGTTTTATGCAAATTTGTATGGAAAATGTAGTAATACAGTCGTCATTTTTTATATAATCAGCTTTAGTTATAAGTTTGTAACCCCGATATTTTTTTAATTAAACATTTAGAAAATAATGTAAACGGATAGTAACGCATACATTTTTATGTATCATGCTGTCGATTCGAGTGCCAATTCGACCCAAATTATTGTTTATCGATGAATTAGTTACTAATTACCAGTGAGCAGAGCTACTAGTGAAGTTCCGTACCAAAGCTCGTACCAAAACAGGAACGATGCCGATTAAAAATCATGCCGAATCAGCGTCAGGAACGATGACGTTCAAGGAATGATGCTCGTACTGCAGTTTACCGTATGATGATGTTATTATTCTGTATAAATTACTTAAAATTAAATATATATATATACATATATATATTTAATTCGCTGTCGTATTTAATTACAAATAATTTTCGTCATTCCTGTTTACTATTAATACAATTATTTATATATATATATATTAAGTCTTTAAGATATCAATAAAAAATACGTGTTTTTAAAAAAATCATTTTAGAAATAAAACGTTTCTTCTGCGACAATTTCTGATTATTTCGTCCATCTTTATACTGTTTAGATCCAAAAATGAGAACGTCCTCGCCATCTTCGACAGACAAATAAAAAGCATTCTCCTCGTATCGTATCCGACTCGATATTACAGACGTAGAGCGATTTGAGCGAACTTGGATAGCTGTAATTTAAAGTTTCAAGAATTATAAGAACGTGAGGTATACTGTACATTTTATTCACCGGAACGATCTAAGCGAGCATCCATCTACTCACAGATTATGTTACACGGCGAGTGAACCGCGCAGTCTTACGCGGTTCATTCGCATACCGATCAACGCAAAACAGCGATAGGACTCGAGGAGATATTATCGGGTCATCGAGGTCACCTTCCATTAATATGTTGATACTAACGATAAGCGCTATGCGTGATAGAAGATAAGTCAACCTATTAACGAATGTTCACGTATCGACGTTCATTTACAAGCTTTACGGAGTTCGAGTACAGTAAATATTTATTTTTATTGTGAATATATGTAAAAATGATAACCGGATTCGCTATCGTATTTAATTACAAATCATTTTCGTCATTCCTGTTTACTATTAATACAATTATTTACCGAATCATTATTTAAAAATTTTTAAACTAGCGGTGCACCGTGAGAGAAAGAGGTGTATCGTATTCGACCGATAAGTCCCTTTGATTATCCCTGAGAACAACTCGATGGATTTTTTTTTTAGCGAGTTTCTTCAACATATTTTACTCTCTTGATAAAGCAAAGATCGTCAATGAAATAATTGTTGAAAATAACATTACCGATAGTGCTGTCTTGAATACTGTTAAGCTTATTTACTTCAAAATGTAGTCACCGTCTGCGAAATCTTGCCCGGGAAAATTACGACTAATCTTCTTCCCTCTTTTTTAAAAACGATATGAATGTTGGGTACCGTGACCTAACGGATCGGGGGTGACGCGTCACGAAACGCGAATCGCTTACGAAAATGACAAACCGTACTCGAGTATAACTATCATCTCATGACCGATCAAATTAGGTAAAACGTGGAATGAAACTATTTCCTGTCGCCTTCTTCACCGAGCCGATGTATTGCTGCGGGAACACGCTGAGCCGGAAGAAACGGGAATGATATCGAGGCGTACGAATGACACTTTCACTCCTTTATCGCATCGACCATGTTTCTAAGAAAAATGGCCCTGACGTTTACGATTCGTACTTCGGAAGCTTTATATTCTTCTCGCCAGAAAAAAAGAAGACACTCAGTAAACGGTGTAAATCGACAAATTAATAACAGGTAGTCTAAAAAGTATTGAGCCTTTTGCTGACAAGGTAGCGTTAGCGTATTCTGGCAAAAATCGAGGAAGGCCGGCATGTAACCAGCCATGACATCGCCAGTGACATAAACATCCCATCACCAAATAGCGTTAAACCGTTTTGAGAAAGCCGAATACAAAAAGAAGTTCGACGTTTGGGTACCCCACGATATAACTCAGAAATATTTACTCGATCGACTTTCTTTCTGCAAATGTCTACTGAAACGCAACGAAATCGAGACGTTTTTGAAGCGGTTGATCGCAATTGATGAAAAGCGGATAACCTACGATAGCATTGTGCGAAAAAATCGTGATCGAAGCGAGGAGAAGCTCCACGATCTATGACAAAGCCCGCACGGACGCCCAGGAAGGTTATACCATGCGTTTGGTAGGATTGAAAGGACACCGTGCATCACGTGCTGTTGCCGCTAGGCAAAACGATAAACTCAGATCTATACTGTCGACGATTAGCTCGATTGCACTTATAAGTTTAAAAGAAACGGCCTGACTGGTGTCGTATACCGCGCTGACAACGCCAGACCGCATACATGTTTAACGACCCGTCAGAGATTGAGAGAACTTGATTCGCTTTAATACTTCTATTCCAGAGATCTTTCTCTAACCTCGGTAACTAGAAAATAAAAGAATTTTTTGAATAGTCGGGAGTTGGAGCCCACGATTTTAAAATTAGTTTCATAAAAAAGTTACTGAAAATTTTACGGGTTTTAAAGATTTTACAAAACAAATTCATGAGTAGACGGATCCCTTAATAAATATCATCAGTTAAGACCTATCTAATATTTCAATCGCCATTATAATAAGTTATGATAAAATCACTACAGCCGTTCTTGAATATACTAAGAAACCAAATTCTGAGACGTGTAGGTTTATTTTGTTTAATTTTGTACGACATATTTTGAAGAATATTCCATCGATTTATGAAAAGAAACTTACAAGAAGAAGGTAAAGCATTTTACGGACGATGTAAATTTAGTCTACCGCTTTCATCCGATATTTGTAAGGAACAAATTCATAAATTAATTAAAGGAAATGACATAAATCCCTTGCCTAATCGACGCGATGTGTATAATTCATCGATTCATAACAAAAAGGAATGCATATTAATCTGTCGCTTTACGCTAGCCTTCCTGGTGTTTCTTACAGCTTTGACGCGTATAAAGGACTTCGAGTACAAGAGGCACCAATCTGAATATCTTTCTCTGATAGTAATGATGTTTACCGCTCGGCCGGTTCCTGCGGTAAACCAAAGGAAGGTGTCACTTGTAGGGCCGAATATCACCTGCGTTTCAGTGGATTTGGGGTACCGATACGCGACCGTATATTCGGCCGAGTGAAGAACAAAAAGGAAAACCGCTTAGTTCCTCTTTCTCCTTTGTAACTCTAGTCAGTACGGGACGCTTGCTACTCTTAGAAATTGCTGTGTCGTTTTCGGAGACGACTTCTGATTCTTGTCGGGTCGCCTACGATTAGATCATGGCACTAAACATGGCAATCTTTTTAATCGATAAGAGATAACCTCGTTTAATTTTTATAAAAAAATTTGAGATTAAAACCGAAAAAATTACTGAAATTATAAAACAGAATCGGCTTTAGCGCTTTTGGATATTACAAAGTACACATTAGTATACGATCTTTGAATAAGACATTTTTTTAAAGATATATACATCAAGATCGATATTAATTTTTTAGCTTCTCGTCTTCAGAATACTCCAGCACAAATAGCAATTAAAGTCTTAAACGATGCTAATGAATTTACATAATAAAAATCCAACGCAAAAAAGAGTCTATCGAGAGATAAGTAAACTTAATTACAGTTTTATTTATATAATAATAATAAAAGTTTTTTTTTAGTAACACGGTCACTATTTCAAATTTGAAATTTGTTTTGAATATGAACGTTTGTATTTATTTTGCTTCTACGATTATACTTCCTGGGGTCGGCTACTGTGTTTTGAAACACTCCGTGTACATTTTAAATCCAAGACATAGGATGAAGTTTATTTGATATATCAAGAAAAAATAATAATCTTATTGGAATAATAAGTAAGATTGTTTAATATAAACGATTAAAACATTTGACATTTTTAAAAAATTTACGAATAAAACGGTAATCCTAAGGACGATATAACGGTAGAAACGCAAAAGATATTTCATTTTGTGTATTCTATCTGTAAAATGTGTAGTTTTATTTTTATTCTTTATTAATTTTTAAAAACATTTTAATTTTAAAAAACATTTAATTTTAAAAAACGTTTTAAAGACACATTCTGTGAGATTCTATTTAATTTTTACTCGTATAGCGTGTTCTAAAAATACTTGATGAGATTTATAATTCGAGGAAAAAAGGATTAGTGTTCAATTTTTGCATCTCCTAAGCAGAAAGATATCTACGAACTATACATTTTTGCGTAAGATCTGAGAAACCTATTTTAGGTTTATTATTTGTTTATTTACTGTTACTCCTTAATCTATCACTTGAACAGCTATCGACAAAAATTAACCTTACTATTTTAGATGTATACATTTTCCTTTCTTACGAAGAAAAATTCCTTTTAATACAAATATTACTTTTTTTTTTTTAATACAAATACTATTTATCTATCGAATTACTTTACAGTGAATATTTTTCGACTGCCGGTATCATACGACATTATTACTAGAAGCCGTTATTAAATAAAAGCCATCACCTTGTATGATGTCCATTCCTCCATGAGTTCAGCATCCTTGAAATCCTGCAGTGAAACTACATTTCTTCCTCTTAGAATAATAGTTAATAAAAGATACGACGCAAGATATTGTTTCATACGAACAACGGCAGACGTTTCATCGACTGACATCTCACATTACGATCGGTTACGTGTACCTTATTCAGTTACGAAATTAGTAAACCGTTAATATTTATGTTTTTTTTATTATCTTTAATAATAGTAACAATAAAAAACAATTATTAATAAGCAATTATGGCGATTACAAGAAATGTTTATTAGCGATTCCGTTGCTAGTAAAAAAGAAGCGTCGAATCAGCATTTTAATCGATCACTTCTGGCCTAGAAACACACTTTACAATTATTAATAATGCAATATTTGTGTGTGTGTGTGTGTGTGTGTGTGTGTGTGTGTGTGTGTGTGTGTGTCTTCGCACAAACACGAGAGAAAGAGAAGTATTGCGTTTGTGTAATGCGATGCAATGTTATGTAAAGTGAGGAGATCGTGTTATAAGTTCTTACAGATTTCAAAAATAGAAAGTAACTATTTTATTTTTGAAATTTACGATAACTATTTTACAGTAGAGTTTGATGCAAAATAATCTTAACGGTCGACAAATCCTTTTTTCTGACGGTTCGGGTCTTGAGCCGCCGAATGTCATTAGGTTCGTATAATTATGACGGTAAATAAAATTGGATGTCCTGTTTGTCAAATAAAATCGTGTGTAGCGAGAAGAACGGAAGCGAAAGAACCTTCGTTGTAGGGACGCTTTATTATGATGACCGCTGTGTACAGACGCGCTGTCAAAATCGACGTCCTATATTCCTATGAATATAAAGGTTTTTTTGTGATGAAGAAAACGAACCGAATCCGTAAGAGGAAACAAAAGATAGGAAACACGTCCGAGAGTAAACAAGAGGCAGTAAAAGGTAAAGCACAATGAATTTATAACAGGTCTTCATAACTGCGATCATATTTCAAAAAACATACGTCCCACCACCGAGCGGCATCCCTTCTATCTTCTCCTTCTACCGTGCCCTTTCTCCATAGCCTTCCCCTTTTCCGTTCGTTTACAGTTCGCATGAATTTTGCCGCCGTATTTTTCCAAAGAAAGACATGAAAAGGGTATATGTACCGGTTCGAAGCGTTAGAGATGTATAAAAAAATACAATTTCAGCACCTCTGTCCCTAGAATCCTTGACGACAAATAAGTGCAAGAGGATACGCGTAAGTCGGTTAAGTTTTCCGCGCCGTAATAAATCGACACAGCGGAAAAATCTTTAAAGATCGATAAACTTAAGTGAAAGCGTTATAAAAAATATCTTTTTTCTTTTATTGACGGATGATGTTATCATCTTAAAATCGATTATCGATAAATAAAAACATACGATTTTCTTATACGAACATTTCGATTCTTCTATAAATTAATCTGCAAATTCCTTTAAGAAAATAGCTCGGCTGAAAAAAGTTCGCTTTCGCTGTAGGTAAAGCGGCTAAGACATTATTGATTCGAACGCCGTCTCGCATTTATACCAGTCTATGGATTACTAATATCCTATTTTACATCAATACGAGTGATGTCAGTTAACGGAAGAGTACAGGAAGTAATTAAAAAATTTGATTAAACTTCTTAATATATTTATTAAGATAAAATAAATAAGCTTAATAAATTTAATTAAATAAAGAATTAATTTTAAAAAAGTAAAAATTTGTCTAAATAAAAGCCGCTTCCATCGAGATGAGCACTACTTGCAAAGACAAGAAACACACACACACATATATATATATATATATATATATATATATATATATGTGTGTGTGTTTTGTTTATTTTTTTCTCTTTAATTTTTATTTACCATTTTATTTCATAAACAAGAAAAACCAAAAATAGCTAATTACAAATCTTCATTTTGTAACCTTATTACAGTCGGGAAACTGATTCCCCCATACCTCAAACCAAAAAAGTGATTTTTTAAATAAAAATAAAAAATATAAAAATAATGGTAGTTCCGAGTTCCCATTCACAAGCAGCGTTCGGTTACGTTGTGAAGAATTTATTCATAATCCTATTCCAAAGATATACTACATCGATTTAAAATTAAACTATAGAAACGATTTATGAAACTTGAGTTTTATACCCGAGTGTTTTAAGATTCTATTTACATATTTTTTTAAAAGTTTTTATATGGAATTAAGGATATACTTCAGAAAAGTAGATCGGCTAGTCCGCCTCGACGGCCAGTCGTCTGTAAGTTGTCTCATATAAATGTAAAAAAAATCCCGTAGGTTTTAATACTCTTAAAGTTTTATATCCTAAAGACCGTTTCGGAAAAACCGTGACGAATTTCAACTTATAATCGTTCGGGACTTAGAGAATTAGAGATGAACGAGATGGGAAGGGAATTCCTTTTTAAACATACAGATCGGGTTGCACCCCCTTTTCTTCTCTTTAAATCGAATTAAAATATGGTTCTCGGTTCGAGCAGAACATTTTGGCCTAAAAGGCTTTTAGCGTGTCGCTCCTAAACTCTGAGATTACAAGCTCAGCTCTACATTTTAAAAAAGATGAGGAGGGACTTGGAACCTAATTCTGGAAAGAAGGATGTTTCAGAGATTAAAGCTTTTTATATCGAAGCCGGTAGCATTTTAGGAACACACCAGTCGAATACTTCTGCACCCCATCCGACTCGAGGAACAACTGAGTGCGGTTTCATTAAAAAGTCCGAATGCCTTGTCAGTTGGTCATTTAGTTCCTGAGGAAAAGCGATTTCCTCGAAGCATATTTCCGAGCCGGAAAGAGCAAAATCTTCCGTCGGGGATGAGGTACTTCTTTTCGGATTGAAAGCGAGCCGATTTCCTGAAACGCCACCGCCGAACAGGCTAACCGAAGCAGGTTTTTAATAGATTTTCTGGTCTTGGTCGTCGGTTTGGTCTCGCGGTTTCTTCGCGGATAAATCATCCTTTTTCGCTATCCACTCCTCATTTTAATCTATATCCCATACCACGCGCTAAACCGTTTCTTCTATTTCCGGCTAAATATTCGATCTCTGTTTCATCACTTAACTAAAGCGATAGATCATTTTAACCCCAACGGGTAGACGATGCTCTTTTTATTCTCTCGATACTCTCGGCGACCCGACAATTGTAAAATGGTCTATCTGGATCTAATATTGAAATAATATTTGAATATTTATGAACGATAAAATGTAATGTTATATGTAAATACTTTTCTTTATTGATAAACTGTAAATAAAAGTGTAATAATATCAAGGGTCCAGATTTAAGACTGTCGTATGGGGAAAGGGAGAACTAACAGATGACCGGTACACACAGAACGAAGAGGGGAAAAATATTTGAGGATGCGCTAAAGGAGGAAAAGGAATCGATTTTGATCGCAGGCTTTATAATAAATTTGTGTACTAGAACCTGAATTAACAGAGGTCTGTGAGTTTTTTACAAGAAAAGGTCAGAAGGATCGACGATATACCGTCTGAAGGAACGGAGAAGTAAAACCGAATAGGTTGTACAAATTATTATGAAGTCGGAGAAGTATTCTAAACTTTTCATAAAAGCACCATTTTTATCGTACCAAATAAAGCGAAATCAGGTAAATATGATAATAATTATCGCGCTGCAAGTCTAAGGTTTCACACTAGGCAGAATAATCGACAGAAAAGTCAACTCGTATTACACGAAGACGAATTTGGTTTCAAAAAAAGCACGAGGACCTGAGAAGATGTTATAAAGTCACATATTTAGAAAGCGGTTGAAGAGAGTTACATTTTCTGTTCTAAATCTGAACGATTTGATAACGTAGAGGAAACCCGGTGTTTAAGATTTAAAAAGAATGGAGCGGGTTAAAGTATGGAGAAAACAGAGTTGTTGCACTACCACTATATCGTCTAATGATAAATTATCCGCTGAACGATTTTTATACACACGATATATACTATTCTTCTGTCGTTCCTAGACGAACTATTACTAAGTTTCCGATATTTATTTATATTTTCAGAAACGTAGTATTAATCGTATAACATATCGTTTGTTTTGTTAATGTTGACGCTTTTTTACTGTGTTTTTTAAAATCGTTCTGATATGCATAACGTGTGCTACAGTTATGAAAATAAAAATTGGTTATAGTTTATTAATTATCCATCGAATTAAACAAAAATTAACATGTCGATATAGCGTGTAAATCGACTTTACATGATACATTTTTTTTATCGCAATAATTTTGATTGTCACATAGATAATCATTATTATACATTTGCTGGCTATACTATACGAAGTCGTTGTTACAACTAATTTTCAACTTACTGTAAAAACGACAGTACCGTTTTTATTTGATTATCTCTGTCTAGCACACCATTAAAGGAACGGTAGCGTCCTATTAGATAAACGATAGGTTCTGTCATATTTTACTGCATTTGACTATCGTTGAAGTTCTAGAGCATAAGGATGTTAACGAATTTACGAATGCGAATGAATGAGCGAAGAATCTATTTTTGAGTTTTAATCTTATTTGTAACTAGTTACTGTTTATTATTTTTACTAATTTACAGGCAATTTACTAATTACCTGTTCTATTATTACTAATAATAGAAATCATTAGTAACTATTTTTTATTTGATTACTAAAGAAAGTAAAGCCAGGCACAAATTTGTCAGATTACATAATTTTTGAGATCCATTTTAACAATTTCAGCTGTTTATGAACCGATTTGAAATAATAAGATGTCATTTTGTTCACAATAAAAGGTCTAACGTTTCTTTTTTAATAAAAAAAAAGACTCGAAAATCTAATATTTAAGGAGTTATTACTGATCAAAAACTTTTATTGGCCGCCGTTTTTGAATTTTCATATATTTTTTTTACAGATGTTGTTTGAAGAATATGTTTCTGTACTACCGTACACCTAACTTTCTTAAAATATCTCCATAAGATATATGTTTTTATTGAAAAAACACAAAAAGACGGAAAGAGGGAAAATGTAGCGAGGTAGGGCATTTATCCAAATTAACTTTTTTTTGTGTCCTGAATCAATCCCTTAAGTGCGCCCAACACCTTCCGGAACACTGTGTACTGTCATAAACAAACGATCTGATCTCCATTCCGGATAATTCTCCAAAATTATTACTGCTAATTTTGGAAAAGAAGGGAGTTGACTGGATAGAGGCGCCTAATAAAAGAGCTGTACTATAAAAGTACCAAGATCTGTACCACAAAGAGAAAGTGATGGTAGGAGACGAAATGACTGGAAGAATAGGAATTGGAAGGGGAGTGAGGCAGGGATGATGCATCACACCGACACTGTTTAGTATATATCTGGAAGAAATATTGAAATTCTGTCTGAATGGGAAAAGAGGAATAAAGATCGGGAGAAGAAGAATTGAACGTATACGTTTTGCTGATGACATGGCGGTATTGGCGGAGAGCCGATGTAAACTAATAGAAATGCTTGATGACTTAAATAAAGCTTGCGAAATTCAGGGTATGAGGATAAACGAAAAGAAGATAAAATGTATGGTATTAGGTGGAAAAAAGGAGAGGATTGAGATTAAGATAGGAAATGAAGTTTTAGAGCAGGTGAAGAAATTTCAGTACTTAAGGAGCTTTATGACCTGACTTGTACAGTAGAAATTAAAAACCAATAGCAAGAAGTAAGTATGCATTTAATAAAAAGGAAAGACTGCCGAGTAGAAAGTTAGACTTAGCGTTAAGGAACAGATTATAAAATGTTTTATTTGGAGTGTGATGTTCAACGGAGTTGAAACGTGGACGATGAGAAAGGCAGACGGAAAACCAATTGAGGCTTTTTAAATGCGGGTGTGGCGCAGAATGATAAATGTCAGAGAGCAAAACCATGTAATAAATGAAGAAGTACTAAGGAGACTCGGAGAGAACAGGAAAATGTTAAACGCGATTGAATATAGGAAAGGAACCGGCTAGGATATTGTATGAGAAGAAGGTGTTTATTAATGGATGCAATAGAAGGTTTTGTGAGTGGAAGGAGAAGAAGAGGAAAGAAGAGATTTCGAATAGTGAATGGAATTATGGAAAATATGCTGAAACAAAGTGGTTAGCAAAGATAATACAAGGTGGAGGGCAGCAGCCGTGTCAGGACCTGTCCTAATGGCAGAACACTATGAATGAATGAATCTCCGATCCGAGTCATCGCCGTCGGGTAGGGTGATGTAGCAAACTTCAGCAAATATTAACGTGTATATCCTATGAAAGACGGCAAACGAAACCGCATTCCTTACGACCCGGAGTTTTGCATCACTTGAAACTTCTCGGAGAACGATTTAGTGGAAATCGGAAGGATGTGAAGTAAGCCTAAAATGGCGTTGGAAGTAGTTAGTAAATCGGTTCCTATAGATCGGAAGTAAAACGACGGCTGCGGTTTCACCGCATTCTGAAGGAATTTATTAGTCGGTTAAAGTTTTAGATGACAGCGAAAGATTTCCGGAAAATTTTCAAGAACAAGCTTAAGTGTTCTGAGGAAAATCGAAGCGGTTTCCCTTGTCTTCTTCACGGTTTTTACATAATACGATATTAATGACTATTTTATGAATGATAGTATACAGGAATACTTTACGATGAAACTGGTCGAAGGGTTTCAATATTTTAAACTAATTAATTAAACGGCATTATTATTTCATTATTTCAATGTATTATAACAATAAAATTTATTTTTAAGGAGCCCTTAGGTACACAATATTCGGTTATCGTCAGCGAACCGACTAAACTGTAGACATTTGTATATATATATATAAATCGGATTATCTCAAGTTAACCAGACTATCCGATTTTATCGGCTCACTTCTATATCACCGAGACACAGAACCTATCCTATAGAATCGTAACCTTCATCAGTGGAAAGACCGGAAATTATTATTTTTTCGTTTCAGGACCCTTCACTTTCCGGAAGTAAACGACTGCCGGTGTCGAATCGTGTCTATGATTTTTCTTGTTTAAAAAACTTACGGTTTTTTAAACATTTTCTGAATATGAAAACGGATCGCCTTCCGTTGTGAGATTTCGCGTAGGTAATATAACATAACAAATAACCTGATAGAAATTTACAGGGTTCTTCGTCGTGAAACCTGTAAATTTATCGCGGGACCAGTTCTTTGCGTTTCAGTAATTTCTTCGGTTACATTTCATACGATTGTAGTTTAGCCGGTGATATAATTACTATGGAGGCCGGATCGGGTACGATCGATGATATCTTAGCACCCTTTTCGCCCAGAAGGCTGATTCTCGATCCGGGAGTGCCGGAACACCGATTCGAGTTCAAGGCCGTTAAGAAACGAGAGATTTAAAAGCCTTGTGACATTTTCACACCGGTAAAGAAAAAAACCGAAAAAATTACGTATGCCATTATGGTTCCATCTTAATAATGATTCATTTACTTTATCGGTACTGATCTAGTGTGATCGACTAAAGGTTAGTGCCGTTAGAGTCCGATGAAACGTTTTCGCGTTGAAATAAGAATTAAATTTAAATTATTACGTATAAACAAGAGAATATCATGAAGTCAATCGTACTTTCATGACTTCCGATTGTTACATCCAATTAAAAAAATAAATAAATAGAAAAAACTGACAAATATGTCGCGAACTTCCCCGTCGTTCGCGTAGAGCTTAGAGTTTAATTCTACTATCGTAAAAGTTGAAAATATGAAAACTTATTTTCTTATTCAGTAATTTTTTGTCGGAAGTAAGGAAATAAAAAGTTTGTTGCCTTATTTATTGAATTGGTAGCGAGTAAAAACGAGTAATTATTATTAATTTGTGTCGATATACAGTGCCATCGTAAAAGTAATCAAAGCCGCATAATAAATGTAATATGCGAAATAATCAAAATACACCCTCTACCTTTGCGATTGAGGGCTGAAAACTATTTGTGATAGCGTTTCATTCAAAAAAATAATTCGGATAGATTGAAACTCATAAAATTTATACGAGTTTATTTTTAGACATCCAGGTCGAACTGAACTCGCGTTCCGATAACACTTTAATTAAAATAAATAATTAAATTTAAAAAAATAAAAATTTTAGTCGTTCGGTCGGTAAAAATAATAGGTCAGGAAAATTTATAAAAAATAAATATTTAGGGATGAAGTGTTGAAAATTGTCTTTTTCAACGATTTTTTGATAGCACCTTTTCCATAGATGTTATATTTTAGATATATGTTTATGCAATTGGTTTTATTCAATATTTATAAACAATATTAAAATCTCCCTCACTTAATTATAAATCACAATCAATATAGTCCCGCATCAGTTTTTTACTGTTAATAAAATCGATCTCCCTTGAACGAAAGTTATCGCAACGAATTTCATGGCTGTAGATTAAACCCGATACAGAATTGATCTTGAGATATCAGTCTTAACTCGATACACACTTGCATACGTACCCTGATATCGGTATTTTTGGATAGAAAGAAATCCGGTCCCTTTATTCGACCTTCACTTAAAATAACTGTATTTCGAAAATTACTTTCTCTAATAAAAATCGTTTCGGAAAAAATCGGATAAAAATTTTAAAGTTTTAGAGTGAAAAGGTTAAATACAAATATTTATATCCCTGTTCAACGGGATTATTTACTTTCGAGCGAGAGTTTAAATGGGTGAAATTGAAATTCAAGTGATAAAATTATCTTAAAATTTTAAATTCATAAATTTTTTTAATAGGCCAGTATTTTAGTTTTTAGAACAATTTGAAACTAGTCTCGTAAAACTTGTTTTGCATTATTAATATCGAGTATGATAAATCTGATGCTAGCCTTAAACGATATACATGTTTTTGTTATGCGTCCTACAAATTTACAGATTTTTCATGAGCTGCATTACTTAATTTTTGATAACGCGATAAACGAAACTTCTTTAATCGGTTAGTTAATTAAAACTTAATTCGTACTACAGTGTTTTTTTTCGTTCATCAGAACAACGAAACATGGAAATCGGTTTCAGATTTTTGTTATCTCTTCCGAAGGAGCTGAACTGGATGCATCGCTATACAGGGTTCTGCTAGTAGGCTTCTAAGATAGTTAAGGAAATTTTTTTATTAATTTTAAACCGACTAGTTAATCTTTTTTATATTTAAACTAAACTTGTAATTACTATCAAGCTTCCTGTGTAAATTAATTTCTGTAGTACTCACCGACTGCTATAGAAGTATAATTAGTTACGACTTCAAACATAATTTTTGTATTTTAAGTTCAAACCGTTTAGTTTTAGTGAGTTTTACCGTTTAATATGTAAAATGTATAATAATAATAATAATAATAATAATAATAATAATAATAATAATAATAATAATAATAATAATAATAATAATAATAATAATAATAATAATAATAATAATAATAATAATAATAATAATAATAATAATAATAATAATAATAATAATAATAATAAAACAGGTCTTGTGGTGGAGTGGTCCACCACAATCTTTCCGAGCCGACAGTCTTAGATTGAACCCTACTTCTGTGACAGATCGACCACCCCAGAACGTTGTCTGACATACGATTCGATAACGGGAAACTTCTACAACCTTCAGGAAACGACTCGCATCGTTCGACCTAAAACTCACACCGCGTCAAAAAATTATTTTACGCTTTCAGTTTTCCTATTAATTCGGTGACCGTCATAAATGAATAATATTAGTGCGGGGCTTCTCGTTCGATGGTGCACAGAGTTCATTCTTTAACGAGATTTATTGCGCGTTGATTTCCTACGTGAAAGGACAATGCCTCGGATCAGGAATGCATAAATTGTTGCGTTTCACCTTTCGAAGACTCGGTACCGGCCGCTGGTGGCCTCTGGCGGAATTTCTAGGTACTCCGTAGTAGTTTGAGGGTGGTAGGGGCAGGCGCTTGCTCTCTTTCAGTAAGAGTCGACCTATGTATGCGGGGTTGTGTCGGATTGTTGCGTTATGTCGGTCTGTTGTGAAATGAAAACCTGTCCTTCGATAGTTTGTTGTTTTATATGTTTCTATACGTTTGTGTACACCGTGTTATCTGGTCGTGTGTATTAACCTGCGTTTAAAATATAATCGAGTCGTTAACGTAATATACGGAATCGAATAGCACAGGAATATTGGATTCGCTTTGTGGCGTCTGGAATCCGGGTGCATTTGTGCAGCTGCCGCCGCAGATCGTGTGAAACGGCTGATGTAGCCCCTCTCGTTCTTTCCTTTCTTCATACGAATGCGCTTTGGAACTCGTAATATCGGATACGTCAAAAACGAATTGTTCTAGATAGGTTTAACTGTTTTATTAATGTTTAAATATATTATATATTTATTTACAATAAACGGCATGTTATTTGTTAAACGTGTGTTAAATGCATCGCGTTGAAAAACATACCATGATAAACGGTCGGGTTAAATAGGCTTCAACGAAACTCGTTAAAATATGACAGGGAACACGGTATCTCGTGTTAAGAATTATGTGTGGCATAAATTATGTGTTTGTGCATTGCGACTGATATTATTCTTATTCACCTAGGCTTTTGTTAAATACTTTTTTCAGTTCTTAATAAAAATAAGTTAGTGTGTTGTGGTTGAAATATTGTGTTTTTGGTGTTCAAGAATACATATATTCTACAGTGTTTGTTATGCTTCAGTTAAAAATACTGGCTTCCAAAGTTTACCTGAAGAAGAGATCTTCGGTATCAACTTCCTAATATTTCAAGAAAACACCCTCTTCCAAGTAAGTTATCGCATTTCATTAACGTGCTGGAACCACAAAACACATTTTAATCGCTGATGTCATTGATAACCTTTTATTTCTTGATTTCGTACATTCATTGCAATACTTGCAGCGTACAAATAACGGTCGACGTTTAGATATTCAGTGCTGTTTGAGCGCTAACACAAGGCATAAGTAATGCATGAAATAGCTTAGGTGAGTCTAAAAATATTAACTTTAACTTGTCTTCTTATTACCCACGTATAAAACATTTTGATATTGCACGTGGGTATAGGCAAGCCCGTACTCCTGCATACATTTAATTGTTTTATTACCTGGAAATGTATGGGGATTGGGACACCGTTGTTACCATGCTGTTAATTTTTTATCGAAGGGAATGAACTGTTAGGTGTATTTAGTGTCGACGCTGCAAAGTAAAAATTAAGGGGTGTAACAAAATTACTTTTCAAGTAATAATTATTTTGTAATACTGTGATGTGTCATCAGGATAAAAACCCGGGTTGTCTGGATTTTATATTATTTTCGTTAGTTAATTACATAATATTAATAAATATAATTTTCTGGAGAGTGTTCCATTTTTTCATAAAAAAATAAAACGTAAATGTGTTTTGTGAAATATAAGCAGGTTCAGATTGAAGTTACCGTTGTTTTTAGATTTTATTAATCGGTTATTAACATATATCAATGCATGTGCATGATCTTTGAAATTTTTTTTAAATCGTTTTCCATCGGCTAAAAAATTACGACCATTAAGCGATAAACAGTACGATTGAATAGAAAATTGTGTACCATAATTTGATATTTTTACAAGAAACATCTCGAAATAATTTTTATTGGAAAAATTTTTTTTTTTGTAGACAATAGTAACCTACCGTAATCATATCTCTTTAATTCGATGTATGCCTTTTGTAATCTGACTTGTAATTTAAACGGTTTTTAAAACATGCGCGGTCTAATATGTCGCCCTGTAAATTAATAATCGACACGTAGATTAATCCATTCTGTAGGCCTAAATTCTGTGTAAATAAATTCGGTGAAGGTCGGGTAGTATCGAACCGAACTATGTATGCACATACGTAATTATTTTTTTGTGAGTTAGAGCGAAGTGCAAAGTACAATATATTATAGTACGATATCGTTAAACGATTAACTGCAGTAAAGCAGTATTACATCGCAAAATTCACTCTGACTTCGGTTTTCTCGACCGGTTAAATCTGATTCCCGATGAAAAATTAACTATTCACATTAAATTTGTAATTTGTGTGTCTACGAAGGTTTGAGATTTTAATGTTATACATTTACGTTGTTGTTTTTAAAACTCTTTAACTATACTTCTGACCGCGACCTTCGACAAACACCGATCGGTATTTATCTAATATTTATATGCGGATACCTAGGGCATCTCGGTAAGATACCTTGTACCGTGCAGTTATAATTTAGTGGACGGCCCCGAATCAATGAGATCGTTACTTAGTGGTTTTTGTTGGGGGTCGACGAGTATATAGAACGGTAGAAAAGTTTGTAAAACCCTTTAAAAAAGAAGGCTTAATATCTGTGTTGTGGGTGGGGGAGGGAACTGGGAACAAATGAAGTAATAGAAAACTGCTGTACTTTAGACGGTTAAGTGCATCGATTTGAATATTGATAGCATTGTTGCCCGCTCGAAATCTGATTCGAAACTATATTATATTATTATTAAACTCGTATTATATTCGAGATTAAAAAATATATTTTAAAAAAATGTACGAAGTACATTAAAAATATTCTGTAACAGTGTATTAATTTTATTCGTCTGATTATAGTTTTATTCTTTATAATTTATTCATAAAGCGAGTACACTATTGGATTCTATAAGGCAGTTATTTTGGTAGTTCTGAAAAGATCTTCCGGATTGTCATGGAATTTCTGCCCGTAATTTACTTACTATTAAGTCGGCCCAGTTTGAAAACAGCTGAGTCCGTTAAAAATTTATCAGTCGGTCAAGTGTATTTATATATGATATTTCTTAGCTTTGATGTTAACCTTTTATATTGTTATTCTTTTATTTGTTGTTCGCTAGTATAGTACAACCTCGATAGCCGTTCCAGACCGTTCGCAATACGATATTTTTGAGTTAATTAATTTATTTTTTAACAAAATCCATATACATATTTTTAATTAATACTCATTTATTGTGTTGTTTTTTTTAACGTATTGTTTTTTATTTATTGTTTGTTTAATAATGCGGTAATGTTGATACCGCGTTATTATTGTTTGATTATAACTTCGCTATAGTTTTTTTTTCTAACTTAATCTTAAAGATATATGATTATTATTTATAAGCTCCGCTTTAACTGTAGTTGTTAGCAACCGCAATCTTTATGTGCAACCCTACACGAGACACAAGGCATACCCGACGATGCCATAGCCCTGCCATGAGCAGGGCGATCGAGAACAATAAACGGGTATAAGTACTAAGAAACATTCTGTATTTCCAAAAGCACCATTTTTTACCAAAATGATAATTCTTGAATTATCTGAAATTAAATGGTCTTAGTTTCTTCTATTGTCCGGTAATTCTAGATCCGAACGTGATATTTTGAAGTAAAACAGTAACGGTTTGTGGCACTGTTTTTTATTTTGGCATTTTCAATTTCCCGATTAAAATTCAAAAACTCTCCCAGAAATTAAAACTCCCATCCTGCCACTTTTCCAAAACGACTCGGTTTCAGAATTGCCACAGAAAGTGTGAATTTTACAACAACAAAAAAATCGGTCTTAATTCGTTTTAGAAATTTATTATTTTTCCACCGTTGTTTTATTATTTTTTTCCTAATGTGTGCAGCCTGTTCAACTAGTGAACAATAAGCAACCACCCCCACAGCCCAATGCGATGAGGATATGTATGACTTGTTAGTGAGGTGTAGTCTTGTACTGATTCAGGCCGACTATTTCTGAGGCGTGTGTTTAATTGAACCCCAACCACCAAAGAACACCGGTAACCACTGTCTTAGTATTCAAATCCGTATAAAAGCAACTAACTTTTACTAGTTCTTGAACCTCAGAACCTTCGACTTCGAAAATCAGCTGTTGCGACAATGAATGGGCCAATTATTTATTTTAGTATTAGGAAGATGCTATGTTCCGTTTGAAATTGTAATGTTTATCTGATTCATTCGATTTTTTTAAGTCGAATTTCGAAACTATTTTTTTTATTACCTTTCTTACTATGATTTTCTCAGAATAAAATTCTTTACATATTCTGTGTTTATTAATTTATGAAGAGATTTCATAAAGTTAATCTATGGTAAATCTAAAAAAAGGAGTTTACGACTCCAATTTTTTGGGCTTTGCAACAATTTTTATGTTTATTAGGAATGTTTTTCCTTATATCGATGACCCGGTTCGGCTCCCTAAGTATCGTAGTGCAATTTTTTATCGCCTCCAAATAGAGAATTCTATGCGCGATAGGTAACAATGTAAAAGTATGCATCGGCAGGTTACACTAAGTGAACTGATGGTTTGCAGCCCCCTGTCTTTGTCAACCGAACTGTCGGCTTTCGGGACGGGCGAGCGGGTTTGTTGTACTATCTAACCAGATGACATCATCCGATTACTAATAACATAACACACATTTATATAAAATGCAAACTAGTACTCTAGACACAGCAGTAGGTGAAGAGGAAAACTTTCAGCTCACGTATTGTACTTAGAGGGCAGTCGTTCGGAGGTTCAGACCGATACCGATTATGGAATGCGTGCTTTCGGTAATGTTGCTTAACATTTAAGTTCTGCAGTCACCGTACAATCAGTAGTTGACAAACCTTATAATCTCTTGTAAACTGTATAATCCATTATTAAAAATAAACATTGTGATACAGTATTTATAGTTATACTCTGTTATTTAGAGGGAAAATGTCTATCGATCGGTGATTTATACGTACGATAAATTTCTTGTTTAACACTTTTGTTCGCTTTAATGCATGTTCTGTTACGATACGAATATTTTTCATCGGTCTTTACTCTTTTTCAGTCGCATAATGACATATTTTGCAAAATCCAATGAGAACATAAGGCGTCGTTATTATTTATGCTACCGGCGCAGCGTTCCTGCCGGTGGCACCGGAAGAAAAAAAAAGAAATCGGAAGAGAAGAAAGATATAAAAAAGAAATTAATTTATGTTAAATAATTAATTCGATTAAACATTTTCTTCGTCTCATATCCTGAATTATAGGAAAGCCTGTTCGTAAACACGACTAAAAACATAATGAGAATCTAACATAATTATTACAGTTAATTTATTTTATATAAATTAATAGTAATATTACTAGTTAACCCTCTCAGGGCATCGGGAATAAGATGAAACTTCCTTATTCACCCGTCAAGCGATAGGCGAATTAGAATTGACGAGAATCAAATTGAATCGCTTAAAAATCCAAAATCGTAAAGTATCCTTTTTATTGCCAATAAAATCTAAAGAAAAAAGTAACAGCCCAAGAAGTATAAAATAAAATTCCCGCACTTAAAACCGACGCAAACGATTCGCGTCTCTGTAAAGGGTTCTCTGTAAATCGAAATCATTAAATATTCTGATGTGGCGACCTTCATTAAAAAGCCGATTTCTTACCTTCAGTTTTCTGTTTAATAACATAAAAGCTTATTTCAGTTCCTCCCCCCGATTATATTATCAGGGGTCGTACAACGTTCACCTGCGTCACAAGTCCTTGAGTGTGTGAAATAATTTTGGTCTTTCTTGTGGTCGCGTTCGTGATTAAAAACGTATTTAAAAAGTCCTACTCTGATATCTGTGGCTATTATAGCAGAAAAATTTTCTCCTTCCTTACGTTTGTAAATGGATACTGTTCATTTTTTATCCAGAAAGATAAAGATTACATTTTTTTTTTTAATCAATCGTTTTCGTAGAAATAACGAAGTTCAGGTTCAGTTTCGTCCGTTGAATAAAATAGTATAATCTTAATAACTTATAAAACGGTTTAACCGATCAGATGATACTAAAACGTACATATTTACCGACTAGAAATCCCATAAATATATTTTCTGTTGAAACAAAATTATAAAATAATTTGGTCTTCAACGCTAAATAAAGTAATTTCGCCTCGTAAGCCGGGCTCTGTTTCTCTGGACGTATCCGGAATATATGTCGTAACCGTACCCGATTTCGATCTGATTGTACTTTCGTCTCGTCCGTTCGTATTCAGCAGTGTTGCGTATCGAAATGCGATCCCGGATAGATCATCGATTTCAGTCCGAAGCTAATAATTACGAATAGGAGATAGAAACTAGAAAACGGTTGGGTTAAAACAATTAACCGATGCCGCTACGGCGTCGCCGTGGACGTCGAAAAGATGAGCGATTGACCGTCGCATTAACTGACTTTATCGTGGCCGTGGATATATAGGCATTGAACTGTGCGCAAGAAGACCGATGATGATCGATGAAAAGTGCTGGATTTACAATGTACCCGAGCCGGTCGATTTTATTCTTAGCTTGATTTACATGTTTATATTGTAAAAAAATCGTCTCGTTAGTCAGATATTTTCGTCGCTTTAAAATTTAAGGTTTTTCGATAATAAACTTTTCTTCAGAACATCATCTGCAAAGTTTATTAGAGAAAGCGAACGCAGCCAGTGTCACAAGGTAACACGCCGATTGGCATCGGGTAATTTCGAATATTTTGTAGGCCTTTTAAGTCTTCTCATGTCTTTTTAAAGAAATCATTCCTCTTCCGTGTTTTGTTAGTGTGTACGTACGAATTAGCGGGTGCATTTATGCCCAGTAAGCTCCTCGTTCTAGGGTGGAATTTGTATACTATATGCAAATTTACCTTATACGTCCGGCGTAAGTAGGTCCTTAGACAAATCTTCCCTACCGAACCGAACTGCACAAATACTAATCATTCGATATCTTATACGAAATCTCACAATCTCAGCACGGATCCGTTTTTTCTGAAAAATTGTGGGATCTTATCCTTCTTATACGTAACTTGCGATGGGTTCATCGCTACTGGAATGTATAATTAAAAAATCGTAATACAAAACATTTGTTGCTCCGACTGATTACATGTTCGATGTCCGTGTTAGAAAGCACATTACAGCCGTTAAAAATAATAAATTTTACCGTTTATAATTTTCCCGATTATTATGAAAATTAAGCACAGGTAAGAATCTAAACATTTTATGAAAATCTTGGACGTATTCGATGACTATTTACGTTGTAAAAGTTAATAGTGCAATAATAATAATAATTTTTAAAAATAATAATGATTTAGTTTGTGTACGTGTTAGTATTTTTTTCATTTATTTTTCTTTCCGAATTTATTTGATTTAAAATCTTTCCGTTTTCAGTCCACACGGAGTAATAACGTTGACCTAGAACTGGAATGAAAAAAATGTATGTACTTATGATAGAGAAGTATCCCTAATTATGATCCAGCATCGACAGGATCATTTTATTACATTTTTTGGTTAGATTTCTACGTCGTTATAAGTTCTGTTTATTTTCGATCCGTTACGTTGTTATTATAAGGGTGACCGATGCATTTACAGAAATTTGGTTTTGCGCATGTTTGAATCGGTAGTATAAGAAATTTTATAGTGTCCGTTTTTAAGACGATTAATTTAAAACTGTAATAATTTACCTAAAAAACCGTTTACCGATCGGATTTATTTATTTGATGTGCCGGTTGTATGAAATCAGGAGGGACGACCGTTTATTTTCAATTAAATCCGTGTCGGCAACGGCAACACCAGCAGTCGTCGGTATCGAAGACGTAGTCGGGATAGGGCATTGAACTCGAAGCCGCGAGATCGGCGTGTCGGTCGAGCCGTTGGCATTTTTTAGTCGTAAATATTGTGACTGCAGCGAGTCGTTCCTCTCCTCCTTTTCACTTTTTTACACCCATTTAAGCTTTAAATTTCTTGTAACAAATGGATCGTCATCTATAGGAGCCGTTTAACGGGGAAGTTTGCATCTCTGTTATTATGTACCGTGGACTTACTGATTTTACCCGTATGTGTTTAAAACCGATTGAGCATTCCATTATTTAAGCCCTCGCGCGGTTTACACACAAACCGCTGTTTCACAGAAATGACAAATAGTCGAATGAGAGTCCTTCACTATCCTCAATGCTACTACGTTTATCGGGATGACTAACGAAAGGTTACAACCGCAAAAGTTATTGCGGGTCGATATTGCTGGACGCGCACGTATCCCGTAACGATTACTCTTCTTGTCTCTTTCATTACAGAGTGCCTCGGAATCGCTTTCTGACGCGTGTTCTTATCCGTGCTACGTATAAGTTCCCTGTATAATGTGTATATGTTGTCTGTTCGGATATGTTTCATTTATATCGGTCGAACTTTGCTCCCTGTGTTTATTGTCTTAATTGCGATAAACACACACCCACATATATATGTATATTTTTTAACATCCCATTTCGGCTTTGCCCGCGTTGTATGGTTACTTGCTTTCCCCGTCACCGGTAATTGCTTTTATATTATATTTTTTAGTCAAGTAACCGGAGACAAACGTAGCCAGTCGCGTCGCACATATAGTTACAGTGACAATGGCTGTATTGGTTGAGCCGCCGCGACGTATATTCGCATGAAGATTACACACACCAAAAATTAAATGGATGTTTACATTTGTTACCGAAAAAAAAAATTGTAAATTTCATTGTTACTCCATTTTAACTCTTTAAACTCGGAATTTCAAAAACTCCTTCTTAGTGTGCACTTACACCATAAGAAGAACACGTGTACAAATTTTTATCAATTTATCTTCAGTAGTTTTTGCTGGACTTGATTTTGAATGACTCGCGACGTATTATGTTGTACATATATATATATATATATATATATATATATATATAAGACAAATTTTAAAAGATTTTATTTACTTTTTATTGACTGTATTTACATTAATTTCCTCAGAATTAAATTCTTTACAATTTTGTTACAAATCTTCGCATTTATTTGTCATTTAACAAATCTCTTGTACTACAATCGTAAAAAAAACTTTGTTTTCGACACCGAGTTTTGTGTTTTACGGCTTACAGCAAAGAACCGTGCTATATAAAGTTCGGGAAAGGGAGGTGCTACTTTGTTACTTGATGTCAAATCTTAAACCCGAGGCTGTATGCACTTAGCGATCTAGAAGTAAATGTTTTCCTTCGGTTTTACGAAGAAAAATTTTAGTATTAAATAAAATCGTAAATAAAAGCGATCCAGAAATAAAATAAATCGTTCTCGATTTCTTACCGTCGTTATGGAAAAAATGTTACTCATCAAAGTTTAGAAAGCTCAATCGACGCACAGAATGTGGATGAATTGCTGAACAGGCCTTGTTGCTACCAATGAAATCTTTGTACCGTTCACTATCCCGGCTATACTGTTAGCAGTTCCGACTGTACTTGTCATCTCGAGTAGAACTACTGCTCATCTTCTACTGCTTCCTAAACTTTGATCGGTATAGTGGTACTGATTTTTACGACTGGTTTAATATTGTATTTATATGGTTTTACCTTTTTTTAATATCGTTATCTCTACGCGCTGTGCTGATGGTTATCTACGTAACCGTTACGATGAATACGTTTACTGCTTAAGACCGTGCTTGCCTCGTTAATTTCGCATCAGCCGTCGTCGACTGATCTCAGCGTCCTTGATAATGTTTATAGCGTTTGCGAAACTATACGCTTGACCGCTATTTACGTGCTTCACGCTGGCGTGGTATAATTTATGTTATTGTGTAGTCGTAGCACGTTTATGATAATATCGTTAATTCGTCTAATAGAATAATTATTGATATCTTTTTCTAACTTAGTAAATATTTTTATTATCTTTAATGTTTCAATTTGACGCTTACTTAAGTTATAATTTTTAATTACTTTTACGATTTCTGCATTCTATTTTAATTATTTTAATTTTTTTTTTAATCGTTTTTTCCAATGTTTATATATATTGTTTCATTTATTTTTATCACTGCCCCATTCCGTTCTCGAAACCGATGAAAAATACCGAACCGTAAACTTCTGCTTTGAATTTTTTTTTCTTGATCAGAATGTTGTGCCCTGAAGATAAGATTTAAAAATATAACGAAAGTTATTAGCAAACTTTCGGAACGATTGTTAGCGATTACATTTCGCACCAGTTTTTTGATCTTGTCTATTAAAAAAAAATTGGCAAATAACCCGTTTAGTAGCGACTAAATGTACTTTCCTACTGCTTTTCTCGTCCATTACAGATCGCTCTGACTACAGTTATTGCTGCGAGTTGCGTTTAATATCGCATATTAAGATTTTAAGCGAAGTAAAATTTTGCACCGCAGAGCGCTATTTTTGAGATGATCGCGAAAAAGCACATACGAGTTGAAGATCAAGGTTGTGGTTTTAGGATTTTCAAGCGTAAAGTTATCAGGGATCGGTGGAAGGATTCTTCGGCTATCCGAGGCAGGACGCCCAAAGAAACTGCCTGACGAAGGGGTGGTTGATCCTCGGTTTAACATCGAATAATAAATGGAATAGTGCAGATAGAAGCATACCGCTGTTTTCGTTGGAAAGGCTATTTTGACTACTGTGTTACTATAAATAGGTCTATTCCAGGATTTAATTTAGAATCCATCTAGTTTAATTTAAATTTAGACTATTGTCTTGTTGTACAGTGCGTTTAATATCGGGCCGTGAACCGTTGCTATTTGAAAATTTATCGGTTCGATAACAATTTAAAAAATTTAAGTAAATGACAAAAAGAATTCTAATTATAAATTACAATTTTCCATAATTTTTTTTCGGTTTCTTAAGTATTAAAATTTTTGAACTGTGAAGCAGAACGGTTTATCATCATCACATGGTTATCTTCCCTGAGGCGGGTCCCTCGCACCGTATTCGTTTACATTCTTTTCTATTTCCAGCTCGACTTTTTGATAGATTCCATTTTCTTAGATCGTCTGTAAATTTTACTCTTTTTCGTTCTTTCTTCTAAGCGACCGATTTTTTTTTTAATCGATCCTTCTTTCTCCTCACGATATGTCTCGGAAGGTGAACTTTCCTATTTCGAATCGAGCCGATTAAGCTTTTATTTTCGTTCACTGTTTTCATCACTTTCTGTCAATCTAACTTCCGATCTCCTTCCTGTCCGCTTTCAAAATGACTCCAACCTTTCTTCGTGTCTATGTATCACATCCTTTACGCTCTTAGTTTTTTATCCCATACGACGAGTGTAATATTAAACGGGGTTATACCTATCGGGTTATCGAATTCAAATTTGGCAACTGTGTCATTTCTTTCCTGGAATTTCAATAAAATCTACATTTAACAATTTACCCGGTGATTAAATTGAAAATTATTATTACCTTTGAGATGTTATTTTCATATTTACGTATCGATTTGTTTTATCGGTAGTAAAGGTTCAATTATTGTTATAGCAGAAGAAGTATATATTGGGTATTAATTTTGTAAACACGACTTATAACTGCACCCAAGTTAGACACCAAAAGTCATTTTCAGATCTACTTTTCTTGAATTCTATGTAAGTATGAAATATAGGCTGTTTAAAAAAGAATATCAGAATTTTAAAGTGATTTAATATCGCTTTAACTTTGGCAGTTACGAATAACAAATGAAATGGAAGAATAATACTCATAGTTTTTCCCTACAAGTGTTTAATGTGAATACTTTTCGTCAACCGGCACACATCCAATCGATATGAAAATTTGTCTCGTACTTTAACCAGTTATATGGAGTAATGGAAGGGACGATTGCTTTAATTCCGTTCCTCAAATCAGGTAGATCAGTAGGTAGCGGAGGCACATACACAAAACCCCAAAGGAAAAATCACGGGGTCAGATCGGACACCTTGGAGGCCACCGCAAACAAGCTCTGTGATCGGGTCCATGCCGACCGATGCTGCAGTTGAAGAAAGGTGATTCTTGTACAGAGTTATGCCAGTGAGGTGCTTTAACAAAAAAGAATGTCCCGTAAACTTGCCGTCAGGATATCGCATAGAAAACACTTGATTTTGGGAGTCCCTTTCGGATAGTAAGAGTTTATGGGGCTTTTCTGAAACTCAGTTACGGACATTACGTGTGTTAACTTTTCTGCTAAGATGAAATGTCGATTCTTCACCAAACAGTACTATTAAGAAAGTCGTCATCTTCATGCTGCGCTTTTTCTATCGTAAATTCGCCACGCACAGCATAATCCGTAGGCTTCAAGGCCTGTAACAGCGGTTAGGGCATGGATATATATGAAAGCGTTTCCTTAAACTATTCCACACTGGTACCGCTAGTTCGCGGCCGGTCTTCCAAACAAATGTTTAGGATTACGCAGGAAAGACTTCCCGGCAAGTTCAACATTTTCTTCAGACACTCAGTCGTCCTCTACTCTTCCCTTTACACAGACATCCAATTGTTTCAATCTGATTATGCCATCGACAAATGTTATTGTCACTTGGAGTATCACAATTAAACGTTTTTACGGAACGCACTTCGAACTAACTACAGATTCACATTTAGCAAAGTGCAAAATAGAAGGCTTTTTATTCTGGAGTCACCATCTTTTCTAGTAGCGCTGTCAAGCGGTACTATAGGGAATCACTATAGGGAAGACGATACAAAACAGGTGGGGTACTCGAATTTTTATTGCCCCGAGACGTTATGCGACACAACTGATCTTTGTTTGTCATTAAATGTGTACTTTTTGCATGAATCTCTACGGAGGAGGTGCACTGTCCGTCGTTATCGTCGCTACTGCCTCAGCTTTCGATTTTGTTATCCCTATTATCGTTTCGTCTTCCGTCGTGGTCTGGAAGCACAATTTCTTCGCTCCCTTGTGTCCGTTCTGTGTCCACGTCAGAGTCGGTCTGTAGTTTGCGTTTAGAATTGACAATATACTGGACCATATCGTCCGTCGAATAATCAGACTGCTCGTGTTCACCAATAGCAAGTATAGCTTGGCGCCATTGTCTTCCACCAGGAGTTGGAAAATGGAATCCAACTCCTTCAGTGGATCCACAAATTGGTGATTGTGGGTGTTTGTTATGATTTGTTTTATGTCGTTTAGTTGCTGGTCCATCATCGTTGGCTGTCCTGGTTTCCGTATCAGTTGTGTCACATAACGTCTCGGGGCAATATAAATTAGAGTACCCCACCTGTTTGTATCGTCGGATAGTTTTGTTTGTCCGTTATCTGGTTCGGCCAGGCCCATGCTCGGTGTAATTGTGTTAGTTTGTCCATGCTTAGAAAAAGATTGTTGAAGGTTACCTGTATATAACTGTATCTGTCGTTCTCGTTCTTGTAGTTCTGATCTCTATTCTTTGTATGTAGAGTCCTCGAAGTCGTCGTATGATCGTCCGTTGTTAAAAAATTCCTTTACGTAGTTTTCCTTGTCTGCTTGTAATGGTGTGAACCAGCCCGGGCACTGTTGGTCGACGTTCCCGCAGTATACACAATTTCACTTTGTTCACAGTCTGTATGTATTAATTAGGCAGTCTATAACTTGCTCGTTGATCATTTTTTGATCGACTGATCCCGTTGTCAGGGATGCTCTCTTTTTATACTGTCGGAGTAATGGACGTGAAAAATAGCGTGATAGTTTGCTTGGAAGATGTGGACAATACTCGGAGCCTCCACATGGTGACTGACGTCTTAATTTCTTGTTCCATCTTCCTGTTGTGGATACATATAATGTAATCCTTAATAAAGTTGCTTATTGTCAGTAATCTGAGAAAGAAATATATATATATATATAATCTTGTAATCTAGTTCCTTCCAGCTCTCCCCCTTTGGGTTCTTTGTGTGTCTATATATACAACAGTGTGTGTGTCTATATATTTAATTATAACTGTAGTACAGTTACGAAGAACCCAAAGTATACATAGATGACCCTTTTTGCTTTTTAATTTTAGTTATGTGTTTTACATTAACACAGATGATGTCGGGTCATCATGGATGTTTTGGTTACTATTTAAAAAGATTCGGCAAGAGAGACACACTCAACTGCGACCACTGCCAGGAGGTGGACGACGCAGAGCATACGATGTTCGAATGCCGGAGATGGGCATAATACAGACAATTCATAGCAGTCAATAACCTGAACGCGAATAACATAGTAGAGTGGTCGCTAAGGAGGAAGAAGAACTGAAACGTTTTTAACAATTTCGCCGGTACGGTTCTTCGCACTAAGGAAGAGGAGGCGCGACGAAGGAATCGTTAGGTTTAATCGTTAATAGAGATAGGTGGACAGCCCCGTCCCTGAGAGCCTGTATGCCCTGGCGTGCAGGTTTCGGTGAGGGGACGGGGACTCCGAGTAGATTTCGCGGGGATAAAATTAAAATACCTAGACCCGGCCGGTGTGGCTGGTTTTGGGGGTGCGTGCGCTCCTTGTGCTGGTCGCACCGGTTTGAGGCAAATGGCATAAAGACCGAAACCCGGTTTCTGTAGGCGGCGGTGGGGAACGGCATAGCCGGGCTTTGCCCTCGTCGGCGGGAATTAGAGGCTGGCAAGAAAAGATCTAGTACCGGGGCGGTTGACCTGCCGTGCCGGGTGTAAAACCGGTGGGCGGGAAGACTGCCTTAGAGTCAAAAGACACGTCCCTGGGCCGAGTATACTTAATTGGATGTCCGGCCCAGGGATGTAGGGGGGAAAAAAGAGATTTTTTGTACGCGTCATATATGTATAATAAAAGTATTTTTTGAAATATGTTGTTTACCGATGATGTCTTGTATTAACATTTTATAAACGTGCTTCTATACGTTAGTCTTCTATAAAATATCCATTCGATTTCCCCGTTTTTCTTGGAACATTTCCTTCGGCATTTTTCTCGAAAAATATTGCTTGTAATTTAAGTCCCGGTGGGTTCTTAAATAAATATTTAGCAACAAACTAACAAAAAGGGTAATTATTTAGTGCGCTCTGTAGTTTTACCGGTTAGAGTTCGGAACTTAGGTAGTAACATTTTTGATTTTTCATTTTGTACCTTTCTGTTTTCAAATTACATTTATATATCCGGTTGATTATACATAATTCCAGTATAATATTTAGCCTGCAGTTACATATGGGTTAATTGTAAATACATGTGTGCATTGTTTATGAGACTTAGTAATTTATATTATAAGTATTGTAACTCATACCCACGCACAGATGTTGTCTTCGTGGGTATTATTACACTTACCACACTAATGTATTAAGTAACGTCATCTGTTTATTGTGAATTAAGGAAACAATAAAGATTCATTTATTCAACATCGTTGTTACGATGTTGAATAAAAAATCAAGGATGTATGCCGATTTTAATAGAAACTGTCGTTACGTACCAATTTTTGGTTTACAAAATAACTTGAAAACAAAATTTGGTTTACCTTTGGGTAAATGTCTTTACCGTGTTCTTTTGTGGGCCGTTATCAAGTATTTTGTCGTTCACCCGATCTTATTTTAGCTTATTAAAAGCTCGATCTGTTTTTTATGGGGACCGTCCCTCGTCTAATATTTAGTGAGTGAGCTACCACAAAAAAAGAACTTTCCTCCGTACATCCCTTAAAGCTGAGTTTTGACCGTAATACTTATTCCGACGTTACCTAAAAACAAATTATATCCTCCTTTCGTTCTTGATCCGTACTGTCATGGTCTAACCGTGACAGATTAACCCGTCGTGGTCTAAACTTGAAATTCGACCGATGTATCACTCAAAATTAATCCGAAAATATATCTTGGAGTATCTGTTTAAACTGCCCTTTAGAAGATGAAAAAAAATTTCTCGACCTCCGTTTTGGAATATATATGCAACACCACGTGAAGCGTATGTGTTCGGCTGCCGAGCAGAAGTTATGAAAAAAATAAGTCAACCGTCTTCGATGGACCGAAGAAGACTTACGATGCGAAATTAGCGGTTCCTAGACCTCTTGAGGACGTAAATACGTCCTCAATACGAATACGACTTATAACCGACACACGACGAGACTGATGAGTCTTTAGATGGCGCTAACTTCCCCTCGTTGGCGGCGGTCCCCCTCCTAGGTCAGTCGTAACGTGTTATGCGATAAGAACGTCAGTTGGTTTATGATCGCTGATGCAGTTGGTCCGTTCACGATATCAATAAACGTTACGCGTTAGCGGTTCTCTCCGCCTTCGTTATCATTCATCGCTGAAAGCTTGTATGTTCCGTCGATGTTATTTACCAGGTACTTGGCATTATTAATAACTTAGCGCTAATTTATGACGTTTTATCAGCCCGAACGATTAATAAAACTGTTGATATTCGATTTTATGCGGAAGAAATTGTATATTTAGTTTTAATTTATTCGATTCGATACTTTTCTTTTATCGAACGACTTAATGAAACGTAAGGAAAATTTAACGTTAGATCGAAATCAAAAGTAGATTGTAAAAGGTTATCTTGACTATCTGTGCTCTTTTATTGTCTGCCGGCCGGTCGAAGGCGAATTCTTTTAGAAAGTACTAAGATCGTTCGTTTATCATCTTTCCACCTTACGAAATAAGATCGCACCGAAATTTTTTTATAGTGCAGCGCAGCAGCGTTGAAATTTAGTCTTGAGAAGTTTTATTTTGACTGTTCGATAAAAGTTATGCTCGACGCGGTCTCGATGAAAAAAAAAAATCAGGTTATCGGTAACTTTTACCGTAGATAAACAAAGCTCATATAGATTCGAGATTTCTAAAATTAAATGTGATAAGTTATTAACCGGAAAATGTGTGATTAACTGAAATACGATATTAGACACTTTGCCCCAGGCCGAATTGCAGATTTTACAGGTTTTTTATTTTAACTGCAAATTAATTTTTATCGTGTAGGGGTAAAAATTTCAGTTTTAAAATAAGAGCATACCTCATACAGTGGATCGAACGAATCTTTTGTGCATTAAAATGATCTAAGATCCACCGACTGCTGTTAAATGTAAAACCTCTTAAAATAAACAGTCTTGTTTATCTGTGATACATTTTATGGACTTTCATTATTCTTATAATTTTGTGATTGTCTTCAAAAGAATTGCTGTTCATTTCCACGTAGAGGATAGGATTTATTTTAACCATCGTTGGTGTTAAAATATATTCAGAAAAGGGTGCGTCATTAAACCTTTGGACTTTATTGAACAATTCGGTCGAACTTTATTCTAATTAAAATTCCACCCCATCCACCCCCACAAAAACAAAATAAGTAAACTATCTCATCGACGATGATCTGTGGTGTACCGGTAATCGGACTTTTTTATCAGCTTCTGAACGAATCGCTTAATATTAAATGAGAAAGCAATATTAGTAATTTAAAAATAGGGATGGATATTAAGTATTAATCGAGGTTAAATTCTGTCAGTCGTAAGACTTAAAACGTTTGTGGGAGGATATCCTATTAATTTTTTATAATTCCGCTATTTTATTATTTATAACCGAATGAAATACAATTTTGCACATTTTACGTAATTTGATGTAAAACCGTGCGCAAACGAACCGGCTTTTCATTCCATTTTTTTATCGTTATAAATATAGACGCAAAACATCTATCGTATATTTAAAAATGTATCTAGAATCGTCGGTGATGTGCTTTTTTTTATGAGAAATGATTAATTAAATAATTAAAAATCGTTTTAAGTTTTTATCGATTGCAAACTTAAAAAAAAATTATTCGCATAAAACGTCAGTTATTCCGGTATTTAATTCACTTGAATGAAAAATGACCAATTTTTTTGTAGCAGCGTTTTAATATTAATCGATCAATAATAGCCGAAGCTCATTTATCATTCGGAAGGGTTTAGACAGCGATGGCCTGCACTGTGGATTCGTGATTCCACGAATCTCTTGATTTTTAATGACAATTGAATTTCAAATAAAAAAATAACGATTAGAAAACTTGTTTAACTGCTGAAAAAAAAAAGATTTGAATGTACTACATGAATAATTTTGTATCTAAATTAGCTTTATAGCGGTATTTATATATTACGTTGCATGTTGAATACGGCCTTTAATGTTTACTTAAACATTTCTGAGCCGAGTTCGTAAACGTTAATCGAACAGAATTATGGAATCAACGAATTCTTATTAAAATCAAAATAGAATTCAGAGATTAGTAATATCGATATCGTTCTATTACATATTAACATAGTAAACTATTAATCTGATGTAATAAATATTTATATTGAAATGTAAATTAGATTTATATTTATATAACTGAAGGAAGATCGGATTGAGTTTCTACGGTGTATGTATAGAAAACTCGGAATTTGTAATTGTAATGATTTACGAGTATGACGATTGTTCGGTATAAATTTATATAAGATCGGGCAGGAACTAAACGTTTATTTTACTATAAACTACGTAAAAAAAAACTGGAGGTTTCACGCACTGAAACGATCGCTACTCCAGTTCAACGTTATTCGGAAGTAAATTTACTTCAGAAAGACAGAGAACGGGATCACCGGAAGGTTGCGGTGTCTTACGGATGAATCGACCGGGCGGTAAAAACCACCGCAACCGTAGGTAAAAATGCTCTTTACAACGAAATTTTGATTAATAGTCTACAGAACTATCTGGTTTCACAAGAATCGTTCTGCCGAGTGGCCGGATCGAATATACTTGTGTCTGCTATTTCAGGTCCAGTCGGCTCATCTAAACGGGCGATTGTTTACGAATTCAGTTAGATTTTTTTTGGGGATATAAATGTAATATTTCGTAACGTCTTTTAATTCGATCAGCGTCATCGAGGAAGTCGGCCGAATTTCCGTTTTAATCGAATACTTTATGTATTTTCGCATAAGCGTCGATATTCCGTTTTATTTATGTTTTTTTTTTTATTTTATGAAAACTTATTTCGGGGTTTATTTTACGTTATTTTATTTATGTACTTTTTACGTTATGTACTTATTATACGTTTTATTTTATTTATGTAAACGATTACAAAACTGGCCTTCATAATCGATCCTATCCGATAAAAAATTTATTTTATTTTATTTTCAAATATTTTATCTTCGCATTGGAAACGAATTTTGGAGAACACCTTATGTAAGTGTTCCGTGTTGAAGTTTTGAATCGTAAACTTATCGCAGCGTGTGCCCGTAACTTTCGCTCGTACGAAAAGATATTTGAAAAAATAAAATAATTACAAATCGACGACGTAATATTATAAAAATTAAATAGCAGTCGGTGCTAGAAAGCAAGACGAAGAGATTTCTTTGTCGATCTTTGTTTTTAATAAATTTCGGTTCATTAATTATTAGAAAAAAGAATTAATAAACTAATTACAGCCGGTCACATGCAGCATTACGATTTTAATCGAGGCGTGCGTGTATGTGTGTGCGCGCGCGCCAATGTTGGCACGATAACTGTAAATGAACAAACGATGTTTTTATGTGATTTTCTGAGGTCGAGCTGATTGTTAAGTTATCATAAGGTCATTATGATGTGTAAGCAAATAAATGCATCAACAAACGTACTTTTTAATTCCGTTTAACAAGTATGGAATTAAATTCTCCTTATAAGATTTGTTACATCTGTGCATGCTTTGATGATCTACAGAACTACCGCATACATACATTTGCGGATCGATGTAATAATATTAAAAAAAAAATAGTTACCGATCAATATACATATTATTAAGAAGTGTTTCGCAAAAGCGTAGGCTCGCTTAGACACATAGGTCAATCCATTTGTAGTGTCCCAAGAAAACATAAGCTGGTGTTTGACCAATTCTAAAAAAATTGAAACTTAACCCACTTATTTCCTACATGTCTCAGGACCTTAAAACTATTTACTTATTTTTTTATGTAAGCAGTTTACCTGTAGTGACAAGTTTTGTTACGGTATGTACACCTATTTTTGTGATTGTAAGGGTTTACGGAAAAAATCATAACTAAAAATCTATTGCTCCTGGAAGGATGAAACAAAAAGCAATTTAATCATATTTACTCAAGGTAAAAGATCGGTCGAGGGGTTTATTTACCTATTTCTTTTCCTTCTGTGAGAAAATTACTAATACATTTGAACATGAAAAACTGTGAAATTTCACTTTTGGTAATTTTTTTCAAGAGGCAGGGATGGCATACATAGTTTGAATTATTTGTTTTATATGTAGGTATATGTTAGTAGTTTTACCATAAATAATATTAATGGTGTGATATACTTATCCCTAAACTTTTATGAATTTTAGAAAATAATTTTTTTTTTTTAAATTCAAATTTTGGTTTCAAATAACTCTGATAGGGCTGATGATAAAAATCTCAAATTTGCACAACTTTTTGTGTTTTTGTAGATCTTTATGGTAAAAAAAATGTTTTCTTGTGTATTGTACTAATAAAAAAGTTATAACTCCTCAAAAATCACGAAAAACCTCTTAAAAGCGATACCATTTGATTCACTAAGTGCTCCAAGGGGATTTCTTGTCTTCTTGGCACTTAACATTTTTATACTTATTACTATAGTTGAAATAGACTTGTTTGAACCATTCAACTGTGAAATATATATGTATATTTCACTTTCTTTTGGAAGCGATAACTGCCGTGATTTTGCGCCAATCATTTTCAAATTGATACATTAAACATAACGACCCAAAATCTCCGTTGAGTTCGTTAACGGGCAAAATCGGACCGTGTGGTGGAAATGGGGGCTTTTATGAAAATAAACATATTGCTCTAACGTTTTTATTAAGTAAAATATCGAATTTCTTTAAAATCCTACTATTCTTTGGGTAAGGGCTTAAAACTTATCTAAGTAAAGTTTCTTGATATCACCAACCATTGGCCCAGGGGGTTGAAAAAGTGGGGTTCCGAAGACAAAAAAAATCATACCTCCCTGAATAGGCACAGTATCGAATCGGTTTAAAGTGGTCGTTAGTTCTCTAAGCATTACCTAAAACGTTTGTCTGAAACAATTTTTGATATGAGCAACCCTTACGGCAAGGGATGACCAAAATGTTGCTGGAATTGTAAGATAGGGCTTGTCGTATGCTAAACATGTGAAACTTTTTTTCACATGCAACCGTTGTATTGAGTAAATTTGAAGTTTTTCTTAACTTTAAGGTGGAAATTTTTTTTATCCCCTACTTAGCACCGGTGTAATCTACCTCTGCCTTCCGGCGTGCCGACAGGGATTTTTTATAATTTTTTCAAGGAAATTTAATTTAGTATCTTTTTGTATCGGTCTTGTCGCGTTTTATATCGGGATTTGAAATGACAGTTTAGTTTTTTCCGTAGAGGAAACTGCGGATGTGTTGGGGTAGATGGAGAATAGCGTGAGATGATATCTCTCGCACGAGTATTAACTTTCCATTAATACCGTTGTGAACTCGTCAAATTATCCGATATCGCGACATTTTTAGATGATTCTTGTTAACGGTCACAGAACAAGGATGTAAAGAGTAAATAAACTGGAAGAAATAATAATAGAACACTTCCATGTACACAGATTATTGCTATCGTATATATTTAACCACAATTTTATATATTCGCTATGCGGTTAAAATGCGGTTTGAATTTTTTTTTTATAAAAAAAAAAATTTCTAATATTTATCGTTATACTGTACATGCAAGCAAGTCTTTATTTTATAGTGGAGGGTTTGAGATCTTAGCGTGACGTCATTATACGAAGTCGGTCGACTGCTACCGAATGTAAAAACCGGCTTAACGCTACACGTCTTGACTCGTTACGATCCGGCTTTTTAGATCTAAAGAAGCAGTACTTCAGAACCCGTCTTTGTTGATCTTTGCCGGGAATAATTATGTGTACCTCTCTTTTCCTATATTACAGTCCGATCTAAATTGAAACCTTACCAATTTTTTTCGTTCCGCACGGTCGGATGCATTCTCCGAATTTACAAATGCCTTGTAAGTATTTTATCATCTTAAGCCCGCTTTTAAAACTAATCTGAGGGACGGAAAGGCCTTTCGTGTACCCGAGTCCTAACGGTCTTCCGAGATACCCCTTCCACCACGCGTTCTATCCGCCTGTAACTTGTTCTACTTATTGTTTTTCGATGCGTTATTTATCAGATCGATGATAATGCACCAGCCGTCGTACCTACTGCTTTCTTCGGTATAAAAATACTTAACATTTTAAAAATCTGTAAAAATTATCCGCTCTCAACCTCTAGATACTAATCCCTATAATCTGTTGGTCTTTTTTCTAATATTATATTAATATAATTGGTTGAACGCGTCTTGCCAAATCAGCTGATTTGGAAGTCGAGAGTTCCAGCGTTCAAGTCCTAGTAAAGTCAGTTATTTTTATACGGATTTGAATACTAGATCGTGGATACCGGTGTTCTTTGGTGGTTGGGTTTCAATTAACCACACATCTCAGGAATGGTCGAACTGAGAATGTACAAGACTACACTTCATTTACACTCATACATATCATCCTCTTAAGTATTATCTGAACGGTAATTACCGGAGGCTAAAGAGGAAAAAGAAAGAAGATTGTGAACTAGCACCCACCGGGGTGGTCTAGTGGTGAACGCGTCTTCGCAAATCAGGTGATTTGGAAATCCAGAGTTCCAGCGTTCAAGTCCTAGTAAAGGCAGTTACATTTATACGGATTTGAATACTAGATCGTGGATACCGGTGTTCTTTGATGGTTGGGTTTCAATTAACCACACATTTCAGTAATGGTCGATCTGAGACTGTACAAGACAACAGTTCACTTACACTCATATTTATCATCCTCTGAAGTAATGCGTGACAGTAATTCCCGGTGGCTAAACAGGAGAAAAATAAGAAGGTGGTGAACTAGGAATGGTGGGCAAGATGAAGGTGGCTGTGACGTGCATTTTGGAAGTATGACGTATCTCTGATACAGTTGTAAAAATGATCAACTATGTAAAATCTCGACCTCCAATTTATATTATTTAAAATTTTATGCGATGAAACGGGTAGTCGACATATTGAATTTTTATTGCACACTAAAGTAAGCTGGCTATTCAGAGGTAAAGCGTTATGGAGAGTGTTTAAAGTGCGGAGCGAGTTATTACTTTTCTATTCATGAAACAATTTGGGGCAAACTTTTATGGAATTTTTTAACAAATCCTACATGGTTAATGTAACGAAATAAATTTATCATTATAAGGGAGAAACATTTCCATTTTTAGTTTAACGGAAATTGCGTCTTTCAAACGAAAATTGACATTCTCGATTTCACTAGATGACCTTTTGAATGAAGAAAATTTAAAAATAGACAGTGAAATTCACAATGAAATTTTATAACATTTGGGTGACTTGCAGTTTGTTAACATTTGATCAATATTTTCCTCAGTGCCAGGAAGACGATTCTTGGATTCGAAATCCTTTCGCGACGATAGCTAAGCTAACAGATATGAGCGCAGCCGATTTCGAAAAGTTAACTGATTTGACAACTGATTCTGGCATAAAACAAAAATATTATAACTATCGGTAAACGAATGTTGGTTAAATTTTTCAGAAGAATATTCAAACTTATCAAAACAAGCTATTCATATTTTACTTCCTTTTGCGATAACGTATTTGTGTGAAGCAGGTTTTTCACATAACGCTACAACAAAATATAGAAACCGACTTGATGCTCTGATATAAGAACTCAGGTTTCTAACATTGTGCTTGCTATTAAAAGAATTTGTAATCCGAAGACTCAAACACATCGAAGTCATTGAAAAGTAAAAATGTGTTAATTTCTTTTTATAGTTTCATTTGATTTTTTGTATAATTAAAAATTGTTCTTTTATAGGTACGATATAAAAATTGGAATAAATGTTTGTTTTGTTTATCTAATATATCTATGTTATCATATATTGTAATTAATTAAACATAGAAATTTACTTTAATTTTCCTTAAAAATTTTAGAACTTAAAAATATGTTCCACGATGAGAAAAGTTTCGAAAGTGACGATCGTGACCGTTCGACGATTTTCGCGGCAACTCATAAAGTGCTATTTCTAACTGTTCATCTATATATCGATTCATTTTAAAGGTATGATCCAAATTCGATGACAGTTCGCCGGTCTGACGTGTATACGATGTCCTGAGCGATCGGTTAAAATATTTTTCATTGCGCTCCGAATCCGCTGCATTGAATTGGTCGTCGTTATAAAATCATTATTACTTACTTTATTTAAACTATAAACCTACTTTAAATTAATGATCGGTTATTTTTATTTGAATATTCATTTTTTACTTAAAAATTTCAGGTAATTTTTGGTTTCAAATTTGTAAGTTTCTGGTTTCCAAATTTACTTTCCCTACAATTTGATTTTTTTCTTCGTCGTTTTACCGATTTTTACTTTTATCAAGAAGGGGACACTATTAAATTTCCCGAAATTTAATTTCGGGGAAAAGTTCTAGTTTAATTCGCTCCCTCCCCGAAATTTTTAATTAAAAAGCATCTCTACAGAAAAATTTACAAAATAATTGCATCCTCCTCTGGAGACGAGTTATCATTTGAAATCTCAAAACGGTTTCGTATGAAGGCTTTTTAAAATTCCATTCACTTTCATTTTTTCGCTGAAATGTATTCTCAGCGAGTAAGTCGTAAATATAAATACGATTTTGTAAACAGGCAGAACGGAGCCCCCTTTTGATATCTTAAAGTATTTCCGAGAAAAGTTTTTCAGGTTTCATCGTAATTCAATTTCTGTAATGTGGAATCGTCTTCTGAAACGAAGTGAAAATAATAGACGTTTCAGCTAGACGGATACGAAGTTCCTAAAATAATGTATATTCTTCAAAATTAAAAGTTTAACATACAATAATTTTCGTTTAGTTTAAAAAAAATTGTCTTTTGTGATTTTAATCGGTAAAGTGCATCCTAAACCCTAAACAGTTAACAAATTTTTTAGTTTATTCATCGAAAACCAGGCTTCCCGAACTTGTAGCATATCTATGATTTGAAACTAGATGTATACGATTTATCCTACATTAATTTCTTAGAGTTTGTTTAAAATGGTGAAGACCGTTATCATCTGATAGTGTGATCGCGACCATAAATCGAGGTAATCTGCTAATTTTCTTCTGTTTAATATGGAAAAAAAAGAATACAAAATTTGCCTACGGTCGTAAAAATCTTTTTCAGTAAAATTTACGAACCGGTTGTATGCCGATTTCGGGTAGGGAGTCAGTTCTTTCAAAGCAAAATCTATTTACGGCTTACCTTCGGGTACACGCCTTTACCGCATTCTTTTATAGCCTGCTGTTTAGTTTTTTATCACATTCCTGTCTGCTGCATCGCTTAATTTGCAAATCCTACACCTCGCTCGTAATTTTCTTCTTGAAACGTATTGCAATCCTATCGACCCTTAAAATTTGTTTATATCGATTTTTTTAACATGAATTTCTCGGTGTAACTAAGAAAAGGAATTTTAAGGGCTATTCGGTATCAATTAATCATTACGGTGGTGGGGTGTCGGTGTAAATTTTGAGAATACAGTCAGCGGTCGTGTAAGTTCGAGTAGGGTAGTAATATTTTTAGTTTTTATATTACAGTTTTTTTTTCTGTATTATTACACTACAAATATTATAAATTAATAACTTCTGTGCACTTCATCCCATAGTAAAAGCTTACATCTGTGGGTGGAAATATTTGATCGTTATCATATGCGTTTTATTTTCTTAATTTGTCTATTATTGCTTTTTAAGCTGCTTTCAGCTGAGGCTATTGTGAGTTGGTAACTATAGGATTGAATTTTGTTAAAATAAATTTTCAAAACTGCACCAGGGAGCCGAACCTTCGCTGTAACCGGCGATCTTTGAGGGCAAGAAGATGTCCTTCGTTAAAGCCACTGCTGGCTAGGAACGGAGAGGGTGGTGTAGCGAACTGACACGCTACGAGGCAGGGATCTTCTCCCCTCGGGGGGGAATCGAGATGTAACCGATCGCATTCCCGCCTGTAGCTTCGAGAAAGTCATAAGGGTTAAATTTAAAGATCCGTTAATAAACAAATTAGTACATCCTCACAAAATTTTATGTTATTAAGTCGAACAGTTTCCAAAAATTTCGGCTTTATCAAACGGATCTCTTTGACTCTGTATAAGATGTTGACACTTTTGACTTAGATACTGAACGCTTATCCGCGCTTAGAGTACAGAATTTTGAATCCGTGTTTCGTGTATTTTTTCATTTCGGCTCTCAAAAGTTTGAGAAATGCAAAATATGCAATAGTATTTTTGAGCGGCAGAATTATATTCCACAGTGGCGTCCGGTTTTTTGAGGGACTTGCACGATGTAATCGAATTCGAACAATCCGAATTAGTATTACGAAACGCTACGCTAGACGGTCGTACGCTTCGATGTCTGTAGTATGCGCCATCCGCGTACATCACTTCATGATCAACCGACACGCTGAGCATCAGATTATAGTTTCTGTACCTGATCGTAACCAGGTATGTTACGATCGATTTGATTTAATATCCTACTCTGTCACTTATCGATCCATTTGCTAAATAACTGTTATCGATAATTTTTTAATCGATGTATGAAACTTGAGGTCACCGAAGAAATTAATGTTTCTGTAAGCGTTGACGTTTTATATATTACATCAGCGGTTACAGAAACTAATGCGGGACTTCTAGTATTTTCTTACAGGCTAATAAGTTATTCGTGTTATTTACATGATGTAAATTCAGAACGTGAATTTTGGAAAATAATGTCGTAGCTTATTGACCCTTCGTGCTGTACACCGACAACGTGAATACGAATCGAATTGGGTGAAATTCTATTCGAGAAAATTGCACCTCTGTAATTTTGCGATCTCAGCGGTTCGACCGATTTTCGAGAGAGAAAGTATGGTTTTATGTAATTAAACATCTCTGTCTATTATAACTCATGTTCGCTACAATTGCTGTGTCTATGAGAAACTAATTTATTCTATACACATTATGAGTCGTGATAAACGGTTATCGGAATCAAACAACCAGAGTGCTTTTACTGACCTTTGGCAGTAAAAATAAAATACGCATTTTGATCTTTAAACTATCATCATCGGCATTTATGACCAAATCTTTTTTTTTATTTTTATTAATAATTGTTTATAAGTGAATAAGACGTGAGAAAAATGTGTGATGTCCCGACGTCGTTGGAAACCAGGTATAAAGTTACAGTCAAAATAAAAAAAAGGAGAGCTTTAGTCACTATCGATTACTTTTTTTACACTATGTAACGGTATTCGAACGTGCTCTCAGTTATCATATTTTTATTTAATAATAAACAGTAATTTCTCATTAATTTATTTATCGTATCCGAAATAAATAATTTTTTCCGTCTTTTCTCGTTACGGTACAATTATTTTCTCGAGCCCTGATAACAGATCGATCGTTTCCTCGTCTTACCGTGCGCTTTTTATGGTTTCGGTAAATACCATGCCCCCTTTTCGTTCTATTGGGAGCCTTCTTTATCAGACACTTGATATCGCCGCACAAGTGCGGGCCGAGCTGAAAAGATAAGAGGAAGGTAATAAGTGTATACTATAACTATAACGATTGTACGCATTCGACTTTTCTTACGGTATTGTACATCGAGTTGGTCAACTGCGAAAAAATATTGAAAATAAAATAATGAACAAAAGGTACTCCCGTTATTCAAATAGATCGACATCAAATGCAGGGAATTCATGGGTGTAAATCTGTGTTTAAAATGCTTGATATTCTAACCTTACCAGGCCCGGAGCGGCAGATTTGGGGGGAGGGAAATAGTTGTAGAGAAAGATAACCTTTATAAAAACAAATAAAAAATGATAAAAACATGAACGTGTCGTACATTTTCAAGTAGATACTTAAGAAGTTAGGCGACCCTTCAGTGTGCTAAATGGAAGCACGTTGGGACGGCATGCATTCTGAGAGCTTCAATAGAATCTCCAAAGTGGCTATGGTGAATATTGGAGGGGGCTTCAACGTGTCTTAACGTTGACGCAAATCAGTCACCGTGCGGACCCTTGGGGGCGCGCCTTCCAGATTATTACAAAACGCCTTGGAAGGCGTCTGCCAACTCTAAATAAGGATAAAGTGGCACAACAAATGACTATACTTTTCCCGCGGGGGGAAACTGAGAGACAAGGTACAGTCCTGTGTGAACGTGGCAGGTTCACACAGGACGAGGTGACTGCTGCAGTCAATAATCTGAAGAATAAGAAAAGCCCGGGCCCAGTTGGGGTTCCGGCTGCAGTCATTAAAGGTCTAATTAGGATCGTCCAGTGGGAGATGACGGACGTCGCCAGTTATGGTTTACAACACCGCACATTCCCAGACTGTTGGAAGGCTGCGAGAACGGTCTTCCTACCTAAATCAGCCGCTAGTCTAGGCACCAACGACTACCGTCCAATAAGCTTAATAAACATGGGCAAAGTCGTGGAAAGGCTTGTAGCAATCAGGCTACAAGAAGAATTAGAAAGAAACAACAGCCTGCACGGTGAGCAATACGGTTTTCGTAAGGATCGCTCGACGGTAGACGCAATAAATAGGGTGGTGCGATGGGCAACGGAGGTCCGACAGGGCACTTGGCGGACGAGAAGGATACCGCTAATGATACAGCTTGATATAAAGAACGCGTTTGGGTCCGTTCCGTGGTCGGCTATAGTGGCAGCGTTGAGAGGAATGAATATAAGTGACTATTTGATTAATCAAATAAATTGTTATCTCAGTGACAGATGGACAGAGGTCAACACGGTTGAGGAGACGGAGAGGTACCAGATTTTTGGTGGTGTCCCGCAGGGATCCGTATTAGGACCCCTGCTATGGAACGTCTTTTATGATTTCGTGTTTCGGCTTAATTAACCAGACGGCGTTACAATCGTAGCATATGCCGACGACGTTGCTGTACTGGTTAAAGATCGGGAGCTAGACGCTGTGGAGGCAAAGGCTAACCCCTCCCTTAGATTGATAGACGAGAGGCTAGCGAGAAATAGTATGGAGGTGTCTCCTACCAAAAGTAGGTGTATCCTCTTCACGGGTTGACGGAGACTTCGCGGTGTGAATATTGCTATCCGTGAAGAGGATATTACTAAAGTTACTAGCACAAAATATCTGGGGGTTGTGCTAGATAAGAATCTAAAGTTTGGCAGGCATATTGAAATGGTATGCAAGAAGGCTTCGTCGACAGTAAAAGCGATCAGGGGGCTGTTTGGTGGACACACAGTACCTAGAACGTCAAGAAGGAGGCTCATCACGTCTGCGATGGTGTCGTCTGTACTATACGCGGCATCAATATGGGCTGATGCTGTAAATATACAAAGAAACAGACAAAAACTGACAAGTATGCATCGGGCGGCGATATTAGGTGTAGTGGCAGGTTACCGTACAATGTCGTACAACGCGTTATGTATTTTGGCATCAGTTCCGCCAATTTACCTTCAAGTCAAAGGTAGGAGGCTAAGGGCGGCTGGTCATAATAAAATTGAAGCAGAGAGGTGGTCAAGAATGAGTGGAAGACGGTCTGGACCGAGTCATCAGTAGTAGAGTGGACCAGGCGACTAATACATGAATTAGATAACTGGCTGGACCGGCGTCACGGTGATATGGATTACCACATTACCCGATTAATGTCTGGCCATGGCTGTTTCAGCACCTACCTGAATAGAATTGGTAAGAAGGAGGCGCCTGTTTGTGAATATTGTCAGGGCGTAGATGACGCCGAAAATACACTGTTCGAGTGCCATAGATGGGCGCA